>NC_089208.1:14415963-14785963 GCF_963930695.1 Labrus bergylta
GACTTATGCGTCAGTATGCCACTGTATTTGTTTCCCAGCCATGCTATGCATAGTACAGTTAATTACAGTGCTTGTATTAGTGAGCATCCTATAATAATTTGACAAGAGTGTTACATCAATAGTCACAGTCTTGCAGCGTAACTAACAGGGTCTGTTCACTCCGTGTAAAACAGACACTAAATTTACCACACAATAACACACGCACACACACACACACACACACACACACACACACACACACACACACACACACACACACACACACACACACACACACACACACACACACACACACACAGTAATGGTTACACACATAAACAACAGTTTGCACAGACCCTGCTGACTAAAAAGATTTAAAGGTGGTTTTGCACCAAATTGATGAAGCATGTTAGATTCTATCACCAAAGGGCACATTAATTAACACATTAAATAATACAACATGGTGCAATATTAATATCTCACAAAGTGCTACCCCTACCCCCAACCCCATAAGATATGCATGCAGTGTGTGTATTTGCAAGCGTGTACATAAAAGAAGATGCTTTGCATGTGTTTTACAAAATAATTTCTTCTTTCTTCTATTTTGGGGTAATTCAAAACTGCAACCTGACCTCATCTAAACTGGATAAGCTGAACAACATGAGATGGGTACATCAAAGTAGAAGAATAAGGGTCGCTTTGACTATAGGTAAATAATCATATGTAATTATATTCAGGGGAGGTTGTTATCATACTTGTGAAAGTTAGAGAACTTGGGAAAAAAATCTAAGTTTAACTCCCAGCCTGCCCACACCCTTTGACTATAACTACGACTATATTCGTTGCAGAGAAAATAACAGTTATTATGATTTCTTGCATTGCAAAAGATTCCTAGAACAACTTTCAGTGCTCAGGTCGTCACTAATGGGGGTTGAAAACATTTCTGCTGCAGTAACGATCAAGAGCCAACAACACAATGGAAGCTGACAAAAAAAAAAAAAAGATATTTTTTTGGCATTTGTAAAATTTGGCATTCTGTATTGAGTCATTAAAGATGCTTTGAAATCATTTTGTGGAATAACATTAGGGTCCAATATTCAAGGACTTCACACAACACTAATGATTGAGCTGTCTTGAGCGGAATGGCTTCGTTGATCCACAGCAAAGACACACAAGCTGTCAACAGCAGAGCAGCCAAATATTATGAGTCAACTCATCTAAAAATAAACCAGGTCAAAAAAAGACTGTAGATGGAGTGCTAGGGAAGAATCGACTTTTAGAAGCATATCTTTTTGTCTTAGCCTTGTGTCTGAGTTTACAGAGATATAACTCCTCCAAGATCCCACTTGTAAGCTTCAACTTCTTGATCTTGATCTTCATAACTATCAACAGAGCATTCAAACAATACAATAAAGCTAAATGTCAATATTTAATAGATGACAAAGCTTTTCATAGATGCAGAAAAAATAAGTCAGAGAAACGTATGGAGTACTGTTTGTAACACATGTTCTATAATGTTCTCAAAGTATGTAAACTCGTGTCAACTACATACATCACTCATGGCACTCAAATGACTTCACAACAAGCGACAGAGCCAAGGTTTTCATTTTCCATTAGAGTAAATTTATGTACTTACTGGTCCTATTTTTCTATTGATTTCTGAATAAGATTGAATTTCATGTGAGGTCAAGGATGTATAGATTTTTTTTCACTAAATACAATATCACTTCATAGATTGTGAGAAGAATCAAACCTGGAGCACCCTCCAGAAAACATCATCTGTCTCTAAGCAAACTAAAGAGAAACATGTTTAGTTCATTTAAACAACACCCACTTCTCAAGTACATTTAGCATGCATACGTACTGACCCTTTTATTATTCTTCAGTCTGAACAACAGAGGACTTATGGAGTTAATTGTGAGCCCTCTAACTTGAAATGGTGTTTCTTCTAATTTTAACAACACACTCTATAAACAAGTATTAGTTTGATGAATGATCCTGTAATTGTTTTTTGGTTGTGAGGAACACCGGATCTAAAACTTTTAAGCCAATGCAGATCATCCACCAAATCAGAAAGTATGAAACTGGACCATTTCATCCAATGATCAATACATCTTGCAATCTGAAATGTTTGATAAGAATCAATTTATTAATTCATAAAAAAAAGTTTATCAATTTATGAATTGCATAATGTGTTGGAGACTATATGAAGAAATATCTCTGAAAAACTCAGATCTTGTTCAGTTGTAAAGTCCCATGCCGGTCTGTCCCGACAAAAAATGTACATGGCTATTCTGTATTGACTGATTTTCAACATCTCCTTTTCCCCTTTATCAATCTTTAAATGCTAAATTTCCTTTGTGTATAATGTGCAACTCAAATAAATGTGTTTTTTCTATCAAAATAATGAACAGTTTAACAATTTACAGAGAAAATACACAGTCATTTACTCTCATAAATAACTAGAAAGTGAAATATCATCAGCAGTTAGCAGCAGATCCACAGATTTATTCCGGCATCAGGTATTCTGATTTAGAGAATAAACATTGCATCATACAAGACTACAGCACTTCCCTAATATGACATAAAAAAAGCAAGAAATGTATTAAAAATTATGTTTTAAAATGATTTCCCTCTTTTAAAAATGTCCAATATCTGTTTCATCACTGCTCTAAGCTAGTAAGAGATACTGTATGTAAGTAGTCTCAACAAAAAAATATTTTATATGCGAGTCACAAACAGGAGCTCCATTCAGCGTAATATCATATTACACTGCAATTTGTGTTCTGTGATTTGTCCTTATAGGAAAATAAGTCAGAAATTGAAAGGAAACTAAATGTAAAATAGGTACACACAATTAGAAATGTTTCTTTAAATTATCCCTGTCTGCAGTTATAAATGTACACAATCATTTATTTTCACCTGAACTCAAAATATCATGAATAAATATTTATCAAATAAAATTTTCTTTTACTGTTCTTCTTCATTGGGTCTCATGTCAGCAACAAAAAGTGTAGAGGCCATGTGGACTACCAGAGATGATTAATGCACACTCTAACTTCAATCACACATACCGACGGCACATTAAAGGTTCCCTGTGAAGTTTTCTTCTAACAAACACTGCACCATTTACTCTCAGAAAATGAAGTGTGTGAATTATTTAGGACTTACAGAGATTTGCTGCCTAGTCAAAAATATTGCAATGCTGCATTTATTCAGTATTTAGAAACAGTGTTTATTTTTTATTTATATTTTTTTGCATCCACTCCTCACAGCAATAAAGTGTTATGAACTCTAACAAGCAGTAGAGCAAACAGGAGTCATAATGCACATATTACATACTGTAGGTAAAATGCAGAGTCCTTTATCTTAATATTTTTAATGGTCAAAAAGACCAATAGTTTTACAGTTGCTCTTTTTTTGCACTTCAAAATGATATACAGTGATTTTCATGAACAGAAGTATTTTTTGAAGAAAAGCAAATGGGTCTTAAGTAATATATCTATATTTTATATTGTATAAAATAATATTGGGGGTACATTGAGAAGAAGCTTTTGCTGGCTCAATAAGCTAAAAGTTTGTCGCTATTGTATTGGAGTGGTTAGGAGAACAGAAGCCTTGAAGCTGACCGAAATAGTATGTTTTTCAACCCTTCTTATCTGCTGCAGCTAACTTACTAGCCTTGATAGCTATAGCTATTAAGCTATCAAGGCTCGAAGTTGACAGAAGGACACCTTTCTCTAGTGGGTGTTTGGTTCCTACCTCCAAAAAGCAAGGTGAGCAGGGAAGTTAATGTGCTAGTAGGTTGTTTCTCAAAATTCTGCACCTCTTGTGATTTCCAACTTTTGTAAATCTATATATTTTGTTAGGCTACTGTCTGACATTCATTTACTGTGACCTTTAGCTCATGAGTTGATGGGGCATGAATTATCCAATTAGGATTCTGCTTAAAGCAATTTTTTTTTTTCAAATTATTTTGTTTTAGGACAAGCCTCTTGGTTTCGTATATCATAATCTAGTTATAGTTGGACTTTAGTGTTATTAAATTACATAAACAGGCTTGAAGTATTGGCTAACTGAGGAAGCCTGGCAGATGTGATGTTTGGTTTGCTCTGACGTCAAACACAGGGAAGCAAGATTAATAACTCAGCTGCTCTCAAATCTTGCAAAGCTCCCTGATGTCATTGTCTTAGTTAACCCTAAACTGACATGTCTGTTGTATGGCTGTTAACAAGACTCCTGTATTGTGTGACTTTTATTGCACAGCAAGACCTCAAGTGATTTTGGGCTTGCTTCAATTCACAAAGAAAAAGAGATAACACATTAAACGTCCTTTTTACTAATCTTGTCAATGCGATAGTGGCTCCAGGACACTACTGAAGCAGGATCAGCCTTTTGTGCAGGAAGGCTTGTACCATTGTTTGCTCCACAATGCCTGGCTGTGTGCAGCATTCAGCTGTTTTGCTGAGAAAGTCGTCCCCAGCTCGTGGTAACAATGGCGATACACATGGTTGATCTGATTGCGGCGCAGGAGCAGCTCGCTTTCATCTGTGATGCTGGGAAACTGATCATGTAGCTGGAGCTCTTATCTCTGAGATGGATTCTGACGGCTAACATAGGCTCCCTGCAGTTCCTCCCGTTCCTTTTTTTCCATAGCTCTTAATCTTTTATTTCCTTTTCCGGACCTTTCTCCCCTTGTCATTGCTCTGTTGCTCCTTACTTGTCTCCTTCCCTCCTCCACCTGTCTCTGCATCTGCTTCTTGTTTGGTTTATGCTCCATCTCCGCCTACAAAGTGCCTTATTTTATCCACATTTCTGTGACTTATCTTTTTATCCATTCATATTCCCTTCCTCCCTTCAGTCTTTATTTCTTCCATCTACCAAGCCTGCTTTAGAGCCCTAAACCACTCCCTCCTTCTGCTGCAGACAGATGTATTTGCCTCCCCTTTACTGCACCCTCCATCCTATTCCTAACCCCACCTATCCCTTTTTTTCAAACTCTTCATCACCTCCCTTTAACACTTCCATCCACACCCCTCATCCACCCATTTCTTATCAGTCCCTTCATCACTTGGCCAGCTCTGAGAGCCACATGTGGCCTCCATCACCTGATCTTAAGAAGATAGCTGATCCCACTGATGCTATTTTAAGCTTGTCGTGCATCCTCTCCCTCTTCTTTCCTTCCATAGAGAGCTGGCAGCCACAGAAAGGGGACATGGGACATGCATTCTTCCCTCACAATGAGACTTTCTCTTACTGATTGTGACTTTGAAATCAGTATAATTAACTGTATTGTCAGGGGAACAGCCAGTCTGACAGAAATAGCATGTTTCTCTCCATATGCCATTGCTTAAAAAGATGATTTATTGCTTGAAGTCTTGTCAGAGGACATGGAATTGGTAGAGGACCCATTTTAACACTGAAACTGGATTCTTTTAAAGTGTTTATGGCCATATTATTCACTAAGAAGAAATATCACAGCATGATTCTTACTCTGTATTATTGTATGGTGTCTGGTTAGCAGGGGCGTGTCCAGACATTTTGCCTGCGGTTGTCAACAGAGCTGTCACGTTTCAGCACGGTAAGAACTGACTATAATGACACTAACCATGTTTAAGAAAAAGTATAATGACATAGGCCTACAGTATTTTAATTTTCTAGTTTGACCTATATCCCATCTGTTAACATGAATGTTGCAGAGATGTAATGGGGAAAAGAAGCGATCCCCACTCTGAATTAGATGATCTGTAGGAGACAGGCTTTATAACCAATACTGGAGCCAGTCAGTAGGGGGAGCTCCAAATGTTTGTTTTTTTTTTCACTTTTGAGGCGCTGTTCCATTTTCCATCTGTTTATTATACAGTCTATGATATTGACTAATGATGTTTGGTAAGGGGACAATTCTAATGCAAGTGTACCCCATAGGCCAAGCATATACTCCTGGAAGTCTGCCTTATTTTTCAGCTCAATTCCTTGAAGTACATTTAACACTAGAGCTTATTTACTGTGGCAGCTTGTGTTGAAAACCTTACCTGGTCTGTGTAGTCTTTCTGTATGCCTTAGCCTGAGTCATTAGTGTTTTTTAAACATTAGGAAGTTTTGGCTTCCCCAAAAATGGTACAGAGTGGGGATCCCTTCTTCACCCCATAACACCTCCATATTGAGGATGAAATGTATGACATAAATATCATGCCTTGAAACAGCAGCCTGAATATGGCCACAGACGACTGGACTGGCTTCCTCAGCCACAGACTGGAACACCAATATTACACCGGATCTATATGAATGTCTGAAGGCATAATGACAGCAGAGCTTGTTTTTTGGCGCTGTAGCTGAACTGCAGTCTGAAACAGACTTGTGAAGGATTAAACATGCAGTATCACATTTGTAAGGTAATGTAATCTTTCTGGTAATGTGTTGACCACGGACGTTGTTTTTTTTTTACATCCACAACAAAAGCTGATGAGAACTGAGAAAGGAAAAAAAGTCTTAGTCACTATACAGAATGTCTTGTTTATTGGTTGTTGTCATACAATTTCAAAATGACCATATGCTTTGTATCTAAAGACTTTCAGATGAATCGTATTGTCTCTAAAGGCAGACAAAATAACACCTGCAATACAGGGCAGCTCTCACCATGGAGGTTTTGACTGTTCATGAATAATATTCATTTAGTATCTAGAAGTAAATGTGTATTCAATTTCGAGATCAAAAAACTTTAAGACATCTTTTAATACTTTATTATTTATCAAAATAGCAGTTATTATGTTGTGACTAATTCATAGTGAAACAAATATTTCCATAAACTTTAATGTCCCCGGTGAGAGTCGTTCTGTTTTGCAGGAGCTCGGTCACTCTGCAGAGTTGACTTTTTATTTGATAATGTTATACACCTGTGAGGGAACAGCAGACACTATCAACACATTTGTGCTTATCTTTTTTCTTTTTTTTTCTTCTTTTTTTTTTTTTGCAGCTTTTCATTTTTCTGTTAAATATCATTTTTGACATAATCTTTTCCACAAGAACAGACTAAGTTAAAAATCTGTTATAGGTTTCTTATACCAACATGCTCACAATGTTTCTGAACCATTTTTTCTTTTTTACTTTTTAGTGTCAGAACAACAACAATCAAAACAGACGCCCTTTGTTTTTGAACAGCATGTGCCTGATCTACCACTGTGGTGTCAGAATAACGTGATTTCCTTTGTTGATCGCAGGCTTGTCGGGGGGGGGGGGAGAAAAAAAACAGGCCTGCAAACAGTCATTTGAACAGGCTTCACTTGCAGGGCGTGACTATATCTGCAGGAAAGAAAATCACAGTCCGGCACTCCGAAATGATATAAACCAATGAACTCAACATTATTTCACAATCTCTCTTTTTTTCATACATCACAATTGACAAAAAAGCATTATCAATAAAATGTACTTCATCTGCTGTTCTTTTCAGACACAAAGAACTGAATATTGTCTCAAGTGCTCTAAAGGTGAAAACTGGTCAACTTGACATACAATCATTCACGCTCAAGAGTTGTGCATGTAAGGTGATTATTAACATATATATTTTTTTCAAATACTTTCTTGTTTTGTGTTTCTTTATTAACTTTATACATTGTGCAAAAACAGCTGTAGTCTACTCTAGAAGGCCACCGGGTGTCTTGGTATTAATTTTCCCTCTGTGTATGTTCAACGGCACATTTTTTTTTTCTGACTTATCTTTGTTTAAAATTCCACCAGATATTTTTCTGACTGATAAATCTCTAAGTTCAACCATGTCTTAGAAAACAAACCCAACACATTTTTTGAAATTGCAGGCAGAGTCAAGCAAACACGATCCTTCATTTATACTTCTTTTTCCCTTAAATTGGGCTGAATATAAACAGCACACGACTAACGACTGCAGATGTTGAAGAAAACACAAAAAGCTACGCAAAACTTCTCTTTCACCTTTACCATAATTCAAGAATCAACTGTTTACTTTACTTTGATAGTTGAAAGACCATTATTGTACCAGCAACTTGAAACACTTTGATTATGGGTAATATGAGACCAAACTTTTCTATGCTCTTATGCTGAAAGGGAGCTATTTCCTCCTGTTATCCAAAGAAAGAAGCATTTTCTTTGGGTTCAGGCCAGAAAAATCCAGTGGGATGGATATACATTTGGATATATTGCAGTCAGTGTTGGTGTTTGTTGGCTTTAACTCCGGCATATGTCATTTAATCTGAAACAGGCTGTGAATTTTTAGTCCATAATAGCAGCTTTATCTTGAAGGGCGACTGTATGCCTGCAAGATAACTGGTTGGGAAACCAACAATTGCAAAATAAAGATTCTTCATTTAATATTTGTTTGCTAATAGATTGCATTAAATTCATTTTTAAGACGTCTCTATAGTCTTGCCTGTCAGTTCATACTGTCTCTCTTCATTTTTTTTTATAATTGAGGGAAAATGTCTTTGAATCCTGCACTTTTCCCCCAGTGTGGATGTAAACACCCTTAAACAGTGTAAGACGCTGTAAGTCAGCACATTGGCCACAAAGTCGGAGTTTCATTACAAATCCAATGTTCTGGAGAGCACAGCCTGAAGAACAAAAAAAAAAAAAAACATATCACCATCCAAACACTCTCTGTCTGCACTGTAAAGGAACAAAAGTGTCACTGTGTTTGTGTGGAACAGTTTGTACTTTGGGGGCAATAAACTTTTCCTTTTGTTGTTTGGTTGTCTCTAAGGCCTGAACGTAATCCTTCAGATGTATTGATGGCAGTACAGCATCAAATGTGCTTGAGCGGCTGTTTGTGACACTGTTGTCTTGAAAAAAAAGCAACACGCTGATCATTTGCAATAGTGTACATATGTCATATGTTATAGATGTGTTTTGTATTATCCCTCATGCCTGATGTCCCAACACTACATGAAAGAAACAAAACAAGATTGGCTGTATTACATTAGCGTCAGTCTACTGCATCACTAAGAACAGAGAGCAGCCACACCTCATGGATTTGCATGTTATATACAGAGTATAATACGTTATTCTGGTTAGCTATGATTTATGGTGTTTATTTACATACGATGTGTAGTCTGGATTAACATATCTCAACTACAACTGATAAGATAAATGGCTTTAAAATGAAAATGTAATATTCCAGCAGTGTAGAAAAATAAGTCATATTCATTGTATTGACATAAGCAAAACGGTTGGTTTGTACCTAGCACCTATTGCAACCATTTTACTGCTTCCTTGAATAAGCCACAGCTGACATAACTGAATATAATTAGAATTTTCTTATTTCTCACTATGAACCACTTCTCTCAGGGAACACATTTCTTGGGCGACATAAAGGAAATGATTCATTAAAGGGCCTCTAAGTAGAAAAATAACTATCTTAGAACATATTTAAATTGTCTTTTTATATTAACATGAGGGATATTTCCAGATAAAATGATCTTTGAATATACTTCTGCATATTTTATTCTTGTTTTTGTGTGCTATTGAGTCAACGTTGTGCTTTTTAAATGATTGTTTATAAAGCCCACTCCCCTGCCCTTTAAAAGACTGCAAGTACAGATAGCTGACGAGAAATTTCAGTCTAGGTTTTCTGTGAACTTTCCATTGTCTTCTCCCTTTTTATTCTCATATTTATTTATAATCATTATTAACTTTAAGCTATAAACCAATTCAGCGATATTTGAGCCTACTGACACAGATTCTCTTATCACAGCTGTTAATCATCTTTTTCAGATTTTTCCTGATTTGTACCTGATGCTGTGATAACCTAAAGCTTATTTCTTTAATAGAAGCTTTAAGTCTGAATAAATGAGTCTCCATTTAGAACAAAAAGAGGGCGTGAAAGCATCCTTGTGCTTTGATTGGAGAGCATTTGCTTTAATTTGCCCCCTCACAGATGTGTTGTCACAGCTGCTCAATCCTCCTTACAATATGCTCAATCCTTTCATATAATTCTTCATTTTTAAACGCCTCCCCTAAACCAGAAATTGTGATGACAATATCACTGCCTGTTAAAACTAATTATAAATGTTATCTGATAGTGTTTAAGAGCTTTACTCATCTTTCAAGTCTACCATCACAACTAAACAAAAAGGAAGGTTTATGTTTACAACACCACCGATTGACTGTGTGCTTGTGAAATTTACACTTGTTAATAACTGAATCTGCATCCTGGCAAAGTGTCAAAGTCACTCAACAAGAGCTTCAAAAAAACAAAAAAATTCCACCCTACTGTTTAAGTTAAATCATCTTTTAAAATAAATATCTGCTGATTTTTTTAAGCACATCAGAACAATCTGACAGAGTGAGGAGCACTTAATGAATGCATTAATATTATCTCATTTTCACACAATACATGAACAACTTGACTCTGTCATTAACCCATGGGCTTCATTAATATCTGTAAACAAGAGCCACATCGATCAACTCTGTCAGTGGACCCTATCATCAATAACTATTGATTACCATGTCAACAGTCGAGAGTCGAACGCATCCATCTGCATTGACTGGGTTAGCCTGTATTAGCTTGGTTAAAATGGCCACATGACTAACTGCTTTGTGAATCATGTGTTAATGAATGGGTGTTCTGCTGGTTTTGGTGTGAGTGTGGTAAATCAGCACTTTTCTTAATTGACCCTTTGCAAGTCCCTATGGTTTTACAATAAAATTAAAAAAAATTCACTCTTTCACTTATCCTTCACACATTAACCTGGGTGTTGCTCTGCATCTTGCCAACTCAGCTTAAATCAGTGCAATGCAGGGGCAGTTGTATCCATATGGAGTACGTTTGCAATACACGTGATACTACAAGAAGAAAATAAACTGTAGCGCTGATGAAATTGTACCTCCTCCCACGTAAGAAGTCCCCCAAAAGTAATCGACCTAGCAGTTTTTACGCCATCCTGGCAGCAAAGAGCTAGGGGTGTATTTATAGTGAGAGCACTGTCGGGACAGCATGAATTATTAATGGATCCTGATGCAGATTTATCGATGACCTCTAGGCCACCTGAGTGCAAACACACATACGTTAACACACACATTCATGTACTTAATCAGTGTATGTCTTTGTGGTTTTCCAGTAAAATGATGACGGATGACATTGTGCACAGTCCAGTAACCCGTCAGTGTAGCCAATAGCAAGCCTTCGGTTGGTTGATGGGTTCATAGAGGATGTCTTTTGCCAACTTTGATTGGTCCTCAGGGATGAATTATTCAAAGCTCCGAGCATCCAGCAAGGTACAGCACATACTTACAATACATACAGTAGGTCTAAACTACACACACATACATACTACATAAGTCAATAAAGGAACAGTCTGTTTTATTAGCTCATGTGTTTACTTCCAACGCACTTGCACAAAGAGGAAGTTTCCCAAAGAAACTGGATGCAAATAAGTTTGGTGTTAGCTCCCTTTTGTTGCAAAAGTCGTGATCAAAAACATGTAAACTGATCCTTGGCCTCTTGTGTCCATTCCCCTTGCCCTGTTTCCTGATTCAGAGGCGGTACTTTCGCAGCAGGTCAGCCTGCCAGTTGTATTTCCTCTCAGGAAACCTCTCTGGGATCTTGATCTTGCGGAAGTCTTGAATGCACTTTTCCAGCTCCTCCTCCACGGTTAGCTTCTCTTTCGCAGGCCTTTTCTTGCAGGTGCTGGTGTCCCGGGAGCTTGCAGTGAGAGTGCGCAGCAAGTCACTCTTCCTCCTCTGCTCTGACTGTTGGATCATGGTGACGGGGCCTTTTTTCGGGGGCCTGTCCAAGGTTTGGACGTTGGCGCGGGGATGCGACTGGCGGCTGACTGGGCCGCAGATGACTGTTCCCTGGGGAGAGCTGGCTTCCGATTGGCTCTCGGAGCTCGAAGTAGAGAGGTCATTGAAAGAGGTGCCACTCTCGCCCTCACCGTCGCCCTTGTGGTTCTTGCAGCAGCAGTCACAAGGAGGGGATGACCAACGTGATGGACCACCTGGAGTAACGAAAAACAGAGAGGGAGCTCATATTAAAAGTCTATTCAGAAGTCAGTTATTCCACCTTTCCCTTCTTTCAGGGCTTGTCTTCATAAAGAGAAAATAACAGTAACAGAAAAAGAGTAACAAATGAGTCAGACAGCAGGAGAAAGGAAAAATACAATGCAATGAAGGCAGTCAACGATGAATAGTCAGCTTATTGCCAAATGGCAAATCAACTTAAAGCGTTATGGCGTCAGTGACAACTGGCTTGTTTCCAGGCTAATCAGGAAATGGAGCTGGCTGATGGAGTGACAAGTTGGTATTGTTCAGAAAACCAGCCTTGCAGGTCCATGCTGTCATATAAAACAAATGGAAGAGCTTAAAAAATGTTTTGAAGTATTAACATGATCTTATTATACCAGCTGTAAATTAGTCACATGTCATGGCAATGGTCTTCATGTACAATGAAAGAAGACCTTGTGCAGTACAAATGAAAGGGTCCCTAATTTTTCATTTTTCATATTTTCAAAGAAAATAGTAGCAAACTAGAGTCAGTCAATTTCAAGAGGACTATTCAGACAAGACAAATGTGGAGCGTGTGTTCAGGGACTTTATCTTCAGTTTTTGGACTGAACACAGCGCTCTTTAATGGAGTATGTTTGTCTAAGTTCACAACTACTGATGAATATAGGATGAAACGTTACTAACGCTAAGTTTCTGATTGTTGTTATACGCAGCAACCAGCTGATACCGGTACGATAAACGCTGAGAAAAACAGTGAGATGAAACACAGAAAAGTCTAAACAATGTAACTATACACAATGTAATATCACTTTACATCTCGTTTCTGTGCAGCTTTTTCATTTCTGTGAACCTTTCAGACTAGTTCTTGTCACCCTCCAAAACATTTGGAATTCCTCAATAATTATTACATTTAAATTCTCTGAAAGGCAAGAGAAGAGACCTGCTCTAAACAATTGAGACAGTAGACACCAATCCCAGAGCTCACACTCACTATTTTTCAGTATTTTAGTGTGAATGTAGCTACCCAGATGTTGTGGTCTGAACCATATCAAAGGAATCAATGGGCCAGACAAACCTCTGTGTGAGCACATGCACTAAGGCTGACAGACTCAGAGGAACCAGCACAGCACCACACCTCTCACCACAGGAAGCAGTCATTTATTTTTCATGCTAACCTCCTGAATTATTAAATGGATATCTGTTCCTGATGGACTCCTCTCTGTTCCGAGATCAAACCCCTGGAGTCCAACACGCAAATGCAAAAACACCCACCTCTCTTGTTCTGATTTAAGCCCCACCCTTAACATTTAACATTACACACAAAACACTTGCACACAGGCTATTGCATTAAATACGATAAGATTAAAAATATATATATGAAATGGCACTTTCATTTTTTCACATGTAGCATGTCACTTCAAACGATCCTATTAATACCACTGCTTAAAATAAATACCCTCAGCATGTCCTCAGCAGCATGTTTATGTTGAGCAAGGAGAACAGAAATCAATTCATGCGGCCAATCTTCTTTTGAGTCCCACTCATAAACAGCGATCACATATCGTAACTGCATTTATCCGTGCATAAAAAGAGGTCATATTTCTTGCACAGCTTTAACCCTGACTCTGACTATAAAACTGTGTATACAAACACGCAGCCCCACTGCACGTGAAATCAACATGACCCATCAAAAGCAGTGACAGAAATGTAACGCAACAACATTTATATCAGCTCTAGGCCTCACTCAAAGGCAAATACTACGCTATCATCATAATAGTATAATCTTATGGCACACATAAAGATAATTAGAAATGTATTAGGGAAAGATTAAAAAGGCATATTTGATACACACTTTCAGGTTAAAGAAAGTAACCCAATGTAAGTTTTAAGTACACATGAGTTAATTTATGTCACTGGGTGAATAGTAGCTGTCTGATTGATGAGAGGCAGAGTCCTAATTGGTGTGTTGAAAAATGGCCCCAGACTCTGGTGAATTGTTTAATCTGCCAGTGGCCAATCTGCCTGTCCAAATAAAATTAACACGATGAGACAGCTAGAGCTGCTGTAACGAATGTCTTAAACGGTCTTGTCAGGTGTGAGTGTGTGTGTGTAATGTATGTGTGTGTACTGGATGTTATCTGTACTGTTAATGTGACACTTTGATTAAACTTTGGATTTTGGTAATGTAATGCACCTCCATATCATAGCTCTTTTGCAGTATAAGTCTTGACAGTGACTTGCTGCTTTAATTTACAGGTATTGTGAATAGCCTCAGTAACACTAAAGAACCAGGAAGGGATCTGATTTATAATTTGACCAGATGGATTCCCTGTCAAACCTTTAACTTCATGACACATTGGTGGGCAAATATTTCAATTGAGGGCACTTCTTACATGGACAGTAAAATCCAAGCACTGATCACTGAGATTTGTGGAATTAGACATTGGTGTCTCACTACACAGATACACTGTAATTATGTTCCCAAAAGGATACATCAGTGCGCAGTGTTGATGTGTTGTAGCACATGGAGGCATAATACTAATTTCCTCTGCTAATTGAAGTGAAGAAGTGTAAATGTGTTGAGTCACATTTTCTCATTGGTATTTAAACTCCATGGTTTAAATTGTCTTCCTAACTAAGTGAGAAGTTAATACAGTGTTTGTGTTATGTTCATTCAGGCTTTTTATTTCATGTAGTTTGTATTCTGTTTAAACACATGTCTGTATTTCTGTCTTTATTGCTCCTGCCAGCTTAGTCACTTGACTTACTTTGAGGGTGATTCAGGTATTTTTTAAACCTGGGGTTTATTTTCACATTTGGATATACTGGACCTTTTCTACTTTTGTATTTATTAGTCATTTAAAAAGTACTGACACTGTTCATGAATTTATCATTGTCCAGTGCAAGGGCCCCATTGTCCAACGTGTTACATACACTCATTTATTTTAATCGATTAAAAAATGAAATCTTTTGCCCAGCTGGTCACATTTCCAATTAAGGGTCAAAACTTTTTTCTCATACTTGAAGTCCGTGACAGAACCCAAATCCATTTTGCTACATGAATGATGTATTTTGGCAGTGCGCTCCAGAGCTTTCAAATTTACACTGATGGAGGTGCCAAAATTAAAGGTCAGAGTTAGAGAGTCCAAAGGCTAGAGCTGCCACACAAACTGTTTGATTCTAATTATACAGGGGAGGAACGATGCATCCTGTAAAGGATGTAGTCCAAAGGACACCTGCATCCCTCACTGTAGATGGCCATTTAAATTGAAGTTTGCTTTTTCTTCTGCACCTGAGGCCATTTCAAATCCCCTGGAACATGCCTTAGAAATAAATTTTCGTATCACATACTCAGTTGTCACTGATCTTACTTAACTAAATTCTCCATAAAATTCAGTTTACATTTTTCATTTCATTTTCCATATTTCATTTTATAGTACAATTATTGTGTCTGGTCATAGATGAGTAGGTTAGTTGTCTATTAACCAATACTTTCTTACTTTCATACTTCTCTCTATGATAGGTATAGGTGACTTTCATGAATAGTGGAAGCACCCAAAAAAAAAAAAAAAAAAAAACTTGAAATGTATTGTTCAGACCAGTCAGATGCTGTCTTGGAGAGAGGGCGTCCCCACTTACCGTCAATCACGCCCACATGCATGTCAGCTATGTTTGGAAAGGGGTTGAATAAATCAAAGGGTGGTGAGGAGTAGATGTGCTGGAGTATTAATGTCTGTATTTTAACTGCATGCTCAAAATTATTCATTTCTCATGTCACCTTTAACTTTTAAGTGCTTTAAGTTTTGAAAAAACTCATCATCAACTTAGTTATTTGTTTGATGAATCAACAGGAGCTTTAAAATGGAGTAACCGTTTTCATACAAGTCTCTACAGTTAGGACCTGTGAAAAACTCACTCTGCCTACCCTGGCTCTTACAAATATAACCACGATGTAAGGGTTAATAGCAACAAGCCATCAACCTTTCAAACTTGCAACTAAATAGAGTGTTAAAGTTGAAGTGGAGTCCAATTAATCTCGTGAATTTATGAAGCAAAACAACAGCCTATAAAGTAGGTTAAGGGTTGGAAGGCACTTGTTTCACACCTTAACTGTCACAACAAAATTAGGCAAGAAAATGCGGAAGTGCTTGCCTTGAGTCTTCTTGAGAAAGACACTTAATCCCTTAACTCCTTCAGAAATATCTACCCATAACACTTTGAAGCACCTTCTAGGAAAGATTGTGTGTAATTAAGTCCAGATGGGGAAACAGGGCATTTTTGTTTAGCAGACCTATGATGCCTTCGATAATGAATAAATATGTTTTTCATTGCATTGGCAACGACCTCACCATACGTATCATGAAACATGGGTCACAATACCATACATATCGAGACACTTCGAGGACTGTGTCAGTGATTGTGCAGTGTGTGGAGCTCACAGCAAACACTGGTCACGCAGATCGAGCCAAATGCGCCTCACAAACATCGGTATTTGCCGACCTTTGAATTGAACGGTCAGTCTGTGTGTTGTAGCTGTGTAGGTGCAGGTCTGACAGAGGGCAGTGTACAGACACAGCGTGCAAATATAGAACAGCTGTTTGCAAACAGTGCTTATTGGCTGAGCAGCGACATCTACAGGGGGGGAGGTCATTGTGATCACAGGAATCTAAGGGAAATAAAAGGACATTTTTTATCCTTTGAATGTATCAATGTGAGTGGCAGGAAAATCAATGCAGTATCTGAAAACAGATATCGCAATACTTTTTTCTTTTTTTTATGTGAGACTGCCCTAATTTAAATTCAGCTATTGAATTATGTTACTTATATAACGTTCTGTTCTGATGACACATTTTCCTTATTGATACCAATTCGTTAAGATGGTATTTGTTGGTTCTAAAGTGTACCTCTGATACCAGTAGGTTAAAAGGAAATAGTTATTGGAAAACACAGTTGGAAGACATTTTGCTAGTCTTGGCAAACACACTTTCTATGAACGCTACACTGTTGTTGATTGATACAAGTGATAAATAACTACATTGGACAAACAATTTTCTCAACTGTTTTTGCCTTCTTCTTCTACCTTTTACTGTTGTTACACGCAATCAGGACCAGGGACACTGTTAAGTTGATTAGATATTAACTGGGAGATGTATTCTCCTTTTACTCAGAAGAAAAAACAATACATTGTGATTCGATTTGACCTGAAACAATGTTTGTGGCTAAAAGGTTATTGTTTGGGATTGCTGGCTTGGCAATATGTGTAATACAACATTAGAATCTGTATTGGAACAACTGTACTTTAACACCAACAAACATAGATTAAAAAAAATCAATGACTCAAGGAATGCACACATGCACCCCATGAAAGTGGGTGCATGTGGGTGTTTCTGGGTAAATATCGTATGTGTGTAATGTCTTTTACATGTGCAGGTCTGGTATACAGATTGTGGCCCCTTGTGCTCTCATTTGAGAGTTAGGTCATACTTACCTTCAGGCCTGAGTGCATGTTGTGTGTGTATGTGCACATGCGTGTGCGTGTGGGTGTGCGCACGTGTGTGTGCGTGTGTTTGTTAGTGTGTGTGTGTGTGTGTGTGTGTGTGTATTCCATGTGTACACAACGTGTGAGATGCTGCACCTTTAAATAAGAGCCTGATGTAGGTCAGTTTGTGTGCTTCACTGCAGCTTATTTTCTTCCACATATAGCATGCATGTTGAAGTGTGACATGTGTGTGTCTGAAGTGTGTGTGTGTGTGTGTGTGTGTGTGTGTGTGTGTGTGTGCATGCGTGTGTGTGTGTGTGTGTGTGTGTGTGTGTGCGTGTACACAGGCATTTGGTCATCCCTCAGTGTGACATTGGCCTTGGATCTATTATCTGTATGCCGCTGGGCTGCGAAAGGGAGGCTGATGTCAGGTGTGGTTCCCATTCATGTCATCAGAGGTGTCAGACTGTCGGCCATGCCTCTGGCCAGCGTCACTCGGCACACACACTATTTATATGCGTGCATGTGCCTGCTTGTGCGTGTGTTTGTGCCTTTTCTGTGTTATACTGTATGTGCAGCGGTCGATTCATGTGGACTTGTATTGTTTCTCTTTCAGGGGAGGAGGGCAGGAGGTCTGACTGAAGTCTAATGACTGTCACATGGTATTAAAGGGCATACACACACACAAACACAGCTTCCTGACAGGTGCTTGAGGCTCTGATGTATTGATCTCAGCAGGGACCTCCGAAACTTGTGTTAGCTCTGGCCAGTAAAAAAGAGGCGACTGACTCACACTGAACTCACGATGAAAAGAGGAATTAAGGAACACACAGAAACACACATCCTATACAAATCTAATTTTCTATCTGTATCTGTCATCCATCTACAGTTTCATTAATCATTTCAGCTTCTTTACCGAGCTCCATTCATTTTCTAGAAATGTTCCAAAGATATTACACATGGAGACTCTCATACTTTCCTCTCTAGGTTGGATAATTCTACACAAAATAAATAAGTATGTTTGTTGTGTTAAAAAAGAAGGAAACAGTTGCTGGATTTGGATGTCATTGAAAACAGCAAAGGCTGATTGTTAAATGAGCAGATGCACAGTAGTTAGTTTGTGTGTAAGACTTCCCCTCTTTTCTCTCCTCTATCCTGCTTGTCTTTATTTTTATTTATTCTCTGTATACCTTTTTAAGATGTCGTCTGCACTTTCCCCCTTTCTTGCTTCCTCTCCCATGTGCTTCTCTCTCTCTCTCTCTCTCTCTCCCTCTCTCTCTCTTACATTTTCTCCCCTAATGTGTGTATCGATGGGTTGTTGCATCAGTGAAAGAGTATGGACGATTGCCCTCTGATTGATTTCTGTCATACAGCCTCTTCGCAGTGGGAGGCTGTTCACCGGAGATAAATGATGTTGGCACAACAACAGCAAATAAACCTCTTCTATCCATCACACTCTCTGTTCGTTTTTTTTTTTTTTCCCCACCTGAACTCGGCTGTTGGTGCCTCTCTTCCACCATGCCTCTCTCTTTACCTTCTTTCTGCCTTTCTGTCTCTTTATCAGTCTTTACAGTCTTCTTCTGTATTTCCCTTTCGAATTAAATGTTCTTCCTTTTCTCCTTTGGGTATTTTTTTTCTTGTGTCGTTAAAGCTATTCTTCTTTGCTTAATGTCAGAGGTATCCTTGACTTTGGATCAGCTTTCTTTACTTTTATTCTCTGCTTTTACCAAATGTGCAGTGTTTTAGCTGAATTTGCTTAAAACATACAACAATGTCTATCAATCATTTCTGGTAATATTGCTTCTTAGTTTGGAGATCTAACAATTTTACATTATAAGAACACACAAGAATAATCATTATGATAAAATTGGAATCAAGTAATTCTCCCTTTTTGACTTACATCATCTGATTGAAGGAATCGAACAATACTGAAACGTTTCACTTTCAGACATGTTGCATGTATTATAATTATTTTACAATGTTTCAATGAACTTTTTAATGCATATCCCCCTAATACATCACCCTTTCTCTTCTCAACCACTTATATCGAATTATTTAATTCCAGCATTTTGCATATACCCTAAAGAAAGGACCGGAGACTTTGTCTAGACTCATTATATCACATTTTACAGCTGAAAAATTCAGTCAAACTCAAAATGCCTCATGGCTGAATTCATTACTCGTTGGTGATGGATGTCTTCCTGTATGACAGCTGAACACTGATACAAAATTGAAGAGGCAATGAGATGACAAAAAATCCCTGGACTCTAACATCACCGTGCATGAATTTATTCACTTTTCAACCATTTTCCACCCGCAACTTATACCACTTATTACCAGTAGTTCAATCACTTTAAATTACCTGGGTAAATGCATGATTCTTATTGGTTGAGCGGTCAATTAATTACAGAGAAAGGACACCTATAAAGAGGTTTCTTTATAATTATAATCTTTAAGATTAAAGCACAATAGCTACAGACCAGCCTGTAATATTAGTTATAACCATAGCAACAGGGTCTCAATCTAAGTCTTTAAGCAGTTCATTAATAAGCTAATATTTAATCACAACAATGAGGGTTTTCAACATTCTTACTGGCCATTTGGATAATATTATAACTTTGATGAAGTGGATGCAACTTAGGAACAAAACAGTGAAAAGAGTGAGGTCTGTTCCTCTCCCTCCAAACACATTCTCTTCACACTACCCCTTTGAACTCACCAAAACTGAAGAATCACAGAAGGGACCTTCAGTCTGTGGCCATCAGTAAACATCACTCTTGATGTTCAGTCGGGGACAATGACATTTTCTTTCACAACTGGACTACAAGTGATTTCAAGTTTACCTATGTCTGAAGACAATTCATGTATTGACTGGGCCTTGATTGAATAATGAATAACTCTTTATTGTGCATGCACATAAATGACAAGTTTAGTTTCTTGTGTGTTCTTTAGTTTCTGTAGAAAAGCTGCCATAACATCATATCAGTATCACCACACGGATCAGATTCAGAGACGAGCAGCTTTGATGGATTATCACTACATTTCAAAAGTGAGACACCAAAAGAACTCCACCCTTACATACTGCTGCTACAATCCCAAGGAAAGTTGAGATCATACCACTGAGTCTTCATTCAACACCAATAAAAAAACATAGTTAGAGACAGAGAGAGAGCGTTTGTTCCTTCTTTGAGCATCAGACGGATGAGCAGCACCGTAGAGAATCAATCAGAAGAGAAAGAAAAACGAGACGCTGGCTGTACCCTGTGTGATTTTCTGGGCACATGAGTCTATTTTCTGGTTCAGAACTGATATCGTTGCACTGAAATGGATTTTATTTTAGTTCAAAAGCTCACACAAACATTTTTAGGGCCTCACAAAACTGTCTTCTTTTCATTGTTAGTGGAGCAGCTGCCGGTGCTTTAAGGCAAAACCTCTTCTAATCGCAAGTTAAATGGGATAATTTTTTTATCCCTGTAAGGAGATTCTGCAGTTGCTCTTTTTCCATTGAGATGTCAGAAAAGCAATAGCTGAAGTTGGCATTGATTCATTGCCAGGACTCTTCAGAATGAGAGATACAGGTCAAGTCAGCAGTTTGAACCTGGAGGAGGCTGCTTTGCATATCATCCATCTGAGAAGGAGCTTGGTTGGTCAGATATTGATTTAACAGTCCCTTTCCCCAGGAATGAGTTCTGGACAAATATGTCAGCTGTCTTATCAAAAGGAATCAGCGTATTTTGAATGAAAAGAGATGTTTAGTTCCTTGCAGATTGTTTGCTTGAGTTATATTTGCAAGGTTGGCATAATTGGTGCTCTGGTAAGTCTCTAAAGACTCTTCAACTAGTCCAGAACGCTGCAGCTTGTGTACTGACTGGAACTAGGAAAAGGGACCACATTACTCCTGTGTTGGCTTCTCTGCACTGGCTCCCTATAAAATCTAGAATAGAATTCAAGATCCTTCTTCTCACTTACAAAGCTCTAAATGGCCAGGCACCATCTTACCTTAAGGAGCTACTAGTGCCGTACTACCCTTCGAGAACATTACGGTCCCAGAATGCCGGCCTACTAGTGGTACCTACAGTCTCTAAATGTACTATGGGAGGTAAAGCCTTCAGTTATCAGGTTCCTCTCCTCTGGAATCGTCTTCCAGCCGGGGTCCGGGAGGCAGACATAGTCTGTAGTTTTAAGAATAGACTTAAAACTTAACTTAACTTATAGTTAGGGCTGGTGCTGGTGTAGACCAGCTCCTAGTTATGCTGCTATAGGCTTAGACTACCGGGGGAACTGCCACCTTGAGATCCTCTCTCTCTCTCTCTCTGTGCATATACAGTACATCATATTACTGCATGTATCTATCTGTAAATCTCAGTCACTAACCACCTACTTTCCTGGGAGCTCTCAAGCTCTCTTTTCTTCCCCTTCCCCTTTTCACACATATGGAAATCTCCTGAAAAACTCCGGAGATTTCCAGGAGGAGCTGTATGTGTGAACACAACAGCCAATTTTTTTACTCCAATATTACCCGGACATATTCCCCTCTGACAGGGAAATTCCCCCGCTGTGAGGAGCATATGCGAACGGCTAGTTCGGGAGAATCTCCGGAGAAGTCCTCCTGTAAATATCTAGATATTATCCAGAGTGCATATGTGAAAACGGCTTTAGGCTCCTCGAGATCGAGTTGCCAGAACAACCTAACATTTGCTGCTTTGCTAAAGTGCTCATGATGGATAGGCCGGGTCTTTGTAATATAGCAATAAATAAGGTCTTTAACCTGCTTTTTGTAACATAACAATGAGTAAGGTCTTTTTACCTGCTCTTTTGTAATGTTAAAAGACAAAGAGTAAGGTATTTTACCTGCTTTTTGTAAAGTGTCTCGAGATAACACTTGTTATGAGTTGACGCTATACAAATAAAAATTGATTGATTGATTGATAATTAAAGACCAGAACATAGCATTTCTTATCCCTCACTCATTTCCTCTCCCTGTCTTTCTCTTTATACTGTATAATTAGTCCCTCGCATGGCAGACTGAAATGCTGTGTTTGACTGTTCAGTGTCTTCAACCAGCCACTTCTTTATGCCTGTATTTCCTCTTTCCAGAGAGACCATATGCCTTAGTGAGTGTATTTCTGTACTTTGTGTTTTCTCTGAGGGAAAGTGCCTCTCTTCTCTGCAGCCAGGTGTTACATTTAGCCTCAAAGATTGACACCACATGGTGACAGGATTTTCCATTTCTCGAAGCACATTTCCTTTCCTCGCACCATCTTGATTTCCTCCACTCTTCTCTTCTTCCCCTGCAGTCCTTACGGCAAATGTTAATACACTTTTTTTTTTTAAACATGAAAACAGTATGTCTAAATTTATACACGTACACATACGCCAATGCATAAGTAATGAGTTATGTTACAGAAGCACACTGGTAGGCTTCTTTCCCTGAGATTGTAAGAGGTACTCTGGCCAATTGGCAAAACTTCTGAGAAGAATTTCCACTTGTGTTTGCTTTTTGTATGTGTTCATGAAGCCCTTAGTAGTAGCAGGTATGCACAGATTTCTATGGCCGGTTTGTGGGCGCTGCCATCTCGCGGTGGCCGCCATTACTGTGGTGGCACCTAAGGGTCTTTTGCAGCCTGCTTACTGCGACATCATAAGTCATAGTTGGTATAAAAACATTCAACAGCTGCTAATGAAGATACCTTAATCAGGCGACTTTAACATTATTTATATTTTACATATAAGACATATTTTACAACAACATCCTGATTACATAATGGAGAAATAAAGAAGAACTCAACCATCCGTCGCATAATAATGTTATGAAATGCTTTGTAATATAACATTATTCTACAAGCTACCTGCTGCATTTAATTATCACAGACTAGTTACATTGTGAGATACATTTCTATAGATATTAGTTTAGCATGTTTTTAGATTTTTGCTAAGGCAACTCCTCTGTAATGATAACATGCAGCTCTTATATCAAAGAGTAAGATAGTAGATGGTTTTTGGACAATCAAAAAACACCTACAGATCACTCAGAGAGGACAGAAATGACTTATAATCATTATATCCTTGTCTCACTCCTACTCTGAAGAATATCTTAGTCCTCTGCACGGCCAGTTTATGTATATAAAGTGTCAACTCTCATACGGTGTGTGTGTAGTGCCCTCACCATTTTTCTCAAAGTTAAAATTTGTCAGGACTGTTAGAGCAGCTGAGAACTCCACAGGTTCTTCCTCCTTTACATACTTGTAAAAGGTAAAGATATGTAGAAAGTAGCTTTAAAAAGTATGGAAATGTTCAGCTTGCATTGAAATCTGCAGCTGTTGAACGGAGTTGCCATCACGGTTGGTCAACTTCGTCTATAGGTGGGGAACTGTGGAATGTTAAGAGTCAGAAAACCAAATAGAAAGATACAAAGAAATATCCTGAAAATGGCAGAAAGGGTCCAGATAGCCTAATCATAAAGGAAAATTACCATTGAAGTTATGTAAAAACGAACCTCACATGCGCTCACACTGATTGAAACAAAGGGAATCTGTGGAGTAGCTGCGCTGATGCAGGAGAAGCTTTACGCTTCAAGACCAATCCTACTGATTACTAATCAAGCCTCCTCTGCATCACATTTTACAGCTTTTCTTTGCAGGACAAAGCCTCTGCTAACTCTCATTAATAATACTTGTACACATTATCCATTTCAGAATCACCAGATCTAGACGGATTCATCAAGATTTGAATTACAGATGATTCTCTGAGAAAGAAAAAAAACATTCTTTTCAGTTGTCGCTCACAGTTCACTCTGTTGCACTATCAGTGTTCACACTGATACTTTCTACATCTACAACTTTATTTTAATAAGCCCTCTTATATCAGAAAGTATTAAAGAAGAAACATTTAATGGAGAAAAATAGCAGCATTTTGTCAATTAAATGTGGGGATTTGTCATTAACTTTTGCTTTGTGGTCATACTGAATACATCTGTACTTCATTGTTAGTTTTAAGGGGATTTAGATGTCTGTTATATTATCTTTGTCACATTTACTTCAGAGCCATGGATCAATCCACATCTATTATTTATTACTTGTTATTACTTTACCTCTTACCCATCCATTGATTTATCATCAATGTGTTTTCTTTTCTCTGTTGACCTTCTATACATAGACAGTGCAATGGTTTTTCTTGTAAATTTGGACAGCAAACAAGAAAGCAGCATCAAAAAAATTAACAAAGCAATGGTTTAATCTGAGACTGTAAAACATATGAGTGGTATGTCAGTGAAGCCAAAGCTTTTGGAGCTCCCGCCTCCTTGATGTTAACATACGTGACATGGGTCAAACTACAAAATTGAAAACCACATTAAAATTATTTTTTCTCTAACATGGTTTATATCATGTTGATTTATGTCCAGGTATAATTTTTTTCTAAGAAGTGCAATAAGTTGTTTGAGGCAATAAAGTGGGGTAAAATGCCATGATTGACAGCTCTTTTTATCAAATTCTGGTGCTGCTGTGCTTTGTGCACCAGCTTAACAAAGTAGAGGAGGAATGATGATAGAAACCGTAACAAACACTAACAACAGTTATTAGACTTAACATAACAGTGAGTGTCTAATTTAAACGCGCAAGAATCTGTTCTGTTGTGGACTGACCTGAGGGATACTTAATGTTTTATTGGTAACTTAAATGTGTGTTTTACTTGGTAGATGTAGTAGCTCCATCAGATCCTTGCTATACAGAATCTGGCTCTGAATGTGAATTATTTCACTGCCCGTTGTGGGGGGTATAATGGCTTCACTTTTGTCCAATAGGGAGATTGTTGAGATTATTGATAGGCTAAAACTAGTTAATTATTTACACTGAGAAAAACTGAGTGCAATTTCATCCGAAATCAACAGAGCAAGCAGCCTGAAGTAGCAGAAATTGTTGCCATTATGCAGCCAGAAGATGAAGGTATTTCCAACCCAACATACATCAGTGTGGGACAGGAATGATAAATAAAACAGTCGGGCTCTGCAGTCCAGGTGCTGAAGGTGTATAAGTTGTAAGGCCTATTCACAACACATCAGATGAAGTATTTCTATTTTTAAACCTGAAAAAGGCCAAATTATGTTGTTTGTTGTGAACGCAACAGCATATATGTATATATTGTGTTTGAGGTAGTAAAGGGGTACACTGCATTGCTCCTTACAAACAGAAATGCTCTGGCACTGTGTTCATCAGTGACTAATGGATCGTCTGCCGCACCAACAAATGGGCTACAATTGGCAAAAAACAAGAATTGCACAAGAACTATCACTGCTCAACAGAGTTAAATCCAGCCTCTATCTCTTTCCATCGGTCTCACACATTTACTCATAATCCATTTGTTGTCGCCACACAGGCACAGACACGCACACACGCAATATCTGGAAGGTTTATTTCCGATTGTAACTGCTTACCAATTATTGAATGTTTCCTCATGACTACAGTAATCCTGACACTGTGTGGACTCTGTGATGGGCTCACTTTAATCTGCATGACTGTTTGCAAACTCTCCAAATCTGAGGTTAAATGGTGCTTCTTTTCTAATGATACTTTTATCAACATCAGTAAGAAAGATGATCCATTTTACATATTTTAGAAGACAATTATATCAATTTCTTGGGTAATTATATGCAAAATCATGAGGAGATAAGATAGAACTTTATTAATCCCAGTGGAAATTCAAGCATTACTTTCATTTTCTCTTTCTGTTCCCCGCTGGTTACCATCAGTCTAATTTTTGCTCAGTTTCATTCCCCTTGTTACATTCATTCTCATCAATCTCAACTCTTTGTCTTCCCTATCTGTCATCCGACCCCTCTCACCCCTCCTGCCGACATAATGGAGTGGCATTAAAGACTTTCTCTCTCCGTCACTTATTCTGTCTTAGCATCATTCTCACGTTTCAGCTCTTTTTGTAGGCAACCTTCCCTTTTTCCTAAATAGTACCGTTCTTTCTTTCACCAATCTACCCAGGCCTCTCCACTCAATGGAAACTAATGAAGGCTTTTTTTTTTACTGTGATAAGGACACAGCATGTACTGTAAGGATCAGACAGCTGTTTTTGATGTCTAAAATAGTGACTGTCAGCTTTGGACTGCCCCCTAGACCCATGAAAAAGTATCAAATACATAATTAAAATGCAAGACTACACAGTCCTAACCCACCTCAACTTATGAATCATTTAACCCTCCTCCTTTACCCTGTGGCTCAGGTATCAGTTACACTTACTTAGTTATGGATAGAGTCATTTTTTGCCTGCTTGCATTCCAGAGTTTTTTAGAGTAGCAAATGTACAATTTAAAACAAGAACCATGTATCGTATTCCATTTCTGAAATTTCAATATTTTTGACATTTTCATTAACAAGACTGCTTCTGACTGCTGATGTGTTTGTTTATGATTATTCTCAGGAGGTTAAAAACACAATGGTGCAATAAAAAAATCCCCAGATGAAGGCTGTTTCTTACCATTTTCACTTAATTAAGAGAAACTGCCTGTCAAGTACTTTTCATTCATCCCTTAAGGCATTTACTGAGCTGGAGCGCTTACATGATGTGATCAGTTATATAGCCGAAAAGTATGTAGGTGCCAATGACTGTGTAAATGATGGACGCAACCAATGGGGGACGTTACCCATTTGTTTGTCACCCATTGGTTTCTTGAACCCCCCTTGGAAGCCTTGAGTTTTACATTATGCATTTTCCAATTTGGATTTTTAGAGCAAGAAATGACCATGTTCAGATGTGAGGCATGAGCTTGAGAGGAGTGAGGCATTGGCAAAGGCCAATTTATCACAACTATGCAATCTCTGCCTGTTGCTAATTCATTAGCTGGTGAAATAGCTAGTTAGATTAAGACTCTGCTCATTGTCATAGCTTCCTGGAGTTATTTATTCATCAAAGGCCAGGAGGGCTTGTTGAACAAAGCAAACTTGTTGCGCACTCATCCACTAAAGGAGGGCTGATTGAGTTACTTAAAATAACTGGCCCTCTCATCACTATGGACCACCATCATCTTAGTGTGGCAGAGCTAACAACAATACTGATTTATGCACTGCCCCTCAAATAAATCAATGTATGACAAACACTGAACATGCCTACAAGCCAGGTATAGTATGTCTTGGGGCCCGAATTAGCTGAGGTGACACCTTGCAGACATACATTGGTATCCATATGTTACCTTATTTGGCATAACTGTAATGCTATTGTGAGATTTTCAAAAATATATCCCATGTACAATTGTCAGAAATAAAAACATGAGCTTAAAAGACAAAAAAAAAATTGTTATAGACAATGCCTTAGTTAAATTCTGCTATAAAAGTTGCCCTACCTAATATGGGGCATAATAGGGATTGACTCACTTTTGAAGCCAGCCCCAACTGGCCACCAGTGGAATTGCAGTTTTTTTTGGCTCTTTTGAATTGACTTAATTTCTTCACCACAGAAGTTGCTGCTTGGTATCGTATAATTGTTCAAAAGAAATGAGGCATAAGCATGACATGGAGCCTTATGGTGGATATAAATCTATGTACTAACAAGTCTCACAAGACAGTCACAGCCCAACGTGAACTCTTGAATTCAATAATTCTTGGGACTGGTGCTGATTTACCATGAAGATTCTACACGCAGACATATCAAGAGCCTGGGCAATGAATTTTCTGTTCATTTGCTGTCTGGATGTCTGCGTAGGCATGACTGAGGCGTGAGGAGTGGTGGACTGTCAGGGACAATCAAGGCTGACACAGTGAAGAAATCCCTGAAATATTGCAGACACCAAATATAATCAGTTTTGTGGGGAAAGAAACTAAGATACTTTGAGCACACTATTCTGAATCACAAGAGTCAAAGGGTTTCAAATAAACATGAGTAATTTCAGACTGAATCAATGCGGATGTCCGTGGTGGATGTCTGGTGCAATGGAAGGATTGACTGAAAAGTAGAGGATTCAAAAGATTAAGAAAGGCTGCTGTTGGCTCTGAAAGGTATACAGACGGAAGGCATCTGATCAATACAACCTTATCATGGTGTTAAATCCTCTCATGTCCTGGCAGGACTCTCTGTACTTGGTCTATTTTTCCCTGTGATTCCATCACGCTTTCTTTTTTACTCGACCTGTTAAGTATATTTTAGCAGAATAGTTTAATTATTGAAAGTAAGGGCTGAGTAGAGAAATGGATGCAATAAGCTTTAGGGGAGATTTGGTCCAAGGTTAGCAAAGATAATGTTCAATTAAGGTAAGGTTTAACATCTACATTACCTTTTTTATGACATGAAACTCCCCTTTTTTTAAATGTTTTCTCTATGCAGGTGGCTGTGAGAGTGCATGCTTAGCAGCGTTTACCATCTCATTCCATAATGCCTGCAAAAAACAAAACAGTATGGGAACTTGAGAACCACTTTTCTTCTTTTACTCTCCACCTTAAGCATCTACTCTGGTTTAAGTGCCTCACTCTGGAGCATCATGTGTAAATGGCTCATCGCAGCTGTCCCATTTTTACCTGGAGTATTCCCAGCAGGGAAGATTTTAAAGAAAATAGCATAGGACAGGATGTGTATAAGCATGGTCAGTGACCCAAGAGGAATATGAAAATCCCCTGAGGGCCAGTAGCATTCTGTAACTTGACCTACTGTAAATCTCTACATGTTGATGCTCACTCTCTTTCCCTTTCTCTATCTACAGCTAGCACTATTGCTGTACTTTGTTTTCTCATGCATTCTGTAGATTCTACTTTCTGCCTCACTGTTAGTCGTCTATTATGTTGCCCATTTGCAGGCATTTTGTTGAAAATAAGGGACATTATTTTCTCTCTGTGTGGTCGATCAACACTTATCCTCTTGTGCTGCTCATAATGACGGACAAACTGGAGAGAAAAGCGGGGGAAATGAAAAAGAAACAGCATGAGCAAACAAAATCTAAATCATGCAGGTAGCTGAATGTTCATGTGTGTAAGTTTGAGTCCGCCTGTATGGGCAGTCGCTCAGTCGGTATAAATAGTGTACAAATAGATCAGGCTATATAGGCCAAATCTGATGGTTCTAATGTTGATAGGGACATGACAAAGCTGGACTGTCTGTTAGCAAGTGTGGCAGTTCAAACGCTGCACAGCCTTCAAGCCAACAGCTTTGAAATAGAGTTGGACCAGGAGCCAGTTTGGAGATCTGGACAGCTTCCCAGGGGCCTCATTAGGGACTCTGCATGATGGGTAGATGGAGGAAGTGGGGCACAGATTCCAAACACACAGACACAATATGTTCCACACACTTAACTCGCAACTGTTTCTCTCTCTTTTGCCCACACAGACACACATACGTTCAGTACATGCAGACCTATTGCAGAGGGCAAGAGAAATAGGCTCGGAGCATGACAGAGTGCAAAAGTAATTGGCAGTTAAGTGATGTGTCAGGACTGTTGTGTGCACCAACAACCACAAAGACAGCAGAAACAAGTTGAGACAGATGAAAAGTGGGAAAAAAATTATAGTGTCACTTGCAATCTCTGCACTGCAGAAGCCAAAGGAAACTAATTGGAATCGCAGTGTTTGTTTGATGCAATCTTGTTATTTAGTCAGTTTAGTTAATTAATTTCATGTGATTTTGTGAATGTGTTTACATGTGTGTCTGTGTTTTTGTGTGTATGTGCATGTGTGTTTTGGATCATTAGCTTCAACAGCTTTGGCTCATTGTGACTTTTTGAGCGTCTCCAGAGTTGAGCTCACACAAAGTGTCATTAAGTCGCTCGTCTTTTCACGCAGCTGGTGAGAACGATGCGTGTGCCTGCTTGCGTGTGTGTCTGCGTGTGTGCGTTTATTTGAAGCAGGCTGTCTTCCGACACCCTACATTTAGCTCCTCTACAGCTCACTGACGGAGCTCCATATGGCGTCCCTCAGTTTCTACCTCATGCTTCCCACCTCACTGTGTGATTTATACTTTTTTAATCGGCATGCTCCCATACATACACACACACACACACACACACACACTGACAGAATGCACAACGTATTAATGATGCACTAAAAACACCTAACGTTCCTTCTTAAAGCAGCCATTGTCTCAGCAGGTGTGTGGGATTGTGACTCAAAAAAAAAGGGGGTGGGGGGAGATAGAAACGATGCATATCCAAGACTGTCACAACTGGTTAAAGTCAAGTAAACACATACTGTCTTCCCTATAGACTGTGAAAGAAAATGTTTATGTATCTATGTTCTGAGGTTAAGTTATTTTGGCCAAGCATGAATGTACAGGACAGTGCTCACTTTGTTAAAGATCAAATCAAACCCACATGTATTTCTCTCCCTGGCATAATGTATAATCCACATTTAGATAATATTTTTTTTTTCTAAATCCTTATTTTGTCTTTTGTGTATTTTTTTGTTAACTTAACAGTTAACCAAAACCAATCCCCTTGAAAGCGTGTCGGCTTTCGTTTTTGTTTCTTTCTTTTTTTAAGGCGCCACATATGAGATTCGACGCCGGGCCGCCCGCCTGGAGGAACACAGCCTCCATACAGGGGGAGGCACGCACCAACCACTGCGTCACCACCACCCCAAGCGTGTCGGCTTTTGATTCCAGTTTGACACGATGATAGACAATGTGTGCTTGCTCCGTGGGCCTTAAAATAGTTAGGATATCTTCTAGATCGACTTCATGCACCACAGCTCATAGACAATTAACTCTGTGGCCCAAACTCTTTACAATTTTCTTCCTATATGGATCAACCTCTCAAACATTATTTAAGATTAAATCATAAAGTCCACTGATGATCGTCCTACACATCTCGAGTGCTTCTCAAGTTGTATTATTCACTATTATAGTCAGTCAACTATTTTATTTGATAGACTGCTGAGTCTTTAAGAAAGGCAGACATATTTTCCAAATCTCCAAAAGACAATTAAAAAAAAAAAAACATGTACAAATAAACTTCAGGATTCCTCTCAGAACTGCAGCGGAGAAAGATATTTATACACCGTCAATGCAAATGTGTGCTAATTAATAAACACATATATTGTTTATTTCTGGCTTCCAGATACAGTATAAACTCACTTAGAGGCTTGTTTGTCAGTTTCCAACAGGTAAACTCCAACTGTTCGTACAGAAATGGTCCTCTAATGAGCCCAGATGGCACAGCAGGAGAGGTTTTATTCCACCAGGAGTAAAAGCACTCATAGTATATAATTCTACCTCTGGCAGCAAAGCAAACTCTTAGTGAAGCAATTTAGCTGCATTTATCCACCCATGTTACATTGGCTAAATTATAAGCTTCTTCTTTTATTTTTTTAATAGAGAACATTTTGACACATCTCAGTGGGGAAAAATACAGATCTACATAACATTAACAATGGCTGAATTCAATTTAAATTCAAAAACATGCTTTTAAAAAAGTACAGTAGGACAGAAGGTACTGATGTGAAAGGGGCATTTAGGGTGTTTTTATCTTTATTGGTTTTATCTATGTGTCTGATTATTTATTTTTCTTCTACAAGTGGATTTCTGCATGATAAACGGTCACACTATATGCCCTGTTTGAGCTTTCCATACATGTCAGAGAGACAGTTCAAGCTTATGCACATCACAAACTTGCAGCATGAATGTGGTTTGGGTTCGCAGGAAGCAGGAATTGTTTCTGTGTTTGCTCTTTCGCTTGAAGGATTCCATGTGCCAGATGTCAGCACCCCTTTAGTAATACTTGTGACTCAGCAGGACATCACAGGGAAAGAAAATCTCTCTCAATCGCTTTCATTTTTCTCTTCCAACGTAACGCACTGTTAACCATATGTTGCTTTTTCGTGTTGGTTTGGATTGGATTCTGAGGTCTTACCAGGGCCTTTCATACCCCCCCCCCCCTCCCAATACACACACACATGGACCAAATACACACACAGGCTGCCCAGCTGTCCTTGTGAGATATCCCACACCCCTAATCTTCTAATTGGTACGTATTTTCGGCCATTACCTGAGCAATGACGGGTTGGATCAATAAGAAGCACAATGCTAAACGATGTGCCCTGTTGTTTCTCTTTTTATCTATTTCTTTCTGCCGTTTTCTCTCTCTCGCCTATTTTTACTCTAACACCCTCCCTGTTTGAATTCTTGTTTCCAAGGCAACAGCCATTTAATTTCAACACAGCAGTGAAATAAACAGCCCCTTAATTTGTCTTTATTACTGGCCCCATTGTTCTATTCTTCATTTTTTTTTCCTCTCCACATATTTCATACACTCTCCTTATGTCACTGTAAAACGACGATCTATGGTTTCCAAAGCCTCTCTGCATGCTCCGCCAGCTTAAAGGTAATCAATGGAAACTTGGTTCTCAATCCATGCCACTCATTTTCAACCCACACGAGCCCTCGCCGGTTTTAAATGATGCATTATTCAAGGTGTCACTGCACGACATGGAGTGGCTTCTATGATGAACCGTCCTTTTAGTGGACTTTGATTACAGATGTAATTGGAAGGGACATCAGGCAGGAGAAACAGAAGGAAAAACAGGGCTCATAGAACTCGTATGTAAAAACTTGTGTATGTAAAAAAAATGTTTGGGGCACAAGAAATGGAGAGAGAGATAAACTGGCAAAAGCAAAACAAAGATAAGATGGATGTCTATATTTTATCAGAGCCAATCATCATATCCGCTCATATTTTCCAGTTTATTACAAGCAAATTAGTATCATCATCGTCGTCGTTGTTGTGAGACCTCGCCTCGCTGTGGGTAAACATTTGTCTCTCTTTCTTAACCATGCACGCTTCACAAACACCATCTGACTAAAAGCGTCTTCAATTTCAAGATGTGAGAATACGCTGCCCTTTTTGGAACATCGTCACGTCTGCGCTTTTTTTTTTTTTTTTTTCTTTTTCACAAATATATGCACATATATGGAGCAGAAAATGAATAAATTCCCCAGACAGAATTATGGAGGCTTGAGAGTCTTATTTGAAGCCTGCAGCGAACGGTCCCACCAGATTATTCTCCTTCTAAGCGGAGGCAGAAAATGGTGACAATCAGTGATTTCTCGAATGGGACAGAACTTCATGAAGCTCTGTCATGGTTGAACAAATGCCAGTAAGCAAGAGAAAGAAAATAGCTGATGGATGTGAGTGAGAGTGAGGGAGAAAATCATGAAGTTTTTTAATAATGCCTTGAGTTTATGGTCAATATCTGTCAATTTAAACAAATTGTACAACTTCGGGAAAATCTTTGATGCCTGTAACAGAGAGAATATATTGTATTATATCATTTGGATTTACAGCAACAATTAAATAGACAGACAGACCTTGACCGAACATAACCAGGACTGTTAAATAAGCAGATAATTATCCTCTGTCTTGTATCTTGTCCTTTTCCTAACCGCACATTTCCATTTGAACTCTGTGTAACTTCCCGGGGAGCTAAAATTAGAACTTTCCTTATTTGGAAGAGGCTGCTAAAACTGCAGTCTGCGTGTTGTCTTTTAATTAGGACATTTTCTGAATTTCAGCCTCGTAATCTGTGAATATTCCTGAAAAGCTCTTACTGTTCTGCAATTAAAACACAGCATACACGAACGGCCTTGAAGAGCCCCTCAGGTAGTCTGGCCTTGTGCTCGTCACGCTCTCTGTCAAAACTTGTCTGGCAGAGAGGAAGTTATTTACATACTGAGCAGTTATCATTGTCCTGACACTAAGGCAGGACTCCTGTATTAAGGAGGGGATTTCAGGGGGGGTAATCACAGCAGCAAGATCAGCTCAGACTCACTCTGTAAAACTTGTAACCTACAGAAGCCCTTACTCTGTTTTCAAAGCAATGTCACTTTTCGACAGCGGTACATGAGGGATTTCTGCAGCACAAGCCCTCCAGGTTTTATTTTTTTTCAACATCAGAGTTTGAAACATGCTGACAGAATGTGATGTTGAGTCATTAAAGCTCGTGATAATTGAGCTCTAATCGCCTTGTCAAAACTTAGCAGCGGATAAATGTTAAGCCAGTTGATGTTAAATATACACTCAGCATTCTGATTTAAACAATGAAGTTGCAACAAAATGTAATGGTGACAGATATCACGTTTTGCATACATAACTAATCTTAAGAGAAAAATAGTCTTGAATAAATCATTTTTTTTCCAACATGTTCCCAACCCCAAAAAGCAAATATGGCAGCTTGGTATAAGGTTTTTACGTTTCAAATTATGAAGATGTGCGGCCTTGCGGTTATGTTGTGCACTCCATATACAGAGGCTATAGTCCTTATTGACAGTGGGTTCAAATCCAACTTCAGCCCTTAGCTACATGTCATCCCCCACTCTTTCCTCCCAACATATCCCTGTCTCTCTTCAGCTGTCCTATCCTTGAACCTCAGCATGGATAAATATGCAACGTCCAGTTAGATTTAAAAATATACAGGAGTCTAGTAAGACACGGTAAATAAGTCACACTTGGCTTGCCTACAATTGCTAAACATTGTTTGACTTTTGGATATGCAACAATAATTATTAAGGGGTTAACTTTGAAGAACAGTTGTAGAAATGTGAAGGCACCAAATCTACTGATTTGGATTATGGACAATGATTATGGTTTGGGTTTCAATAGTTACTCATGTCTGCCTATACTAGATACTGTATGTAAGGGAAGTAGCTTACATCTATAAAGTTGTGTATGACATGCAGCCTTAGTGACATAACATATACGTCCAAACTATTTGTTTCAGGGGGAATTGAGTCCCTTTTCTCCTGCCTAAACTGGAGGTACTTTGTTTGTTTGACGCATTCATCATCGCTGACTGCCAACTTGATTTGATTTTTCACTCTTCATACTTTGTGGCCTGACTCCCAAAGGACATCAGAACAATAAGCTGGAGGACACATGTCTGATATTACACTACAAGTGGGCCACGCTGGGCTACTGAACAAGCTGCCTTAATTGACCAAAATGGTAGCAAAAGTAGGCTCAAAATATGTCCCCCAAATATAGACAAATGCACTTCTAAACCTCTAAAGTGGCTGGTTTATGTTTTTAAATATTTGTAAAAATTTTTAGTTAAAGGGAAATAACATGTTGTTTGTTTCTGTCATTTCTTGGCAACAGCCAGGGGCTTCTCAAGTCTTGTTGTAAAGGGGATGTTGCCAAGTCTGATGCCAGCACAGAAAACAAACCAACCCCACTATCCCCATCTTAACCTGTGTTATAACTTGATAAGCTGCACAGATATACTGGGTGTATAAATAAACTGTCAGGAAACAGCCTCAAGCTGTTGTCTTCCTACAACAAGCTACATAATAATTTTCAGTGTTACAAAATAAGTTGAATTTGAGGAGTTTATTTCCGATAGTGTGTTTGTAACAGCATCGGCAGCTTCATTCCATAATGCTCTATCATCGAGTATTAGAGGAAAGGATTTGAGCATTAAGATGTAAAATAGGTAAACAAGCTTGGACTACCATCTAGACACAGCCAGACCTTCCAGGCTGAGGGATGAAATGGCTTACAGAGGACATGAGCGCTGTGACATTGATGGACAGACTGATATTGCCTCCCTAACCTTGCCTCCACTCAGTCACACACACACACACACACACACACACACACACACACACACACACACACACAAACAAAAAAAACCTTCACACACTCTTTTCTCTGTGCTCCCCTCACTTCTCCATCTTTCTCTCTTGATTTCTGACTCATACTTTTTGTCTGCACTCTCCCTCACTTCTCTTTTCTTCATTTTATTATCTCTCACTCGCTCATCTCTCGTCAATTCCTGCTGGAGTCTCAGGGTGTCTCGTCTCTTTGTTTTCTGACTGTTCTGCACCGCCATCATATTCTCTTGCTTTTCCTCTCCCCTCGACTCTGCTGCTGCCTTGTTTATAAGCACACCATCATGCCCACAAGAAAAACATCTTCTGAACTAAAAATCAATGCAAACCACGAAAAGTCCAAAGCAGTTTCCTGTTTCTATACATTATCTGTATTATCTGTATTATTATCATTATCTGTATATCTGTATATGTGCATCTGAAAGAACTTGATTGTATTTATGTTTTTATTTTATTATGATGTACCACTGGAACTCAAGGATTATGCTGAGATATTTATTTTGCAATTTTAGAATTTTTACTCAAAAAACAAATGTACTGTACCTTTTTTACATTTTGGCAAAACTGGCTTTATTACCGTAACAATTTCCATTTATAATGATTCACCAATTAGTCCTTATAAGCAAATGATTTCAATAATGGTTTATGGTGCATTTTAGCCAACTCAAAGTCAATATGAAATTCGAAACTATACCAATATTCCAGTAAATTTGTATTTGTGTGCTTCTGCGTGCGCAACAGTGCATCACCAGATGTTAGCGTGGGATTACTTAACTTAAAAGCATCTATCAATGTTTGTTTCATTACTTTTATAGATCATTGTTTGTCAATGGTGATCCTACTCTGTTAACTTTTCATTACTGCTGTCAGTGTCTCTTTGTCTGTTTGGATGGCAGCTGTAGCTATTTTCTGTCTTTACCTTACTTTCAATGAGACACCAACTTCAAGCTACATTACAGTGCAAAAGCTTGTCTTTCTTTTTTTTGGCCTCTTTTTCTATATATTTTTATTCCAGATCTTACATGAAGTTTAGGTTTTTAGGGAGGAGTCTATGAATGGCAAGTGGACTTGAGCTTGTATAGCGCTGACAGATATGAAAATGATTGAAGGCACACATAATTGAGAAGTGGGCAACAACTAATAACAGTGTTTCCCCGACTATTCATTTCATTCAACACGAGTGGGAGATGAGCGTGACTTGTGCAGGGGAGGCATGAAGTTTACATGCATACACAAAAAGGATCATCGTTTATTTACCCTTATGTCCCTACTAATCAAATCTACTTCTAACACTGAATCTAAGATTAATGTTACGTATGTTGTGATGTAATTTTTAACTTTAAAAAGTACATTTACTGTTAAAGTTAATCTGCTCCAGCCTCCAGGCCAACTCACTAAAGAGATTAATTTAGGGGGAAACACTGGGTGTGTTAAGTTTTGTTTTTCAGAGCTGAACAGCAAGAGCCATGTTTGTGAGTCTAACATAAACTTGAAGGTCTGAGGGCTGGTTTCTGCCTTTGCCTGTCCCTGCTGTGAAGCATCTTGCCTGCTCTGAGTTACTACCTGCTGTTTCTCTTTTCGGAAGATCAGCCTGAGCACACTGTCTGAACTGTTTCATCTCTTTCAAAGAATAAAAACCAAAAATGTAACAGGATAAAAAACATATAAACACTGTAGCAAGGTCTAATTGTGTATACAGTTTACTCGTTCTTTCCTCTCTGTGTTATTTTTTTTTCTCCCACCCACATCATTTCTATCACAACGTATCCTGTATGACTCTTCTACAACAGGGTATGATGTACTTTCTGGTGGTGAGGTTTTTGAGTTAGCCTTTTGTTTCCTCTTTTTACCTGTGACCTCATTCACTCTTCGACCTGGTTGTGCAGAAACTGAGAGTTTTCCGCCCAGCATGAAGCTGAAGAAGTGGAAAATAGCATGGCACTCTTGTGTGACCTGGCTACAGCCTGCTGCTTGATTACAGCAATCAATCGAGAGGAAGATAGAGAGAGAGAAAGAAGAGAGCGAGTGTGTATGTGTGTGTGTGTGTGTGTGTGTGTGTGTCCATGGGTACTTGTGGGTTGTGGGTCAGACAAAGCAGAACAGACAATCACAGAGGGCTCTCGAACACTCTCCACATCGCTCTTGTGCTCAGATGAAGAACATGTGGGACGAATATCAAAGAGAACACTGAATTCTCCTGCAGGAGAGATAAAAGAAGAACAGGAACACGTTCTATCCCTCCTGGACCACAGTTTGTTTCCCTCACTTCTCGGTCAGTGTGGGTGGTTCGACGTTGACACACTCCAGTGCTCTTTGTTGACATATCATTGGTTCCCAGTGATGCATTGCTGCCCAGCTCCAATATCAGCTTGAATGTTGAACACAGGTCAGATAAAGCATTCGGGAATTGAAATAGCATCCAGTATTGGTGGGCTGTTCTAGTGTACTTTGTGTTTGTTTGTTTTTTTCTGGAGACATCATGAATAAATGAATGACTGATGTACAATGATGAACGCTTTCGGAATAATAAATTCACAAGTCATAATCAGCCTCTCATATCTCTGCAAAAAGTCTTGCCTAAGTCCAGCTAACAGGCCTGCATATTAAAAGGGAGATTACACAGCGCCTTTCGACAAAGACCATTCTTATATATCTACACAATTAGACTCATTTGAAATGCACCGATCCGACCAAATTACTTTGCGGAGCGTAATGATGCAACGAAAGTTTCAGAGGTGAGATGAGTTACACACGTCTGTTAGCAACAGTCAGTCTGGAGGCAGCAGCAGAATTCAAATGACTGGATAATGATCTCAGGGACAGGAGGATTGATCCACTGTTCCATCACTGTAATGAGAAGCTATAAGACACCCAAAACGCTCTGATTGGGCTCCCTGAAGAACTGGCAGAAAATGTTGGACCACTTCTCCTCCTGACAATAAAAAAAAGAGATTATTAAAGTCCCTCTAGAGACTAAAAACAAACGGAGGGCCTGTCACATTAAATGACAAGGCCTTCCATAATGTCTGCACCGTCTATCAAGAAGGAGCAATCAGCAGCTGATGAGGCAAGTGACAGAGTTCTTACATCAAACAGCTGGATCCACAGGGACACAGATTAGGCCTCTGAGCACAAGTGTTATAACAAGGTGACCATAAATAGACATAGATTTTTTTTTGTATGGCTGGTTATAGAAGGAAGAATTTGGCAAGAATAAATTAGGAATCTTTCATATCAGGACCTTTTTTTGTAACTTGAAAAGCAAACGACTAATAACTAAATAGTTCCAAGCTGGAGAATATTGGAATAAATCAGCAACTATCTTTGTTTTTTTTGTTTTTTTTAACTCTTCTCTAAAGTATAGCTTAATCTCTGGACCCAGAAAAGTTCTGTTTCCCCGTTCATGTTAAATGCCAAGCAATCGTGTTTGGATTGTGTAAAAGTTTCAGCATTCTTTGGGACAAACCCTGGGTAAGGAGTGAATGACAAGGTTGACATTTTGGGAAATATGCTTACAATGCAGAGAGATGATACAATCGATATTGCTCCTCATGTTTGTGAAGTAAATGTAAAAGCTACAACTAACAGCTTTTTAACTTGTCTTTTCACCAAAACTGGAAACAGGAGGAAACGGTTTGCCTGGCTCTATGGTTCAAGATTTGCCGACCAGTGCCCCAAAGGCTCACTATGACTACCATGCTATATCTTCTTTGTTCAGTCAAAAAGCCACGACTAACTGTTCCCGGCCAAGAAAATGCTTTCAACATTTAAAAACAGTCATAAGATCCTGTGTTACAGGAACATGGTGCACTTTAAAAACTAAGTAGTTGTCTTGCAATTATCTTCTGGGACCTGCTAAGTGAAGTAAAGTGAAGATGTCTTTTTAATATGAGCAATGAATAATAAATCAAGCATAAAACTTAAATATCTCCTTCAACATAATCGATTTGGAATTTTGGGTTGTACTTTTCATCTCTTGGAAAAAAACTGAATCATATCTTGTGTCAGAAAAAAAGAAAAGAAAACAAGCATACAGAGGATTGGCACCAAAATAATCTGGCTCAGTCAGTACAGATGTCAACACTACGATTGACCAAAGATATTCTTGATGCAGTCATACTTCTGAAACTGCACTGCAAGCTCTACTTTTCTGTGCCTTGTTTGGTCATGATGATGTGTTTCCTATGCCCTATGTAGCACAATGGTAATCGTATCTGCAATGCAAATTGATGGCAAGTTCAAGGGCTCAATTTGACATCAAAGACTTGTCCAAAGTGCTCACTTCACAGAGAAAGATGAAGGTGCATCTGGCAGCTCTCCATTTTATTCCTTATAATCACTACCCATTCATCAGGTACTTTGTATCAACAACAACAACAAAAAAGGCCTTCATCTCCATCACTGAAAACATCCTGCATTCACTGCTCTAGCTTCTGCCACCCTACCATCACCTCAGCTACCTTTGAACTAGCCAGATGCTCTCCAGGCTTGATTTGCATAAAAGCTTTGCAAACACCATTGGAATATATATTATTGATGCACAAAGCACAAACAACTGTAGCCTACCAATGAAAGTGCAAACACCAGATGTATCTTTTAATGAAATAGCAGACATATACTATTATGTTAAGCATTCCATTTCTGCCCTAAAGTGCTTATTGACATCATTAAGAGTGTCTGTGAGTTGTTTGTGACTTCATCTCTAACATTATTCTGCTAAATACCACCAACTTCTTTTCTATTTAAAAAAAATGTCTTCAGACGGCTACTTTTCTACAGCTCTACAATTCACTTAGCTGACGCTTTTATCCAAAGCGACGTACATCTGAGAGTAAGGACAACACAAGCAAGGATCTAGACAAGAGGAGACAATGTCAGTAAGTGCAGCTTGAAGTCTGATAGGACACATGTGCTGAGAGGCAGTGCACAGAGGCCAAGCACAACATCACAGCTGTTCTTGAGAGTTCCTAACCCTAACCCTAACACTAAGCATCAAAACCATCCTCAGTATTGCCATCGTCATTCAAGAAAACCATCATCATCAAAATCATCCTCAGTCATCAACACCATTAAGCGTGTAGGTGTTCATGAAGACTTGGGTCTTTCAATTTTTCTTAAAGGTGCAAAAGGACTCTGCAGATTGAATTGAATTTTGTAGTTTGTTGCACCTTCGGGGGGGCGACAGAGGAGAAGAGTCTAGCTAGTGAATTAGGGCCCTGTTGTGAAGGTTGGATCAGAAGCCTTTCATTGGAAGAGTGTAGTGGGCGGGAGGGAGTGTAGACCTGGATGATAAAGCTTAGGTAAGTAGGAGCCGTTTTTTGTCGCTGTTTTGTAAGCGAGCAGCAGGGTTTCAAATTTGCTGTGAGCAGTAACTGGGAGCCAGTGGAGGGAGATGAACAGCCGAGTGGCTTTTCTCAACTTTTTCCTGTGTTTTCCTTATTAGCTTTGTGTGATACAGTCAGATTTTGGACCCTCACAACATCCCAGCATTAGTTTAAAAAATTGCAGGAGCTTGGCATTAAATACATTTAAGTAAAAGCTTTTCAATTTAATATTAAAAGCATGTTGAACAGCTTCTTCGGGTGTTTCCCATCATTTGTGCATTTAAACTTAATATTATATGGCTTGTAAAGGAAACACGATATAAATGCCACCATGAGAACAAAAAAAAATGAAGATTTTGTAGATTCACAAGATTGCTAATTTAATAGATTTACAATTTGCTTTTCTCTACAAAACAAACTTGGGAAGACTACCTCTTCTTTTGTCATCTTAACCTTAATCTATCCTTAACTACTCTCCATCATCTTCTACTGTCCCTTCTCCGCTCTCTTCCTTCACTTTGGTAAGCTTATGCATCAAATATTACTGATATCCCCGTGCTGCAAAGGATTATTTATTCAGAGAAAGCTCTATAAATCATGTCAACCTGACCAGCGTGTGCTGCTTACCGTAGGACAGAGAAATATGAAGATGTTTGTGTGTGGCTGTGTGTGGAGAGAAAATCTGCTTCCTTTGGAACTTTGTGACACTCATCTACGAGATAACAACGTACTCCGGAGAAAAACCTGAATGTTGAAATCATAAAGGCCAAAAATTAAAGTTTCATAGATTTCACTGCAGATGCAGCGGATGTACAGAGCCAATGCAGATTTATAACACAGTAATGATTGCAGAGGTGCATAGGAATGTATATGCCAGTGTGAATTATTCAGATCTTGTATTAATAATTACTAAAATGAAGAGGAAGCATGAAAGGATAGGTGAAGAAGGGGGAAAAAGAGTTGAAAACCCATTTTCTCACGGCGGTTAAGACCCTCTACTTCCTGACTGAACATCTTAAATCATGACTATTTATTTTTCCACACAAAAACTGTGAGGTTTTAGGCCAACTCCTGTAAAAGATAGAAAACTTTTCTCAGGATTTATGTGACACTTTTAAAAAAAAAGGTTTACGTCTCCAGAGAGTGCTTTTTAAAAAAAAACGTTTGGCACAAACTCACTTAAGATGTCAAAGACTGTGACTGCATGTTGCTGACGGTTGATGACAGTGCAGCTGTGTCTGATTGGTGTGATGCACTCTGGGATTTGTGTCTTGACTGTGGCTATAGATAGGTTAGAGAAACTGAGATATGACTCTGAACCCTCTCCTCACCTGTCTGCACAATCACACACACACACACACACACACACACACGGTAAAACAGACAAAGAGGGAGAAAGAGAAAAATGCGCAGAGAGGGAGATCTGGTAGCTGTTTTTTCAAATCGAGTCAAAGATAAAGAGAGATAGGCAGGGAGAGAGATGGGACAGGCAGTGACATTGGGAGCCAAATGAGAACACGGCCATATATATAATTGCCGCCATTACCATCATTAGTCTTGTACTCAGATTCTCTTGGCTCACACTGCGCCTGCACCCTTGCCAGCCTGCACAATGCCCCTAAAATAGCCGTGTGTTTTAAATTATGCATGGTGATAGAAATAGACAATTTGCAGCACGACAATTCCCCTCCCTCTCGCTGACACATTGCTGAAGTTGGAAACATTAAAAAGAGCAGTCCTTTTTCTGGGCAGCTATATCGTTTGATCAAAACATGAAGAACAATGTTACTTCATATTTCATGCCATTAGGTTCCTCATTAGAATACATGAAATGTTTGAGTGGATACACTCCACAGTACCTACTCTTGATTTATTACAGGTAGAGGAGGTCAAGGCTTACTTCCTGGTTGAATGAGCGTTGGGAAATGAAGTGAAAAATTAATTTGTGCAGGAGAGTGCTTACATTTGTCAAATAAAATCATAAAACGTAGGCCCCTTTCATAAAACATATCTTACCTATTCATGATTGGGCGTTTCTTGCCGAAAACAATTCTCAAGTGTTGTTATCACGCAAGAATATTCTTTCATATTTCATCTGCTTTATTTTTTTTTTTCCTTTTGTTGCCATTCATTATTTGGCAAGGACATAAAAAAGTCATGTTATAGGCAACATAAAGGAGATGTCTTTAAAACTTTGAATATCTCTGTTATTAAGGCCTGAAAAATATATATTTTTTTCGATTCTATATTCACCAGATGCAAATTCAAGCCCTCCTCCCACTGTTAATGAGAATAGTGTTCTCATCCCATGAATTTGTGGCATTGAATTTAATCTGCATTAAAATTTTCTTGGCCACTGGGGGGCAGAACAATATTGACATATTGTAAAGGCATTTCTGTTAATTCCCAATTTGTTGCTCATCTTGTTTGTATGTTGTGGTGTTGGGTTCTTAATGCATGATGGGTTTTTAATCTTTCTAATTGCGACAGCATCATGCTGCTTCTGAAAACAATGTTGAGGAAAGCTATAAGAATGAAAACAGTCAAACTGAAGGCTGGAAAACTAAAACAAGGACATGAAAGATGATTTTAAATCAATATAGATATATTCTGTATTGAGCTGGATTGAGGTGTCTTAAAACATCTATATAAAATATTGATGAAATAACTTGAATTCTTTATTCTATTTCGAGTAAATCTTTTGAATTTGTTTTGGAAAAAGGTTAAAGCGAGTTTATGATGTTTTGTTTGCCTTTATTTTACCTTAAATCTAATGTCATATATCAAGCGGTTAACATGTGTGAACATTTTCAAATAAACGGCCTCACTGATAAATAATAAACCACACTGTTGCTTAATTTATTTATTAGAATATAGGACTATAGGGTTATACTATAGGCGTCAAACTGGGTCATGCTAGGTGTCATACTTTGACATTTAAAGCATAATGTAAAAATTGACTGTTGTTATAAAATCACTTTGGCATTTAACCCTCTCTTTCACTGCTACATTAATGAAAATCATTACAGAGAATGTAGGGCATCTCTTAAAGTGTTCCAGCTAGAGTTTACCAGAAAATATACATGAATTTCATAAAAAAGACCGGGATTAACATTCAGCATGTCTGGAATAATCCTGTAAAAATAAACTCAGTAGGGAGCTGGCATTACTAAACTGTAATCTTAGAATGTTGTTTACCACACAGTGTGGTGAATGTTGTTTTCTGCTGCAGCTGACTCATACTGTTTCCTTTGCTCGTCTGAAATCGGAGTTTCCCCCGGGATGATGTGAACATTTTGCATCTTGCATCTTGTAGTTGTGTAAATATTTTCAGCCTTTGCAGCTCTGCTTTTGATCGGGATATAGGGAAAGGAAGCTGTAGGTCAGGGACATTATTAAGCAAGATGGACTGAGATTATACTCTATAGATTATCACAATAATAAACTGGAAAAGATTATCATCAACACTTCTCCTCCCCATTTGACTCAACACAGAATCATGTATATTTTTGTTTAGATTGTAATTATGTATTGATCCAGTTTGTGTCGTTAGAGCTGATGGATTTTAAACAACACTCATGATGAATGCATATATTGTTAAGTTCACTCTGTAAAGCAGCTATACACTGTGGTCTGAGAGCAGGAAGGAAAGAGACGTTTTGTGAAGTCTGGAAAAGAGAGACGAAGGGAAAGGGATTGGAAATGAGAACTTGAGTAAACAGAAGTAAAGAAATGCTTAAACAAATGAAAGGAAGTAAAAAAAAGAAGGTAAATGAGTGGGGGGGCTGCACAAACCATTGGAACTGATTATTTGGAGAGGAAGCTGCTTGGAGGGCAAAGCATAGATATTTCGCTTGTGGAGACTCAGCAGCTCTACTGAAAATTGCTCAAGGTTTGTTTCTCTGTTTAGATGTGCTGTATATTCATGTGCTTCCTCCCGACTGTCAGTTCTGTGATTTAAGCCACAGTTGACTCTGTTCTGTGGAGCAGAGCAGAGGGCCCGAACAGTGAACACTTTTTAATAGACACACACACACAAACACACACACAAAAATTTCACACAAACATACTTTTTCTGTCTTTTTAATATTCATCTTCAAACCAAAATGTTTACTATAGTCAATCATCTCCTTTTTGACTTTGTTACAGAATGAACCATGGGAGATACATTTTATCATTCTTAGTCAACAAACATGTACAATAGGATATAACATCTGTTTCATACTTTCATTTTGATAGTTATTTTATATATGATAAGTCGTACAGAAAAAGTGTGGAAAGAAAATGCTAGTCAGACATGTGGGTGCTTGGACATATATTTAATGCCACCCCTGCGTAAACCAGTAGCCCAGTTGGTCACCCTATTCCAAAAAGTCTGGACCCGCCTCTCATGTTAGGGTCTTTAAAGTCTACAAATTCAATAGCCAGTCCTAATTGTGAGAACGGAGCTCCTAATGGAAGTTGAAGCAGGAATGGGATTGTTGTTTTCTCATCTCAATGCTCTCTGCCTCTCATTAACTTAGTGTTATCACTGGGTAATGAGCAGATGAGCATTTTCTGTGTATCTAAAGTTAACCTGGTTATTTGCTTAGGTATCTTGTTAAGCATTTCGACCAAAGAGCAATTTGTATTTCACATCAGCACTTTTAGAGCAGTCAATGTTTCAATTGACTACTTTCTCCAGAAAGTAAGATGGCCCGCGAATATTTGTGAAGTCTAATCTAAAATACCACTCGCAGCGTGTTTTTTCAAACCAGCTGGAACACTTGGGATCATAAATCATCTTTGCCAAAAGTCTAAAGGGTGTTTTTTGTCTTAACTCAAGCCAATCTAACTTTATGTTGCGTCGTCTCTTGTGTTTTTCATGTTTTTTCACAAAAATATTGAGAAAATGTTTCCTTACTAAAAGAAAAGGGCTTTTGATGCATTAATAGAGGGTGAACTGGACCTCAACCTGTGTGAGTGTGTGTATTTGTATGTACACAGCACAGGTTTAGGCCATTCATCAGAAAGTAGACAAGACCAGGATCAATGCTGAGATCATTTAGAAAATGGAATGAGTCATTCCTTCACCTTTCTTTTGGCTGAAAATTGATCCTGGTAAGGAAACAACTGCTTGTAATAATGATGTTTTCTTTAAAGTAAGGAATAACAGAGTAAGTGTGTGCTTGTGTGTGTGCCTGGATAAATCGGTGCAAGAAGGGCCATCGACTGACAGCATAGGACTGAGTAAACCTGTCACTGTGATCCTGTTACCCTTGGGGCACTTCTTGCTCACCTCTCTGTACAACCCCTACCGAAGGCTAGGCCCTGAGCTCATCTCTTGTCTAGAACACCTGGGGTACACCACCACCCCCCCCCCACCCACCCATCCACACCCAATACTGGTACTTCATCCTCCTTGACCCCAATATGTTGCCTTCAAGAGGCTATCATCGGACCTGGGGAGAGGAGGTTGCAGGGATAATGGTAGGTGTTCGGATGTCACACCTGCAGGTTTGCCTCTGGGAACTTAATGAGCCATGCTGCTCTTTTGTATGATTTGTGCCTCCCTCTATCTTCCTGTTTCTCTCACTTTTTGAGTAGTTGTAAGTCAGGTAAAAGCTGGTATCCTTCCCAACGCCCTCTCCTCATTTTGCTTCATAAGTCTCCTTCATTTATCACTCCTTATGTATGAGAGAGGCAGAATCTAAAGGGGTTCTTTTGGAGGAACTTGACCCTATTAATTCAGGGTTTTCTTGGGATGCTGTTAGTGAAGAGAGGACTGAAACAACAGCAAAGCATAACACGAATACAATTCAACCAGCTGCCATTGTAGAGCTTGATAGCAGTGTTTATGTAATTTGAACATGGCTTCTTTGTAATTGCTTTGCCTCTCTCAGAGAATTGTGGGGAAAATGGAAAAACTGACTAAACTACAAAGAGAGAGTAATAGGGCTGTTCAGTGTAATTATGTTTATGCGTGTTAAGAGGCAAACAAAGACTTGCAATCAGATGCTTCTACATGAAGGTTTCTGTGGAGGGAAAATAAAAACAGCACTCCATGATTTAGGTGCTCATTAAAGATGCTCTGATACTGAGAACAGAATTGCTGTTTGCCCGTATTATTGCCTGATATGCAGTAACGAGTATCGCAAGTGTGCTAATCAATGCACTGCATGATACCATAACCATTAAGCCCCTCCAAAAATCAATTGGTTTAGGATAAAGTGTTGTGAGACAATAGCAAGCAATTGTCTAGATGAGCTACATGTGTAAACGCAATATGAGAAAAACTTTTCTCCTGGACTTTATCTGAACTTTTCCTGTCAGCCCCCAAGGCAAGGCAAGGCAAGTTTATTTCTACACTACATTTCAGCAACAAGGCAATTCAAAGGGCTTCACACAAGACATTGAAAGCATCATGAAAGAGACAATCAAAGAAGAATATAATTTAAACCTGTACATAGTAAATGACTAAAACTATAAATATGTGATAATTAAGAACAGTGATGAACAACTGCAGGTACCGCTACACATCTACACACTCACACCTGCACACTTATACACACATACATACACACACACCTGACAGCTTAGGTGGTGTTGAGGGCTTTAATATTTCTTTTCATTTCAAACCGTAATTTATTCTCAAAAGGACACTGAGGTTTCCCTTATTTCCAATGCCGTCGACATTACAAGCACAAAGACATAATAGACAAGGGGACAAAGGAATTTTTAAAACGGTTGTTGCTGCCTGGGGGTGCCCTGTATGGTTTGCCTGAGGGGAGGAGCTGGTACTCAGGGTGGAGAACATGAGATGGGTCTGAAATTATTTTTTTGTGCCTGTCTGAATATGGTTTTAAATAGTGAACAATTACTATAACTAATCAGCTCTGCAGGTACACAAGAATCCAGTTCTCTGAAGTCACTGACGCGAGTCTTACCGTCCCAGCCGGACACAGATTCACAGGCTGGGCCCTAGTAAAAAAATTCCACACTGTTGTGTGAATGCATTATTCACCAATTACAACTTTAGGAATTGAGTCAAGCAAAAGCCCAGAGAGCTCTTCTGCTGTACACACTCCCACCTTGACTGCGGTACTTCTTTTTTTCTTTCTTTTTTTTCAAGATTTATTTTTTAGCTTTCTGTTACCAGGGAGAGAGAGTGGGGAACGACATGCGGGAAAGGAGCCACGGGTCAGATCTGAACCCGGGCCGCCCGCTTTGAGGACTACAGCCTCCATATATGGGTCGCGTGCACTTACCACTGCGCCACCAGCGCCCCAACTGCAGTACTTCTTAACACAGACAATTGTGATAAATTACTTGATACTTAAACAATATTGTTCCACCAATCCTAACTATCAGTAACCTTACAGGCAGAGGGCACTATGCAAATAGTACTCCTTCAGAATTATGAAAGAATAAAGTTTCATGATGCAATAATACAAGTTCTCAATTGCCAAAGAAAAGTAAGATAATCCGTAAATTAAATAGTAAAAAAACCTCATTATAGCAAAATGTCAACTTTCTGTTTTATTTTCAACAAGTGTATGCATGTGTTCTATAACTCCACTGGTATCAAAGGGCCACTCTGTTTCAACAAATATGTAGGTATCAGAACATCTGTGGTGGTCATAGTGATAAAAAATATAGCATACAGTGTACCAACATAAATGAATCGAAGACAGCTGGAAAATGTGTATAAATAAACAAGCAGAGCGTCTTGCCCTGTACTGTACCAGACACTACAGCTCGACTCCTGTGCTTCAGCCTGCTCCTCGGAGATGAAAGGAGCTGCTGACTCCTTTGGCTTGCATTAGCATTCCAACACCCACCTTCCACCTTATCTGCTGTCAAAACAGCCACCTCTAACTTCCACAGAGAAAGTCTTTGACCACACATCAATGACAAGCTGCCTTATCAATGGCCCAAACAAGCTTTGTGCATGTCAAAATCGTGGGCAGCGAAAGAAGCGGGAGCTGGTGGAAAAAAAGAAGGAGTGGGGGATGTGTCTCTGCAGAAGAGCCAGACAAACACACAGCGAAAGAGAGAGCGAGAGAGCAGTGAGTGTGTCTGACATTTCTAGCGCTGGTATTTTGCTATATGAGGAGACCTCGAGGGAATGGAATTGAAGAAGCCTCCTCCGTGCACCCACGCATCCCTCTTTAACATTTGTTTGAGGCATCTTTGCAAAGGCTTGCCTGGACCAATAAAGAGTACAGAGAGTTGAGCACTTGTCATACAGTGGCCCCAAAACAAAGAGCAAGTAAGTGAGACAGAGAAACAGAGCGTGACACAAAGAAGAGAGAGCGGTTGAGACAAAAGGGGAAGCTCAAGTGATGGCAGAACAATTGTGAGGGTCTGAGCGTTTGCCATGATGGTGCTCACATCTTGTGTCGCTGCAGGGGGCAGTACAAAGGCTGTAATATTTGCATGCTTGCTGTTGATAGACACTACATAAGGGAACTTAGAGTAATTTGGACAAAAGTTTAGGAATTTGTCCTTCAGTCACGGATTTAAAACCCTACCACGATGTAGCACAAGAAGGACATCTAGCCTCATATGATATAAATGTGCAGCCAATCCTTAATGCAGCTTTCCAAACTAGAAGCCAACCCAAATAGGAGAGGCGATTCCCTTGCTTTGCAACAGCTCAAATTGCTACCAAAGACCTTGCCTGAATTCTAGATGATTCAAATTTTCACCTTAGACGCTTTTGTAACCAATGACGAAACATCTGTATGCAATGTATGGGATGATAGTGACACATTTTAAGCTGACCTTTACCTCTGCGAGTTTGTGGATGCAAAAGCAACTTTCACTTACAAAGTTGAAGCAACATCTTTCAAAAAGTTTCTATCAATGTTTATGTTTTAAATGTGTAGACTTTAAGCCCAGGCTCAGAAAACACTGGTGTTAGTCGTACCTGACTTTGATACATCTCCCTCCATAGCCACAAATGATATCCTTTAAGAGTGTTCAAACGCTCACTAGCACTTACCATGATGAGAAAGCATTTTTTGTCGTGTAATATTTGTTTGAGTTCTTGATGCATAGACTAGGCAGCACGTTATTAAGAGAAACTGTCCATGACACCATCACAACTGGACATTAATGGTAGAAAATCAGGACTGAGTGGCTTGAGTTGAAGGATCACAGTTCCTAAAATAGTTCAGCTTTTGTTTTAAAATAAATCTCCTGTAGGAGTTTTTTGAATGATTATGAACTCGAACAAAATGTATACTGATATCTCAATGAAACTATCAAAAGCTAACAAAACCATAATAAATAAGAGTATCAATTATTATGTTGAACTGTTGTCACGGGCTAGGTGGCAGTCGAATTGAGTTGCTGCTGAAACAGCCTTTATTTAAATTTTTCATGACATTGAAGGATTTGTTTGACTGTTAAAAGACAGCAGGAGATGTTTTTCTTTTTCTAAAAAAGTACGTTGTCATTTAGTTACTTCAACATGTACAGAGCAAAGTCATTAAAGTCATAAGAGGCACTGCTTTGTCCACAGGGGTTGCCAAAATCAACACAAAGTGAAAGTTCCTCCCAGGAGCTTGACAAAAATGTTATATTGCTTTTGAAGTCAGTCATATGAAGTCATGGTAGTTCCCTGAGATAGATCAATATACAGCAAGCTGATATTTGGTCAACAAAGGATTTTTTTTTTCTATTGCCTGCCTTGTTTTTAATTCACTTGATTCCCAGCTGTCTGATTCTATCATCTCAGCAAGCTTCTGGCAGTGATCAATGGGTATGGCATGAACTTGACCTAGCTTATCAACCTTTGGCTCTTAAGCTACCACCCGCTCTTCTCTTCATCTCTATTCTCCCTCCTTCTCCGCCTATGTTTGTGTTGTATCAGCAGAGTAATATGCCGGCAGTGATTGGAAGTTGAAAGGTCATCCTCAGTCCTTGAACAGTTGTGGTGGGGGGTGGGAGGGCTGAGGGCTAAATGTCATTCACAGTCAGTGCAGCTAGTGCATGGCCAGAGGGGAGGTCACAAGGTCTGATGAAAACAAATCCATCACTTTGCTGCCAGGGTAACAGGCCACAAGGCTGGAGGGATACAGGGGTGCAAAGAGCTTGAAGTGATGGAGACAGAAGGAGGGAGGGAGGGATGGGGGTGAAAGGAAGTTGTGTGTGTATGTTTGTGTTTGTTGGTGGTGGATCCTGCTAAGGAGGACTCAGCTGGCCATAGACAGACGCAAGATGGGGATGCTTTAAGTCAGACCTGAACCATACGTTGAACTTGAGCAGTGTGTGTCTGTGTGTGTGCAGATCTCTTGCTTTCATTCTGACACTAATGTTAAGAAGTATTGTGGTAATCTCATTAAAACTAATGGGAGACTTAAAACAAACCACACCAGACTGGCCTTTCTTGGTTTTATTACAGTTTACACTTGCAAGTGGTCACACCAACCAGGTACAAGAAGTGCTTTGGATTAATATGCACCATAGCTTTCTTGGGTTTGACTTTTATTTACAGTCACCAAACTTACACCGACACCTGTTAAGTTGTTTATCACTTTTACGCTGACATGTTTCCTTCTGACTTGTCAAAAATAGATCTATTTACCCAGCCCAAATAGGAAACTAAGACAAGTGTCTCTGAGACTCAAATTGTAATCAAGAATGTCAAGATTATATATGACATGTACCGGTCAGCATGGCAACGTTGCTGTGAGTTGAGCAGTATGGCTAACATACATCTCAAAAAAAGCATTAGCTAGTGATTCTTAACTGTTCAAGCCTCATGACAGAACATCAACACCTTCATGACAAATCCCGACCTAAATTTCTGATAGTTTTCAACCAATCAAATTTGTTCAATGAAAAATGGTGCAGTTCGGACCTCAGACTGAACAAAACTTGACAGATTTAAGACAATGGGCTAAACAAACATGTTTAAAAGGTGCTTCAAATACTTTTTGACAGGCAAACATCTGGACCTCTTGGGTCCCAACCCACCAGTTGAGAACCACTAATCTATAGAATAGGTTTCTTGCCTTTGTGCACAGTTCTTAGCAAAGCAGACTGTGAAAGCGATACTGTAAGTGGCCAATCAAATTGCATATAAGCAATATTGCACCTTTCACTGCAGCTTCACGATCTACTGTATTTGCTACAGATACATCTATCTATGTTACATTAACAAAATATCATTCTATCCCAACACTTCTATTATCAATTTCAGATTTTTTCTAAACTAAGTATTAATTAATAAAATTGTGATCAAATGGAATTAAATGTCACTAAAAGATTGCTTGTATGGACATGACAGGCATACAAGAGATGTAGGCAGTGTGGCCCATTGTAAGAGCTAAAGAGAACTGGAGATTATCACAGCTGGACCACCGTCTCTGCCTGTGATCAACACTTTTACAATCCACAATCTGAGATTAAAGGGGGAAAATACCATAAATCCTTCATCTCATTATAGAAACACAAATCACACAGTGTCATGGTTTGAATAATGTATGTCACAGATCAAAGAGAATTATGGCACACATTCACACCTACTCTACTTTAACACATCAATGCTTGAAGCCTCGGCTGAACAGTTTGCTACATAGATTCACACTGACAATATGTTTGGCAACATGGGAGACAATGAATCAAGCCCGTGCAGTGACTGTACACATCAGGACTGTTTCAATGTTCTTGTTCACCAAACTGGGTAAGGGTTGACACTAAATGATGACTCCTAATCTCCCACATCTGGCATGTTTCATCCACCAAAAAAGGAGAAAATACACAAGTAGACCAGCATTATTATATAAGCTGCATCCCTGCATCTACATTACTACTACTCAATAGGGACATCAGCTTTTCAGCTTATCATTGTTAAATCAATGTAACTGACTCAGTAAATAATACTGACTGGTCTAGAACCAATTCAGAAACCCAATGCATTAATCCATCAATATTTATCAAGAAAATGAATGTGTATAATTTATTTTTTACTCTTTTTACTCATTTACTTTTTTAACATTGCAACACCCACCATTCAATGCTAAAGCACTCTGGGTAAGGGGCACAGTCTTCTTCTGATATCTGATTGGAGAAGAATGCTGACTCCATCAAGTTCCAAGAAGTTGAGCCAGACAGTGTAATTGCTAATCGTTCAAGCTTGAGACACACCTAACAAGGCGTGCCCGGCCTCTTGCCTCGAGAACATGCCATTCTTTTTTGCTCTCTGGCTTTAGTGAAACTGATAGGCGGGCCCCAGAGACCAGTATAATGCACATCTAGCTGCAGTTTCTAATGGGCTGATGGGGTGAGAGTGGAAAAGATTGGAGCATATCCTCCTCTCGTGCTGGTTAGGACGAAGACAAACCCAGAAAAATGTGAAAAAGTTCAGGGCAATGTATTGTAAAGTCAAAAAAAATGTGACGGTAAAGAAAGACAATTAAAATGAGATGAAGTGACAAGACCAAGACAGTGAAAGATAAAGAAGGAAAAATGATGTGAGATGTGCTGCAGTTTTCCAGGCAGAATAGTAGAAGTAGGGGGTTTAGGGGGTTAAGGAAGGGGAGGAGACAGAAAGGCAGACAGTAATTATAAAGATAGAAGGCAAAAAGAGGGAAAAAAAGGGGGACAGTGAAATGAACTGAGATAAGGTGTTGGGGGAGCGAGAAACTGTAAAAGCGCTAAGAGGTTGAGCGGAAAAAGCCATTTAGTGCTCTAATCAGATTGCTATTGAATGTGCAGGAATTAGACTCTGGCCCCTGAAGCCTTCTTGGCTACTGTACAACCAGACACACTCGGCATCTTACAAGCAAGATGGATCTCTAGACTGACTGACGAAATGATGGCTCAGAAAGAACACCACAGAAACTGTACTTTGTTGTGTATGTGTGTGTGTGTGTGTGTGTGTGTGTGTGTGTGTGTGTGTGTGTGTGTTGTAAAATGAAACCACTCCTGGCAAGATTAAGGGGATTATAAAAATGTGTTTATCATATTTGTGATGCTTGTGTTGTAGAAAAGATAAGGCACAAGTTGTGAAGTGTATTGTTCTCAAATGTCGGAAGAAAAAAAAGCTATTATTAATGTATGAAATGTAGTACTTCTCATTGTCATGACTAATAAAACAGGAATTATGTTAGAGATTCTGTGTTTGTAAAAGACTGAATGAAAGAACTTTCATCTATTAAATGCAAAGCATGCATCAAGTGATTGTGCATTTAAGAAGCAGAAATGTAGATGTGTAATGTAAAAAAAAAAAGAAGACGATGTCATTTTTTTTTTGGTTTTCATTAAGTACATTGTTTTGATTATATTTAGGTGATATACTGGCAGTGTAATTACTTTGCTTTGTCTTCTACCAGCTCTGTGTTTTCCCTGGTCACACAATAGCTAGACTGACAGCCCTTCCCATCACGTCCTATCTGTCTGCATCCTGGCCCAGGACGAGCCGCTCAGCAATAGGGAATTATTTTCCACACAATCCCCTTTCAGGGCAATTTGGTGCAGTGGGCTGAACTTGATCCTCATGGGTGATGGAGAAGGAGGGAGAAAAAGGATAATGAAGAGACAAGACACAGTGGGAAAGACGTGACAGAAAGAGAGAGGATAGACAGAGAGGATGAGGGGGTAATCGAGAGTGGCACCGCTGGGGGTAGATGAGGAAAGAAAACAAACAGACATGATGAGACAAACAGACAAAAGAGGGAGTGGAAGTGGAGCATCAGAAGGATGGATGGATAGGAAGTAAAAAGTGCTAACAGAAGTGGGAAAACAAATGTAGAATAACAAAAAAGTGAGTCTGAAGCTTTTCGTAATCATGTTAGCAGAATCAACTTCTCAGTCCTAAATCATGGAAGACAGTTGGAGATGTTTCCTCTCAGTTTTACTCAACTTACTCCCCGCACTACTGCCAATGGAGTGGGAATCTTTTATCCTATACTGCAATGCACTAAAAAAAAAGTAGTGTGTGTGGTTCGGGGAGGTGTGGATGGTGTGGAATTGAAGAGAAGGTGTGTGGCTCCTCAGCATGTGAGTGGATCTGGAAACAGAAATAAATCCAACTGATGAGATCTGCAGCTCCTATTCTCTCACCCTCTTTTTTTTCTTTCTTTTATTCTTCTTCTTCTATCTCTGTGTAACCTGGCTACTTTGATGTTCGTGAGACTCAGAGGAAAGAAAAAATCAGCTCCTTCCTAAGGCCCCAAACAGAGGAGGAAACGTTTGAAGAGAGAAGGCAAACTTGCCTAATGGTGTGTGGGTGAGTGAGAAGAACAGATCCTGGCTGTAACTGAAATGATTTCTGCTCAATAATACAAACAAAGTGAAATCCATTATATGATTGTTTTGCTCATCGTACTGTATCCTTATCCGGCATTTTGCTGAATGTTTAAATGTAACAATAAATGCCTAATCATATACTGTGTATATGTGCATATGCTTATACACTTCTGCTCTTACTTCTGCTTTTTTTTTTTTTTTTTTTTTTTTTTTAGATAAATCAAGACAAAGATGAGAATGACTAGGTTTGATAGGTTAGACACAGTAAAGGGAATATTTCAGCACCACCGGAGAGAGACATAAAAAATAAAAAAGCTGTGCAGTACAAACTCATTGAAAATGTACATCTTTAGGATATGACATGATGTGCATAGATATTGCACAAGAGTGAAACTGGATGTCAGTGATTTCACAAGTGATACTTACAAACCAATTCAAATAAGACCCATTCTAATAACCAAAATTTTAAAAAGTCAAAATAAAACCACAATTGACAATTTTCAATATTGACACTGCACAACAAATTGCAAATGTAAAAAAAGACATAGTGTCCAGAATCTGTTTACATGGATCTAATTCTATAAGATTCTGTATTATTTCTAATAGGCAACAGGGGGTGACTCTAATAGTTGCAAGAAAGAAGTCCAGTTGAATAAAACTGGATGGCAAGTGACCCCACTTCTCAGTTGTTTATCACCACAGTAAGCCTTTCCCTGGTTAGTGTTTGGTCTAAATTGCTTGTATTTTGTAAATTATGGTCCTGCTAAGTAAAACTATAAGTAGACCAGGGTATTCTTTAGGGCATTACCATCTGTTATACACACTACACTTCCATAGGGACATGATAACCAGGGGAAAAGACATAACCCATGCCCATACTTTAAAAATATGGTATATTGTGGTTCCGAGGGCAGCATGGCATTAACCGAAATACTGAGCTCAGGGCTTCAAAAGGGAACTTCACACCATACTTCACACTGGCTATGTGCATTTATTTTATACAGTTTGTGATCTTCAGGAAACTAAAGATAGACATTGAGTATAATCATAGGGGAGTTGGGTAGCTCAATGGTTACATCATAGGGCAACGTGGCAGCTGCACAGACACTGATTCAACCAAGAAACCTTTGTTGCACGTCATACCCTTATCTGTCTGTTCGAAAGGGAAAAGAAACAATCCCCCAAAATAATCTTTAAACAAGTATACCAATCTCACTTATAAAACAGTAAACTGTAAACAGTTGTTTACTCATCAAGCATTAGAACAACAAAAAACACCTAAAATCCCAGTTTTAATGTTTACTTCCATTCCTGTTCCCACATCCTGCGCTGTCAGTTAGTGTTTGGACTGTGACCCATGGAAAAGGAATGTTACTCTGACACCATGACAGCATGTTTCTTTTATTTAACAAGCAGAACCTCATAGGGATTAAGAATCTCATTTACAAGTGTCCTGGCCAAGAGGGGCAGCAACAAAATAAACACCTCCAATCTTCTTTTTAAAAGATTTACACCCAACCTGTATTACATTTTGTTTATACTACAAAGATAACTCTTGATGCGGTACGTTTTGTTAGAACTATTTACCTACTTAGCCACAATGACTCTGTTCTATGCGCCAATCATGGATGACAGAAATATAGTACAGGATAAACTAATTTACGCTTTATCACATGGAACGTAAAAGGTTTAAACGGACCAATTAAAAGGGCTAGAATATTTAACCATCTTAAATATTTGAAATGTAAAATTGCATTTCTTCAAGAAACTCACGTTCTAGTAAAAGAACAAACCAGACTTAGGGAAAATTGGGTGGGTCATGTGTTCCACTCAAACCTAAACTCCAGAAATCGTGGAACAGCTATTTTGATACTTAAAAAAATCCCATTTAAGGCAACTACAGTAAATTCAGACCCACAGGGGCGCTTTACTATGGTATCTGGACTTCTTCTTCACAAGCCTGTTGTTTTGGTTAATGTTTATGCGGCAAATTGGGATGATAAAAACTTCATCAAAAAAACTACCTCATTAATACCAGATCTGAATTCACACCAGCTAATTTTTGGTGGTGACCTCAACTGCCCAATAAATCCAACACTAGATCAATCCAATGTTAAATCTATAAACCCATCAAAAATGGCCAAATCATCATTATCAGTTAATGATGATTATCCTATTCTTTATTCTCCCCTTCACCATTCATATAGCAGAATAGATTACTTTTTTTATTGATAGAGGTTTTCTTCCACTTGTAACAAAGGCATAATACTCAACTATAATTGAATCAGATCATGCTCCCGTGCGTCTAGATCTCTTACTTCCTCTTAACAATTTGATTCGACCTCCCTGGAAATTAGACAAATCTTCCCTAACTGACAATGACAAAAAAATTGTGATTTTATGGAATTCAATAACAAAGACAATATTTCCCCATCTCTGCTCTGGGAAACACTAAAGGTCGTAATCAGAGGTGAGATTATATCTTACTCTGTTAAAACTAATAAGATGCGACGACTTAAACAAGACCAGCTACTTAAGTAATTAAATGCAACTGATGCTCTGTATTCTAGCTCTCCCTCTCCTGAAATCTATAAGGAAAAGCTTGTTCTCCAAACTCAGTACAACCTGCTATCAATTGAAAAGACAGAACAGCTCTTGCTTAAGATCCAGGGATATATTTATGAGCACGGAGATATTAGCACACCAGTTAAAGAGTAAAACAGTCGCTCAACAAATTCCAGAGATAAAGAAACCCAACAGTGAATTAACTATTGACCCTGAAGCAATCAACAAAGCCTTTACTTAATTTCATTCTAACCTATATACATCTGAAATGTCTAATAGCATTGCCAATATGGAACATTTCTTTAACAATTTAGAACTCCCTTCCACAGATACAAAACACAGGGGTGAGACTGAGCGCCCCTTACAACAAGCAGAGATTGTTAATGCAATAATGGCAATGCAAAGTGGTAAGACACCTGGCCCAGATGGCTATCCTATTGAATACTTCTTGAAAACGTTTTCCAGTCAACTGTCCCCAATTTTACTTGATATGTTTAACAACTCTTCATCACACAGATCACTACCAAAAACACTTTCTGAAGCATTAATTATCCTCCTACTCAAGCCAGGTAAAGATAACACAGACTGTAGTTCATATCGACCTATCTCTCTCTTAAATAGCGATGTAAAGATCCTAGCCAAAGTTCTTGCATTGCATTTGGAAACCACAATGTGCGATGTTATATCTGTCGATCAGACACTCGTTTACAAATATCCGAAAGCTTTTAGATGTTATCTACTCTCCTGCATCCAGTGGGGTACCAGAGGTGGTTGTCTCACTGGATGCAGAGAAAGCTTTTGATAGGGTAGAGTGGGCATATTTACTTACATGCTTAGAAAGACTTGGTTATGGTCCCAACCTTATATTGTTGATCAAACTCTTGTATGCCTCTCCTAAAGCTTCTGTCATTACAAATGGCAAGCAATCACAGTATTTCAAGTTATCAAGAGGGACCCGTCAAGGTTGTCCTATCAGCCCGCTACTATTTGCCCTCGCTATAGAACCCTTATCTATTGCACTCAAATCATTGACGTCAGTAAGTGGAATTCATAGAGGAGGTGTAGAGTACCATTTGTCCCTATATGCAGATGATTTACTTCTATATGTATCCAACCCAATTCAAGGCATACCACATATTATTCAGGAGTTGAGGAGCTTTGGTGCTTTTTCAGGGTATAAACTGAACTTCTGCAAAAGTGAATGTTTCCCTGTGAATGACTTGGCCCTTCAAATACAGGATAGTGCCTTACCCTTTCGAATCTCTAGCAATAGTTTTAAATACTTAGGCATAAATATTACACGGGATATGCAAAAACTATATCAAGATTTTTTTTTGCCTCTGTTGGAGAAAGTTAAACAAGATCTCAAGAAATGGAAAATTCTTAACCTGTCCATTTAGTTTTCTAAAATGCCCCTGACACAGACTGGTGTACTATGGAAATCAAATCTTGTATTTCTTCATCCCTTGCAGCCTTAATCACTTCCAATTTACCTCTTCCTGTCTCACATTTTACTAGTAACCCAGTGGTTATTAATACCCTTAAAATATGGTTCCAATTCAAACTTTGGGTTCAAACATTTTCTCAGCCAAAGCCCTATATATGCAACAATCACCTCTTTCCCCCAGCTAGTTTGGACTCTGCATTTCATTTGTGGCAAAGGTTGGGTATTTCTCATTTCAAAGACATGTACATAAATGGTTTATTAGCAGTCTTCGAAGATTTGTCACAAAAATTTGATCTCACCCGATCCAGTCTATTCCGTTACTTCCAGATTCGACATTTCCTCCAACATCATGATCCCGATTTTCCAAAGACCTTTAGCTCTGGGCTTAGATGACATGCTTGTGATCCCTCTTGCGTCGAAAGGTCTGATTTCTAAGATATATAACTGTATATCCTCTCTAAAAAACACATCTATTGCAAAGATTAAGGCGGATTGGGAAAATGATCTGGGGGAGATCATGGAAGAGGGCAGCTGGAACTTTGCTCTACAAAGAATAAATGAAAGTACTTCCTGTGCAAAGTTGAATATTATACAATTCAAAGTTCTGCATCGGGCTCATTTCTCCAAAGCAAAACTTTCAAAAATATATCCATGTGTAGATGCTAGCTGTGACAGATGTCATAATATTCCCATTAATTTAACTCACATGTTTTGGTCATGTCCTGCTCTTTCATCTTACTAGGGTGTGATCTTCAGTACTATATCAAGGGCTCTTGATATTGTACTTCGACCAAGTGCAGCTGCAGCTATATTTGGTATTACAGATAAAAATAAATGCACATTGAGGAGAAGACATAAAGACGTTATTGCTTTTACTACTTCCAGTGTTGTAAAAGCAATAACGTCTAAGTCCAATTCAGTACTGTTTTATTTTATGTGTATTTTTGTGTTTAAAAAAAAAATTGTATGCTTTAATACCTGCTTGTCATTATCGGATGAGAATAAAAAAATATAAATATAATATTAAAAAAAAAGATTTATACCATCTCCCCCAGACATAGATCATCCTGCAGGAGTGTCCAGGCCAGCAGGAGCAGCGTACCTGAAACTCCTTTTCCCCATTTCAAGATGCACTTTAAGAACAAATAACAACAATAATTGATGTGACCGGGTGGCAGAGCGAAGACTGTGTCAATGAATACAATTACACAAGTATGAGGGAAGCAGATTAAGTATAGCCTTATAAATTAGGACATGCCAATGATTTTGTCTACACTCAGGCCTGCAAACTGGATCATAGATTTAAGGCAATGAGATGCATGCATATGATATCAATCAGGGGCATGTCAGTAGCTACAACAAGTCGTTTTTACTTAGTTGTATTTTTCTTGTTTACATTTAAATGGCCTGGAATAAAACCCCAACGAAATGGAAAATGTATCTCTATCCACACAACAATTTTAAGAATTTTTAAAGACTTGAACTACAACATCATGATATGTTACCATTCATTCATCTGATGCAATGAAGCATTGGGATCTTTGTGGAATCATGTGGCTCATTGTTTTCTACTATGACTCAGAAATAAATAATCCAGAAACTATATTGATTTCTCTCTTTGCATGCGACCACTCCACTTGGCTGACTGTTAATTTTTTTCTTTTCATGAAAATATTGCGTTCTACAGAGCTCTGAAGTCCTCAGCAGCAAGTCATAGCTTGAACGTTTCATGTTATGCCACGAAGCATTTTGTCAAAAATCATAATGTTTTCATCCTGCATGGGGAACAGGTTGAGGTATGTGACGCTCTGGGGACTTAAGTGCATACTCCCTTTCTGTGGATCAGTTTACTGTTTTCTATGGCATCTAACTGTCTCCTTTGCCTTACTGGATTTCTGCAGGGAGGCAGTATCCAGATAGCACTGAACCATCACTGAGAAATGCGCCGCGTGATTTGCATCTCTGTCAATCAAAAATAGGAATCTGGGCCCTTAAACCCATTCTGAACCTACTCACCTTGGAAAATCACCATGGCAACCCAAGCAAAAAAAACAAGTCTGGCATTAAAAAAGGTCAAAATCTAATGGCAAAATAGTCACCTCAGTTGATATACATAATGAGATTAAGATAAAAGTTGGATGGTGATTTGTATGTTTATTTACACCCAAAACACATGAAAAATAGACATTCTAATGGTAAGTGTAATAATTTGACAGCAGGAATGGAAAGCGAGAGGTTGAGCTGCTTTGCCAAGCAACTTTTTAAATCATTTTTGACATGGGATGTGTCCAAAATTACCTATTAATCACTTTGTAGTACACTACAAAGGTAATCCACCATTTTTGTGGCGCTTTCAGAATTACTGGTGAACATTAAGTTACCCTTTATAGTTGACACATAGTATCCCACAATGAATTGATAAAAGAAGTGTACAACTGATGGTCACTAACCAAGCAGTATATACCATCATGCACTGAAGTGCAAAGGAAATTCATGCCATCATTTAATATTGATCACCACCCAGTGTTGAGATATGAGCGACAGCAGACGTAATTATCAGCTTCCAGCGAGATGGTGAATATGTGCCCAACAAGTTTTTATTTTTTTATTGTGCTGATAAGCTCATTTGAGATCTAGAGAACTCTATATGGAGTATCAGTATGGGATTTTGTACCCACTTATTTGTTGTAGGGGTACACACTTTGAGCTAACTTTGTCATTATGTATTTGTGAATGTGAGTCATTTGTAGATTAAAGACAATGAGTGCAATTTTAAGGTAGTATCTGTTTTTACTTTTTGTGAGGCTTTTAATGCCTATTTTACAACATGTCAGATATCTAATATTCTACATTTTATGCAGCTCCATTTATCTACCAGCCTCCAGGTCTCACTTTTGCAAGCCACATAAACCTGCTATAAAAACCCAATGTAGTCTTCTGACAACAATTTTGGTTGGTGATTTATTTCCTTTAACTTCTTTGTAACTGTATGGCATCATTGCAATATGTCTGCAAACTGAAGCAAATAGTTGCAAAGCACAGCAAGGAAAATGTTTATAAGCTCCTTCATCTGCAGTGAAAAATGGCAAACAAAAGTCCTCTCTGTGAATAATGAGCAAAGCAAACCAATTTTCAAGTCATGCATTACATCAAATTAAGCTTCAAAGCCTCCGTCTTTCAAGTCAAAGTCTTTGAAGTCTCATAATTTCATAAATAGGAGTTAAAACAAAAACAGCTTTTCTGTTTTCTCACTGAAAGTGGAGGTGACTGTTCCCAGACTGAGGTTTGATTACTCCCTCAGTCCCACTGATTTGCTGCTGTTTTCATTGTTCTATTTCACCTTTTCCATCACAATCAAACCTACCCGCTTGGTACAAAACAGTTTGTATTAACCTGAGGTCCACCCTATGGGTTAAAACGGATGGTTTAACTCAAGGTGCCCTTGGGCAAGGCACATTGCGTCAAATAGCTCCAGTGAATCCGCTCTAAAACGAGTTGTTGTTCTGTTAAACTCCCTGAGGTGTCACTATGAATATAAAGTGTATTACTGTAAAGAGCATGCTCGAGGAGGAATATTAAGATTAATTTCCTGGATAAATGAAGGTTGACGATAATAAAGGGACGATGGCTCTGCTCGCTCTTCACTGTTCTAAAGAGAAGATTCACCCTCCAGACACAAAGGCTATCACTTAATATACATTTAAACTCTCTTTCTCTCTCTCCTTCTCTGTCTTTTTGTGTCTCTCCTCCTTGTCGAGAGCAGTGTAATTAATTAATAGCAAGCGGCTGTAAAATTGCCTCTATCAAGAGTTCTCTATTATGTGTAACGCCAAGTCTCTGTGGCAATTATATTTTCTGCAGTATTGTCAGAGAAATGATTGAACATTAGCTACCTGGTTATTACATTTACTACTTTCCATTGTGTATTCAAATTCATGTTCAAATTAATTTTCAGTGGTGTCGGATTGTATTTTAATAAATGCTTATGACTGTGTGTGTGTGTGTGTGTGTGTGTGTGTGTGTGTGTGTGTGTGTGTGTGTGTGTGTGTGTGTGTGTGTGTGTGTGTGTGTGTGTCTGTGTGTGTGTGTGTGTGTGCGTGCTTATGTGAATGTGAATATCTTAGTTTGCAACAAAACACCAATAATTGATTTTTGGGTATATGGGCTAAGATCACCAAACATGACTGATTCTTTATCTCCTTGACATTAATAACATGTTGCCTGTATCAGACAGCTCAGTAAAATCTTCTTTAATCATTAGCTAATTGTTGCTTAATTTTTTTGACTATTGTTGCGGAGCAGATTGTGTACAACAAGTTTATAATCGCAGCTTCTTTGCTGGAAACGGCGGCCTCCTGCTGATAGAAGACAGTGATCAGAGTCATGGGAGTAAAAGGCCATTTAAAAAATAAAGGAGACGGATGACACAAGATGCTTTATTTAACTAAGGGCATCTGCAGAGTGCGATGATTACCCTTTTTTGAGTGACCTCTCTTTTGACATGTTAAAGTGGCATAATCAGTATGAAAATTAAGTTCTAAGCACCGTGTAAAATCATTGTGACTTCTTAGCCTTCATTTAATCTGCCTTTCATTTACAGTAGTCATCACTTCCCCTTTTACCAATCCTGATGAAACTCAACATTTAATTGTCTTTCTCCTTTTGTTTGAAATGACCGGCATCAGACTCTGATTATCTGCTTGATGATATCTCATTCTGTTAGATGTATGAAACAGTTATAGTGAAATTTAATGCTGAACCTACTTCCCATCTAATTGGCAATGATTTGTGTCATGTATGGTTTGATAATGTTCTTTAAGTGCAACTCAAACTTTGAAGGAAACGTAAAGATATTAGGTTTGAAGGTTTCACATTGAGATGTATATTTGGAAAATATACATCTAAACTTGTGCTGCAAATGTACATTCAGTCACATTTTCTCGTATGTTATACCTATGCAAGTAATAACTGTTGCCAAATATATGCTGTATATCTTTAGATCTTGAAGCACAATTAGTTCTTGTGTTTAACCTGAACATTTTTATCAGTTTAGCCCCTGCCTTTGAGCAGCATGCCTAATCCCCTTCACAAAGGAAGATGACATTTAAAAAAAAAATGTATGTTGGCCTTTGCTAAGGATAAATGTATCCCTAGATACCTGATCAAAAAACTCTAACAAGGTGATAGAAATCATATTCCCTTCAAGAGCTAAAAGTACATGACTTCAGATCAAAATGTTTAAGAGCACTGATTCATGTCACAGGCCTGACAGCCAAAATGGGCCACATTCTGCAGACTTATTCAACTGTCAATGACAATCTAGTAACGTTTTGCAAGATCATAAAAGCCAAAGAAAAGAGACAATTTTGTACATAGGGTGTATTTTGAGCTTCAATTTACAGCATGCAGCATACAAGTCCATGGATGCAGATGACAAGAATCACATAATTGGGATTTCCCTGCAAAGCCAAACAGAATGCTCCTTTGACAGAGCTTGAGCTGCATTTTCAAAATTTTCTTTCAACAACAGTCACAGCATGGTTAGACTGTCCTTTAAGAAACAACTTCATGTGCTCTCTAAATACCCAACATTTGTTGCTCAAAGACATTCTCAGAGGAAAGCACTCTGGACAAGATGACCAGGCAATTGCACAAAATTGTACATCATGTCTTTTCTTTTCCCTCTACATGTACACTGTCGGCTAACTTCCACCAAATGTTGTCATCCATCAAGTAAATCATTGATTTTAAGCAGACAGCCATTTTGCAATCATGTACTTACATGCAAATTAGTTTGTCCACTGGGGGCAGTTGCTTATGTAATTGTTTGCTTTTATGCAAATCAAGTTTCACATGAAATTCAGAGGTTGAACCAACTCTTTTCAGTTCGACAGACATCAAGCAATCCACAAACAAAGAGGTGAGGACACACAGTAATAACAGCCTGCATTTTTGATGACATTGATTGACACTAACAGCATAAAGTACAACATGTTCACTGATGGACCAACTTTTTTTTCATGAGTCAAGCAGTTAATTTACCAATATTAAAAATACATTGGAGATATATCTTTGAAAATTTGAAAAAATAAAGGAAGAATCAGCCAGTCAGGCTTGAGTAAAAGCTTCTCATCTCACAGTCAAATGTACTCATTACATCTGTGTGTTTTAGGATGAAGTACGGCGCTTTATTTCCATGCCTATCCAGTCCAATCTCCACTCTAAAGTCCCGCATGCTTCTCTCCCTGGCTTCCCTCTCTTCTCACTGAGCATTTTTCAATCGATTATGCGAAACCAGCAGGTCAAAGCAGTTCACTGAATTAATGAGCTCTGAACAGGCTTTCGTATTCAGATAAATAATGAATGCTACCATTGGGATAGCGTTTATATAATCTTTGTTGAGATGTGTTTCTATTGCATGGGACCATTTTTGCATTAAGAGGCTAGTGAAATACGGTCTAATTTAGTACACTACCTAATTATGCCATATACACTTTGAAAATGTCTTTCCTTCTTTAGTTAACTATTGAAGCATTGTTTGTCTGAGAAGCAGAAAAATAATAAGTTTTTAAATATAACTGCTATGAGTTGACCAAATGTAACTGCTGCTTACACTTGGGTTAATTTTTATACTTAATGTTTGCAGGTATGTAAAGTCATCATAATTAACATAGGTGGTGGTGAAAAAAAAAAAAAAAAAAAAACTTTTTTAATGGTGTGCTTAGTTACACACCAGGTAAAATCCTTTCTTCTCGTTGGGATATGGGCTCAACGCTTGATGCTACAAAATCAGGATGAAATACCCATAGTTTATTCCTCTTTCACTGTATGATGTGCAGCTAGAGGTCCGTCTGAGCACACACAGACACTCGTAAATCCATTTCAACAGGGAATTCTGTTTGGTACCAGACATTTCCTGCAGCCATCAGCATTGAAATCATAATGTACAAAAGGCCCCCGGTTTGTTTCGGCTTTGAACAATCACAACTTCAAAGGCCCACACCCAGAAAGATTCTGTGTAAAATCATTTTCAGGCAAAGACCTCAAGGTCACATCTCTCTGAGAGGTTCTACACTGAAGAGTATATTTATGATGCTTTCAGGCTGCCATAAAATGAACACTGGTAGAAACAAGAGCCATCATTTGCTCTTTTCATCTTCTCTTTTCACAATGTTCTACTGGATCCCTGATAATGTGTTGAAGCCTCTGACAAAAGAATAAAAGTAGAGAGAGATTTGAAATCTCCCATGGGTGCTTGAGGGCACTGCATCGATGAAGTTGTACTTTTTAAACTCGATGGCTTTCTCAACTGTGAATCCAGGAGTTTCAAATGAGAAGTCACAGTTGTAAAGGTCATGTCTCTCTGGTTACCTGACAGTTGCTATTTGCAAACAGCTCTCTGGGCGTACACAATGCCATGCTGGTAGACAGTGAGTTTTTATTTATATGTGAAATGTTTGCGGTAGCCAATAAATAGAATAAAATCATTATGAAACATTTGACAAAACAGTGTGTACCTTAACTGAGAAAAGGCTTCGAAAGATGCATCATATTCACAAATTCACACATTCACACTGACGACTGCCAACAACCACGCATGGTGTTGATTTAACCATAGAGCAAGCAACTTGGGGTTCCATTCCTCCTGAAGAACAGTTTGACATACTAAAGGGAGGACAAAAATCATAGATCCACAAACTATGTTACAAACATCAAACAGTACCCGACATGTGAAATACAGCAGCTTAGTATGCAGCCCTTTAAGCTTCAAAATGTGAGCTCTAGCTTTGACACCCGAGTGGATTTAGTCCCGTGTTGGTTTGACACAATCGTCCCACCTGACCCCCCCACTTTAAGCAGACTTTCTCAAACTTCATAATGTTTCATCAGAATTAATTGCCATGGCAAAACAATGAGCATCCAGAAGTTTTTCTAAAGGGGTTACCTACAGCGTCTTATTTTAATGTGTTGGGCCACTGACCAAGCTGATTAACCGGGGAGTGAAAATGAACTGAAAATCTTCAAACGAGCCTCACACAGCCAACTTAAATGTAAACAGATGGAGGAACAAAATTGATCACAATGCGCGTCAGGGCATAACATGCAAGTTCTGATGGATCCGTTTATGTATTTGTGTCACTTTGCCTGCATACTGTGTGCCTTTTTCTTCCTGTGTGAGGAGTGTAGGAGTCTCTGGAGACTCTGCCAGCCAATAGCCTCCCTGTCAGAGTGCTGCCTTGTCTAGTGAGCCATGAGCGTGTGAAGCAGCTATGAAAGCCGGTCCATGGAGTGGAAATATCACTTGATAATACCAGATCAGTTCCCATCTCTCATCACACTTGACCTTGCAATTTATGATTCATATATTGCTGGTTATTCATGGGGGTTAGACAGAGATTATAAAGGTCAGTTTGGACAGATGTGTAAGTGAACTGGAAAATAAAACTAAGGGTTGGACGTGAACGAGTAATTATGTCTCAACTGCTGATGTGCCTATGAAAAATGCTTCTAACTTATTTCTGTCACAGTGGAGAGTCTAAAAATTGCTGAAGACTATTTGCAATCAGCAGCTCTAAAGGCAATTAAGAGAAATTACTCAGGCTAAAGCTTTTTGCAAAGTGCACGAAAAACCATACACACGATAGCCTGTTCTTAAGACTTAATCATTTGGCACTTACATATTGCCAGTTTGAGGTGCGGACATTTTTGCCACGGCCTCCTCTGCAATGTGTAACTCATGGAGGTGAAGCGGTGGGGTGAAGTCGTTCTGCCCCTGATCTGCCATCAGAGGTAGTGACAGAGGTGTGATGGGAGACAAACGACAGCATTATGCAAAGTCTCTGCCGGCAAGGCGGAACAGCGATGTATCTGCGTGCATGCCTGAGTAATTGAAGCAACCCCTGTGTGTTTACATACCTTGCCTCTTGCACCTTTGCAACGCTTTGACAAAACGTGTTATCACATCCTGGTTGACCAATATTATGTCATTGCAGATGCAATGTGTAAGGGCAAAGGCGTAATGAGGAGTTACAGCACTGCTGCAGTGTTGCGGTATGTAAAGGGCTATTGATCTGCTGTACTGTTAGATTTCAGACAACTGTGAAAGACTTTCTATCTTATAGCCACTTATTGCTATCTTTAAGAAAACAGCAGCATTCCATTATGCATTTCATCAGTGTTGCTTGGTGACCATATTAAAACATTAGTGTCCAAGTTGCTGACTAAAATCCAGTCAAGAATCGAGTAAAGACTTAATTCAAAGTATTACATCCGGCCACACTGACATGGACTATACAGCCTAGATATAAATATAGAAATAAATATATGCTTCCAAATATTTTAAAACATCTTAATAATAATTTGGAAATCTACCATGACCTGACATTTTATTTAGACAATAATTTGGGATGTAGTTTTTGTTTTTAATTTTGTGAGCTGTGTCTCTGTTTCTCTGGTAACACTTGAGGGACGGTCTAATACAAAAAAATAATTTACTATGAACCAGAAAGCTAATGCTATGGTAGCAGGATTTCAAGTCAACAACATGGCTGACATAAAGTGAGTATATAATAGAGATAGTATGATAAACAACAACAAGAGTACCTAGCCAGTTAGCATCAGCATGGACCCCGAATCCACATCACCATTTACACAAACAAATGACAGGTCATGTTTTTCTATTGGTCACAGGATGACGTAGCTGCTTAAGTTTTGAATCAGGTGTAATATGGTCGATAATGTGATTAATGCATTGATTTAAAAAGTGAACAGGCAGAATACCATAAACTAATTCATGGATGTCCAAGTCTCAGTGCTTCATTGACACCTTTACCCAAAAGCTGAGTTTGCACCCAGGCGAGAAATAACCGGAGGACCAGTTGCCACAGGCTACAGTAAGAGTGTTGCATGCTCTACATGCTTAAAGGAATCTAACATTTTAAAAGCTTAAACTCCATTTCCCTGATAATGCCTGAGGCTTTGACTAATATCTGGAGAAATCATGACCACCTCCTAAAGTTTTAATGTCGTGGACACAATGCTCAACAGGGGTTATTTCCAGTTTACTCTGCTTAGAGATCACTTTAAGAACTAAAGTGAGAAACCTAAAATTTGCCAAGTCAGTAACATTGTGTAAGGTTGACATAGTGTTAATATGGTGTGACAGTATGCTTAAATAGCAAGATAGCATTAGATATAGCGTCTCTTTACTTTTCCAGACATTACATAATTATGTATCAACAAAAGTGAAACCAAAAGTAGAATCTGCAGCCAGTCTGTCTGTCTCAGAGTCTTTCTGAACTAAATTCAAAGTCATCACAACCTGCCACAGAGGCCTCCAGTCCTGCGCCGCCCCAAAATGGAGTCATACTGACTGCATCCATCACACCGTAACCAAGTTGATCACAGGAAGTCCTTTGCTCAGCGTGAATGCACAAAGTCATCACTTCAGCTGGCTGGTAGCTGCATGCTGTATATGAGAGGCATCCATCCACATTAGCACCCCACCCACTCATACCACATCACTCTAACTCTCCCTGGACTCCGTTCTGATAATGGATTCCTGTATTACTGTAAGCATTAGGGTGTGTGTGTGTGTGTGTGTGGGGGTGTGGGTGTGTGTGTGGGTGTGTGTGTGTGTGTGTGTGTGTGTGTGTGTGTGTGTGTGTGTGTGTGTGTGTGTGTGTGTGTGTGTGTGTGTGTGCGTGTGTGTGTGCGTGTGTGTGTGTGTGTATGTGTGCCCGGTAAAGAAATGCCTTCTGAAATGTCCTTCTTTCCAGGATGTTTGGATCAGCAGTGTTAAATGTTGTTTGATTTCAATATGTGGATGTTGCTCTTCCTGAGGTCATTCAGGGTCTGACTCACTTGAAGACACACATTAATGCATGCTAGCACAGAGGGAAACAGAAACACAAACTAGAGATGTAGTAAATTCAAACAGACAGACCTGGAGGAAGACTGACACAATCTCCAGTCAGTTATTTAGTCTGTGCTACAGACAGACACATGCAAATACACAGGCTGACAATCTCATCCGGAGGCTGAAGGTTACAGTAGGAGGCATTTTCAACTGTGTCGGTGGGAAGAGAGGAATAAAGTCCTGCCTCAGAGACATCTTAACAAACAGCTACAAATTCCGACTCATTTCCTAGCAAGAGCAGAATATAAATGGCAATAAAAGTCTACTTTATAACCACAAGGAAAGAGAAAAACATGACATGATATCAAACGATAACCTTGCACCAGGGCCATTACTCTAACACATACTGTCTAATCCAGGTTTAGATTTGTTGGCATTCTTACTGAAAGTGTTATCCCAGTAGCTCATGGAGTCCACCAAGGCTATTGCAGTATGAAACAGCAAAAAAGGAAGATCTTGATTAAACTTTTAAAAAAATTCCTTTTTTTTTTCCATCCTGTACCCTGGTCAAAAACATCACCCATATTTGAACTAGACCTCCAGCAGTCTGGTTGGACAGATTTAGGTGTTCTGCAAGTAGCGGCATGTGTAGCCTTGAGCCACTAGCCTCAGGCAAAGATGAGCAACTCCAGAGAGCACAGATTTATTTCATTTTCAAGTCTTCAGCACAATCCATGTTTTCCCGAGACACTCTCAGAGCTTCATGTGTATAGGATTTGCAGATGGCACAGCTAAACTGTTACTTGCACAAATGGAACTATACAGTATTGTGTTTTGTCTGATGAGGTTAAAAAGAGGAGTAATCTTCTGAATCAGGTGGAATCTAGAGGGAGCTTGCCAGATAGCCAGATGTTTCTAGAGTATATTTGCTACCAGGATGTCAAGAATGTACTTTCTGTTGGGTATATTGTATGTCGTTTCCAATAAAGAACATTCTGCATGTCCCAATAAAAGTTCTGCTTGCTGTTTAAAGTACAAAAATGGGATGACAGCAAGCTCATCAAACTTTCTGTAAGTGAGTTTAATCTGGACTGCAGAGTGGAGTATTATTTCCTCTGCTTATTCATGTTCAACAGAATCACAGGTTATCACAATACCAAACCAGAATTTCAAACTTTGACAGTGTATTTGAATAAAAAATCACTTTCAATACCTTATCCGGTGCCAAATAAAATTTAGTCATAAGCACACAAAGTAAGATAATTAGTGTTTGTGTTAACAGGCATACCATATTGAGATTGCAAGTACTGTGATTGGCAACCTTGGGTTTTCTGTGCATTCTCTTTCATCCTTCCATCCACTTTTTTCAGTACACAACACAATAATAATGTCTGGCTACAAACTTGCTCTCTAGTAATGCAATCTGTTATTTTGGGTTGTATGAAAGCAAGATGCAACTTGATAAAAGAAACACATTGCGTCAGTGTTCCAGAGCATCAGTTTCTACAACAAATGTTTGAAACACCAGTTTGATATAATTTACTCACAATGGTCTGAGGTTAGCCTGTCAGAAAATGGTAATGATCTCCGTTGCTCAAAGACACCTGTAGAGCCACGACTATAAATTTAGAGAAGCCGCAGTTACAGCTGTTGGGCATCTCATTGGGATGACTGGAGGGCACCTCCCTGTGGAGATATTCTGGGCACGTCAAACATATACAGTAGGAGACCTCAGGGCAGACCCAGAACACGCTGCAGGGATTACATATCTGGCCCGGAAGCACCTCAGAATTCTCCATGAAGAGCTGGACAAAGTGGGTGAGGAAAAGGGCATCTGGGCTTCATGCATTATTTGCTTCAATTACACTTGATGGATAGATGGATGGATAGATCAGTTTAGATGTGCGCGGGTTCTTCTTTCCCTTTATCAATTCTGCAAGACATGGCTGGTAATGAAAACACATAAGCCAGTCAGAATATGAATGTTCATACTTTCATGTGGAAGGGGGAAACTCAGCTCCACAGGGAATCAGCAAGCCTTAGGTCAGCGTAACCCCTCTTATGTCAAAGGTTGAAGGTTAAAGGTAGCCAGGAGTCTCTTGGAGATCACGTTTGGGTCATTAAATTATGAAGTCAGACTTTCATGCACTAAAAGAACAGATTCTTATTGTATAAAAACAAAGCTGATGAAGACCTTTTGCAGTTGTATTTAACTTAGGGCGCAAATAAGCTTAAATAGAATAAGATACACTTGAAAAATGTACGTGTGAGACGAGAAGCACATGAGCACTGAGAGTACATCTAACAAGCACCCAGCCTCACTGACAAATGATCCTCAGACCCACTCATCCTTCTTGTGCTGACCTTTAGAGGTTTATTTTACGGCCGTGTGGACAACCGAATTGTTCCTTCTGTTAGGCCAAATATTGATGTTATATAGGTCTAATATAAAGTCTAGCAAACGGCAGAGACGTACATCTCCCTTTGTTGCGTGCAGTTCTATTTCCACTCTGCTAGTCCTTTCTTCTCCATCCTTTCTAGTCATGAAGACGATTTAAGAGAATAGCCAAGAAAAAGACAACATTTTGAGCCAAGATGGTGGTGTGAGAGAAATTCAGTAAAATCCAACAGTAGACAAGACTTAGTTATGTTCTACTCCTCAGGCGTTTGTAGGGACAAAGAGATACAAACACCAACCAGATAAAGAGAAGCAGGGAGATAAAGACAGAGCAATGAAAGTACTTTAATGGTGATAATAGATTCAGAAAATGGGAACCAAATACAATCAGAGAAGTAGGGAGGCAGCAACAAAAAAGGATATATAGGCAGAAAGAGACAAAGGCCCGCAAAAGAAACAGCACTGACTTAACACTCTCAGCCAGCTGTCAGAGGGTTATATTCCAGGGAACACAGAGACGTATAGATGAGGGTAAACAGGAGTAAAGGTTATAGAATGCCGCAAAACTTAGAGCAGTAAGAGTAGCAAAAGAAGAGCATTCAAAAGAATCTGCTGGCAGCCTTAGATTTGGCATCTGTACCACTGTGTGCACTCCATGAGGGATGTTTGAAATCAGCAAAACATCGGACAGAGATTGTTTGCAGAAGACAGAAGGCTGAGCTCTCAGCACAACACCTTGATGCTTTAAATGCTCCAGAGAAATCTGAAAAAATATCTGATCTGCACAAGTTGGCATAGAGTCAAATTCTCAAAGCGGCAACAGATACACAGCAAGAAGGTGAAACCTAAGAGGAAAAACAAAAAGACTGAAAAAAAACATGCTCCTGGCATACATACTGGACGCCCACATCTAGGGTTCAATCCAGAAAAAATTTATATGTTGCCAGTGAGCCAAATCTAAGCATGTATTTGTATTTTTACAAACCTGTTTGTTACTCAAGATGGATTTTGTACACACAGCCTTAAAAACAGAAAAACTTCCACAACATCAACAGGCACAAAGATGAACTGACACTTTCACTGGAGGTTAAGCTCTGCCCCATATCGTGTGTGTGTGTGTGTGTGTGTGTGTGTGTGTGTGTGTGTGTGTTTACATGTGTGGATGTGTGTGTTCCCCTCTGCCCTTCTTGCTCTACTCTCTCTCCCTTCCTTCATCATCATTTCATGCTGTCCTCTCTGCTCTTTTAAATCATTACTCTCTAATTGCACATCATGTTCTACTCAGTGACATTTATTTAATATATTACATGCAATATCCTGAATACTTCATTAATACCAAAAAGGTCTTGGTGTTTTACAGCCAAAATGCTTTATGCTAAAGTGCGAACCCAAACCACCTGACCAGTAAAACAAGCTAAGGATCATTAAAGAAAACAAGGCATTGCTCTCTAAGGCCCTTGAGGAATAAGGTATTAACACATGAGCCAAAATAACTTTGAAAAGGCTCTCACTTCCAGAGCAAACTCTCTTCAACAAACAAACTCTGAATATTTACTCTGAATCATCAGCTTTGGCTCATTGATTGACATACTCAATATGCATATTTCCCTTTGACTTTGTCTGTTGTTGAGCCTATTTTTGGTTTGTTTGCCTGCTCTCTCTGGTGCATACCTCATAATGTTTAGTGTGCTCTGAATTAAAAAAAAAAAAAGAAAAGAAGAAAAAACACAAACACAGCAAACAGTTTATTTACAAAGGGAAGTGGGATAGGAAATGAGATGGGACATGCAAAAAAAAGAGAAAAGGGAAGAAGGCGAGAGGAGAAGAGAACAGCATCTCCAAAGGGTGAGTGATGTCTTAAGGATGGATGGCAAAGTGACATTGGTTATTGAGTGTTGCATGAAAACAACAGAGTGCGATCTTAAAGAGACAGTGTCCTCAAATCTACCTCACCCTCGTTTGACAAGTAATACATAGACGCAAAACAAAAGACGATTCCAAATAAAGATGAATGAGGTTTGCTGTTCAACAAGAATAAGCATTGCTGTGTTACTGCTTTGGTCTAAGGTTAAAACAGCTTCTTGTGAAGATGTGTGTGTATATGTGTGTGTATGCTTAAAGAGAAATCCGTAATGATTAAAGGGGATTGTGCTCCTAAATGTCAAACTGTAATTGGCTAAATGAGTTTCTGAGTTGATGGATGTTTAAATTGCTTTGCTCCATTTTTTTGTTTTTCCTTTAACACACCAGTGTGTTCATGTACAAATTACACATTCATGCACCAGAGATCTGATTCAGACTTTTAGTGGATGGTTTAGCTTGAGCATGCACACAGACACAAACATGTGTCGGTTAAAGATTGGAAAACTGTTGGTTTGTTCTGGTATATAGAGGTACTAATCCCTCTAAAGCTTCATCCAGGTTAATCTTGCTGTAAACACTGTGTCTCCAGGCTGGACTTTGCTGTCTGATCGTATCTGTAAAACGTGTGTTAGTGCATACATGTGTGTGTGTATATACTGCTGAGTGCTTGCACCCTGATACTTTTCCTGTTGTCCTGAAAAACCAATTTACCAACAGTCCTACTGTCTGCAGACCATAATCACACAGGTTCACAGCAAGTAAATCACTATCTACACACAACTAATACAGGCCTTTGTGGTTTGAAGACCATTATACAGGTGTATGTGTACATAGGACCCCAGGTAGCAACCCATTACTTTTGCAAACAAACAGCTAAGGCCTCTGTGCTGCTGCGACAGACTGTGGAGTCCTCTGTGAACAGATCTAAATTATTCATTATACAGCGAATAGCAAAACAGGAGTGCGAGCTAGAAAGGATGATAGCAAACATGCTCATTTTCTATAAATCATCATCGCTTTGAGACAAAAAAAACCAGCTATTTCTGCAAGCTCTTCAAATCCACTTGATGTTTGATTATCACAGGGAGATGACGCCAAAGCATCCTGATGCTAGAGTTTCCTGATAGTTCAAAATCCAAATTCATATCTTTAACAAACACTCATTTTACAGTATTTTACACTTTTATTTATACTTTTACACCACATGTCACACCTATCCATTCACACTATGATGGCAGAGGCCGCTATGTAAAATACCCATCACTATTAACTAATCCATTCATACACATTTACACACCGCCAACGAAGCAGCAGGATCAACTTCGGGTTACATGACTTGCCCAAGGACACATCCGTTATGTGGTTGCAGGAGCTGGGGATTGAACTAATGTTACTTTGTGAGCCGTAAAGTAAAACATCCAATCCCTAATATTTTCTGTTTCATCAGTAGGCATGTCCTGGTGCCAATCTCTATAAAACTATTGTAGTCTCCTTTACATGCACCGAACAATGGAATCTGGTGATTCATGCAGAATGACAAAAAAAAAACACTAAAAAAATGAATCTACGAATTGAAAAGTCTCAGATTTGGCTGTTTAATTTCTTTTTAAAATACAGTAGAGGTGAAGGTGGAGTGAGGCAGCTGAGGCACCATGAATGAATGAAGGTCAACTTCACAAGTCTAGGACTGCTATTATCACTTTGCAAGGAGTTTAAACCCATCTGACTACGAGGTTTGTGTTCGCTTTGGTTTTGAAGAATTATTTGTTAGTTACTTATTATTTTTTGTTGTAACCGACTGAATGTATTCCTCTACTTGGTGTGGTAAGATTATGGACACTTCTATTTTGTAGAAATGAATCCATCTAAATGAAATACCATAATACATGCTCGCTAAGACATCCTGCACATTTTGGCCAACCAGGGCACACTTTTTGTCACCTTTTTTGGTGTGTAAAGCATTTGTGGCTCCCAAGGGTACTGCAGGAAATCTCAAATTGTAATTTGTCACTTGAAGCAATCTCAGTTTGTGCTCAAGAACGCATATTTGAAATGGAAAGATGTTTGAGGGCATGGAATTGATCACTGCCAGTTGGACCCATGACCAAGGTAGTAAAGAATCTGTATGTGAGATTTAGCAGTGTCTGCACTATCTAGAGAAAGTAGAGGCTTGATCTAATGGGGTCAGGTGAAAACTCTGATCTCACTCTGATATACAGGTATTTGCTGAATAAATCCCTGCCAGTCTTAAGGGCAGCTACAGATGAAAGTAAAGGAAACAGATAAAAGAAGAAAGTTGGGCCAGAACTTGAGATACAGCGCATTCATTAAGATTTGTGCTCTTGGTGTGTATTGCTTTGCCATTACTCAAGTAGAATCCATCTCATTCATCAACATAGAAATATGTCAATAGAGTTAAAGCCTTCACTTACAGCTAAAGGGAATTAAACCCAAGTGATAGATATTGCCAAAATCTACACTATATACACATTACAGTTGTTCAGGCCAATGGTTAAATCCATTATATTTAATCTAATTAGAATAGTTTTCATTGGTTAGCTGTTTATACCAATACAAGCTCATTTGTCTGTCTGCTTTGCATCACTATTCCTATTCTATAAGTAATTGTTTAAATGGACACTGAGCTCCACAGCCACTTAGGAGTGAAATGGGGATGCCAGTGTCAGGGCTCGACATTATAACTGGCCCAGATGAATGATTGACAGAGTCCGGGCCAGCTGATTACACGTTCAGCTGGCCCGCTCGGGCCAGTTAAAATACTGCCTGAAAAAAAATAGACTGTAACACATTCTCAATTTCCAATGCTATCCTGTCATACCGGTGTTTTGTCAGTAATTATTTAAAAAACGTCACGCTAATAACAGCTACCGCATCAACGTATCACAGTGTGTCACAGTTGAAAGGCAGCCGACGGCTTCACTGCTGTCCCTCCTGCAAGCGCTCGCTACTCTCGAATTGTACACTCACACACAGATTTTAGCGCAGGTTTTCTCTAATAAAAAACACATTTGGTAAAACGGTCCAAGAAAGAAGGAGAGAAAGGTGATCATAACAATTCCAGCTCTATCAAAGCCTCATATTAATATCAGTCAGATTAAGTAGACTCTTGCAGTTACCAGCATGGTGAATAAACATGAGTACATAGATATAAGAAAAATACAAAATATTTGATATAATTAAAGCTCAATTAATTAAATAAAAGTTGTAATTTAATCTTGCATCAGAATGGTTCAAGAGTAAATTGGTGACTGTTATTTTTCGAATCAAAAGTAACGTTCCTGGGCCAGCGGTTGCAATGGTTGGGCCAGTGATCTTTGAAAACTAGTGGCCCAGAGGGTCACTGGCAAATTTAACTTAATGTCCACCCCTGCCAGTATACTCTAACTAGAAGTGTAGTATGAACATTCTGATATGACACTACACCAAAGGATTACTAATGAGACACACTGTTGTTTGTTTAATCCTCTGCAGGTACATAAACTCAGGTACTGTCATGGTAAAGACTATTTAACTATTTTAACACACAGTGCAGTCTTTTGGATATTTCAAATTCTGGTAGTCTTAAAAGAACTCTGATGATTAAGGATACATCTCAGGTCACTGGTTAGGATGTATGTATATTTATGTATTTTTATCTGCAACAGGCCTAGATCAGTTTTTGACCTTCTTCTGAATTTAGCATTCTACGTTTCTATTCTCTTTTCTTCTGGTTATACTGGTGAAAAAGGTAGTTTAACTTTTTTCAAAAATGACACCATACAAAACAAGTTCAAATACTTTTGAAACACACTGCCCCATCCTTAAATTTAAATTAGAAAATAGAACAATAATATAAAATATTGAATCTATTATGTAATATATTTTTACAAAACATCAAGAAACCTTATTGGCTTAGGTCACAAATTGCCATTGGTGGTTGCAGTAATTTCCTCTGGGGTTAATTTCCTTTGGAGTTGCCACATAAGTGCCTGTAGCTTTCTTAATGGACATAAAGACTTCATTGCCACTTACAAATGAAATGCCTATGACATTGTGCCCTAGGAAGCTATAAAGCTACATGGAGTGAAATTACAGCGGTATGACCATATGCTCGATCATGCTGTGGGCCACTGCTGTGTGACTGACGCGTGATTCTAATGAGGCACCGAGGAATAGGCAATGATCAGAAACTCCATCAAACTGAGAAGTTTCATCATGAAGTTTAAGTGCTAATAGTCTGAATATTGACCGACCGTTTCATCAGTCACACTTGTCTGCAGACTGAAGAAGATGAATGAAGTGGCAGGCAGAGGTAAATGAGCAGCAGCGCAAGCTGAGAAGAGAACAAGAAAAAAGTCAGAAAACAATTAAGATATGCCAAAAAGACCAGCATAGACACTTATTAGACACAACCCCAGAGTTTGATTAGCCCTCTTAATCCATTGGCAGAGCTAGCTGCCACTGTTGTCTCCCCCTCCTCAGCTGATGGTAGTGAACGGTATCTCAAATGTTTTGGTATCTAACATTATTATTTTTTTAAATATATAAAAAAGAGCAGCTGACCTTTCCCAAAAGATATAGCACAGATACAACTATGATAAGGGCTACCAATGATACTACTAATGCAACCTAACAGAGGAGAACACTCAATCCTGGTTGATTTTAGCACAGCATTTGACACTATTGATCACGGTATAATTATTTTTTTATGGTTGGTATCACAGGGAAATGAATGGTTTAAATCATATCAAACTGACTGTTTTTAAAGATTTATTTTTAGGCTTTTTATGCCTTCATTGAGAGACAGGACAGTGGATAGAGTAAAAATCAGGGGGAAAAGAGAGAGGGGAATGACATGCGGCAAAGGAGCAACAGGTCTGATTTGTACCCTGGCTGCCTGCGTCGAAGGGGAACAGCCTCTGTACATGGGGCGTGCAAACTAACAGCTAGGCCAACCGGCACCCGGACAAGATGATTTACAGCACGCTGCAAAAAAAAACAGCTTTCCTTTTTTCATTTTTCACACCAAATTTTCACACTTGAGCGACACAGTCAATTGTTAAAAGCATGCCCCATGAGATTTTTTTTTGTTGTTGTAAAATCTCACCTACACCTACGCAAAGATATAAAAGGTAGGCTACTGCTTCGTCCAAAGAGGTGCCAAGATCAACACACCCAAAAAAGTCCCTTACAGGAGCTTTAAGAGCAGAACTGAAGTCAGGCAATTAGTATTTAGAAGGTGGAAATTTGTTATCCTCTGAATATCTCAAACAGATATTAGATGTTAGATGATCTGTTTTGGAAAGTTAAACAAATGGCAGCAGCCATCAATCTAAACTGTGACATGCACTCCCCCAGTGGAAACAGGCAGTGGTATGATAAGGAGATGCAATTACTGATGTGATGGGAATTCTGTGCATGCTTTGCATTGTTTTTTCCAGCCAATATGGACTGGCACATAGCGGGGCTATTAAGGCAGTGATGCATTGCAGCAGCCAGCCGGTCGGTTGAGGGAGTGAAGAGGCTCTCCAGCGGCAGTTTCTTGTCATTATAGCAACGCTACACACCTCACACTGCAGAGCACTTATTCTAACACAACAGGGGAAGAGCATCAGCATTATATCAACTGTGCATCCCACCGCCGTGAGAATAGTGTCTAGCGTCACGGAGGAGAAAATGGGCTGATAGATGGCGAGAAGAGTAGGGGATTGTAGAGTGCTTATAGGGAACTTGCTGTGGATGCCCAGGAGTGCATTCTCATTTCTTTCTACCGCTCTGTCTTTCCTTCTGTTTTTCTTCCACAGCTCTTTTGTCCCCCCCACCATCCTCCAGAGGCTGGGGATTATGGGTATCTAGGCTACGTTGCTACACTAAGCTTCCAGGGGAGAAGGTCAAGGGGAGGCTACACAAACAAGAAAGTCTATCTTCTCTCCATATGACCCATTTGCCCTTAATCCATTACTATTCTTCTACACTGTCATCGCCTTATTTTCATACAACTCTACCTGCACCTCCCCCTGTGAGCGCCAACACAAAATCAAACAAACGCCAGCAAACAGATATATTGTTTCAGGGTAAGGTTACTGTGTATATTTAATTTTACTCGCTTCCCTTAACATATACTACAGCTTGTTTTCTCCGGTCTTGACAGGGTGAGTAAACTCTATTTCAAGTTAAAATTGAATTCATTTTCTGTTAAACCTCAACTACATTCAGAGTTCCACTTTCAATCACTCACTCCATCGATCGCACTTACCCAGAGATCATATTTCTTGGCGCTCATTCCCTTGATTCTATCTATTGCTGCTTTAAATTGGCTGTTGATTTTGGTTTGTATAACGGTTGACTACTTAAACTGGTTTGTCATTATGAAGAACATTCCTACAGGGCTAAGCAGTTCTTTAAGGACCAGAAATGTTAATCTGTGCTCTCATGTCTGAAGAACTCCCCGTATTGTTGACTCTGTCAAAAACTCTATCCATCACCGACAGCTTATAGAAAAGGCTGCAACACCAATTCCTACTGGAAGGCTCATGCCAGTTTTATCAACCTGTACAACATGTATTTATTAAAAGCAGCAATGAATAGTAAAACAGGTTCATAAAGTAAAAACTTTTCTGTATGCAAATCCTTCTTCTCAAATCATTTTTAAATACAGCTTATAGCTACTTACTCAATAACTTTATATTTCTAGCCTTGCTTTTATACTTAAGCAAGAAAAAGAAGACGATATGTACATGCTTGAATGCTGAAAAAGAGTTCATAAAAGGGTTCAAGAACCAATGTAGGTGCAGGGATAATAAAACAGCAGCAAGAAAAAGAAACTTGCTCCAATGCCATTAAAAATGTTCTGGCACAGAATCACAACATTTGGACCAGAGATCTTCTTTAGGTGATCATTTTTGAAATTTTAGTTTTTTGTCTGTTTTTACCCCTAATAACTATAAATGCTTAATATTTTTGGATTTGTTTTTTTTTTGTTTCAGAAGATGGTTTGGGTGGCCTATTAATAGGGTTAAATAATTTTATGGCCATACTTTTCCCTGTGTATGCTTACTTTGCAGATTTCCTGTTGTCATATCTGTTAGATGATTCTTATACGTGTGTTGCACCTTGGGGCAGTTTGAATGTTTGACCACACCTGCCATCATTGTACCTTTCAGGCTATTGGTGAAGAAATCTATACTCATGGTGTGGCCTCCAATTTCCAGAAATGATTCAATAAAATCACAATCAATAGAGTTATAGTAACAGAAGCATTAGCTTTCTTTTATACATCATGATTATCTTCATCGTCATCATACAGTTTTCTCTGCCTGGTTCCTCTTCTTTTGTCTCTGAATGATAGCCTATATGCAGAGTTGAGGTGTGTGGCTGCAGAGACTCCCTGTGGATCTGCAGCCAGGGTAGCAGCTGTCCCCATCAGGACCCTCCTCAGAGCTGTCATGGCCTGTCTGCTCCTCGCCTAATCACTTCCTACAGGCCTGCAGCATGGGACTGCTGCGGCTAATGTCATCGCAGACTGGGCTGAGAGAGACCAACTGGATGAGTGTGATGTCATTTCATATCATACACTTTTGTGTTTCAGCAAGTTGATGTATGTGTGAGTGGTTGGTGGAGTGCAGGTGTGTTTAGCCAGTGGCTCAATGCCAGTGCACATGCCTCAGGTATCGCAACATGAGATACATATTAACACACACAAACACCATCAGCACAACCCCTTTTCTTCTCACCTGCCAGAGCACATTTGCCACACGAGGACATTGGCCAACTGTGTGTAACAAGCTTATGGCCCAGTGTGTCACATACTTGCACACATTGTCAGAAACGGCCATTTGTGTTGACACACTCACTCTCGTATGTTTATAGCTGAAGATGAAAAAAGGGCCTGAGGAAATGCATCCTGAGCATACGATTTTCATATCCTCTCAAAAAAGAAGAAAGAGAAATGTTTCCTTTTTGTTATGTCTTGCGGAGGATGTTGTGTTGTTCGATGGTTCTGTTGTTCTACACTCTGTCAGGCCCTGCGGTGAATATCACACAATCAACTGTCAACAAAGAGATGATTAATTATCAGTCAATCCAGCCAAGCATCAAACTGGTAAATACATGTGCCTTCTGGGATTGAAGAGGCCTTACAGAATTTCAATATACAAAAAACAAAAAAAAAAGAGATTGATAGGTACAAATAGGGCCGTGTAGAATCCAGATAACAAGCAAAAGGAGGATTGTAAGAGATAAAGGAGGTTCAGGCTTTTGGCAGGCGAAACGAAAGCCTGTGAATGGAAGTCGGCAAAGTTGTGTCAGACAAATTGGGACGAGAAAGTGAACGACTATTGCAGTGCCCTTTGGCAAAGAATCGTGTGACAAATACATATGTACGCTTAACCTTTACGAACAAGATTCCAAAGAAATAAAGAGTTGAACGTCAGATTTATTGATGCTACATTTTTGGGAGAACTCACTAACACAGAAATGTTTGTTAAACTTAAAAAAGTCTCAAATTTAATCTAGACTCTTAAAAGAAGCATATGCTCAGTTGACCTAAACAAACATCAAAGGGTCTGGTTTTATAAGGTAGCTAACAGTCCAGCAGGATACTATAGCAGAGCTTGCAACAAATCAAAGGGTAATCCTCATTCTTACTATCCATATATTTTGTTCCACTTATCCAGGGTATTCATAATGGCAATCAGCAGGCTAATCAAGCAAGGCCAGATGTCCTTCTCTCAATTTCTTTCCAGCTCCTCTGGGTGCTCCCGAGGCATTCACTGGCTACATGAGTCACATACTCCATCCAGCGTGTTCTGGATCTACCTTGGAGTCTCTTACTTGTGGGACATGCCGGGAATACCTTCAAAGGGAATACGCCCAGGAGGTATTCTAATAAGACGTGACGATCTCAATCTTCTGGTCACTACCCAGTTATCATGATCATAGGTCAGGGAGACAACTTAAATCAAGTAGTAAATAGAAAGCTTCACCTTCCAATTCCATTTTTTCTTCACCGTGACATTCAGGGAAAATTCCTTTCTTAAGCTCCTTTTTAACTTCATTTGTAAATGAAAACCCTTGAAGATACTTGAAGTCCTTCAAATGAGGCAGTAATTCGAGTACTATCTTGAGAATGCATTTTACCTATTTCAACCGGGGACTATGGCCTCAAATTTAGATTTGCTGATGTTAACCCTGTCCGCTTCATATTTGGAAACCACCCGTGTGTGCCAACAGAGCGACATAATCTGCAAAAAGCAGAAAAAAGCAATCCTGAGGCCTCCAAATAAGACACTCTCCTACCAACCACTGTCCATAAATATCGCAAATGATGTCATTGGCATTAATATAATGTTTTCAAAAATTCTCCAGAAAGACTCTCTACAGAATTTGGTATTCTATACGGCAGGAATTTGCCCCAATTTTGCAAAAAGATCTTCAGCCAGGTTGGCCACTGATGTCTGAATAAGGCCTGGCCTGCAGTAGACGTTACAATGAATCTTGAAGGGGGGGTTGCCGTTCGATATTTTCAGACATGCATATATAGTTAAATATTTGGAGGTTAATACTTAACCTTTAAAGTTTCAAATAATAGGTAAATGGAAAAGGCAGTAACTCAGTCTGTAGAAACCTGGGCTAGGAACCGAAGAGTAAATGATTTAGTCCTGGTTCGAACCAAATATGGAAATTAGGGCTGAACAGAAAAAAACTTTTCTATTCTGTAAGTAAAATTGTAGTTACAATTAAGTACATCATTGTTTATAAACATGCCCAGATGATATTAACAGCCCCATACTAAAAATAAAAAAAATAATTTGGACAGACAAACACAAAAGACACAGTCACTGGCATCTGATAATAAGGAGAGGCATAAACAAAAAGAGGGAGACAAAGTGCCCAAGCTGTAGAATAAGACAGCAGATAATATTAAAGTGAATACACAAAGATGGAGATGGACAGGTAGAAACTGAGATATGATGAAGAATAGAGACAGGAGGCGTGACGGTGCAATGAGGCACGAAAAAAGCAAGTGGTGCCGCGGCGTTGCTTCTTGCCACTGTGGCGCCAGTGCAAAAATGAAGCTAGGAAGACGGAGGGCGGGAACAGGGATGAAAGAAAAGCAGAGTGTGATTGACTTGAACAATACGAGAGGACATGAAAGGAGAAGAGGGAGAAAAGACACAGGAGGCGACAAAGAGGGACGATGTTGAAAAGGGAAAAGATGAGGGTGCCAAAAATATGTCAGGCAGATAAACAAGAGAGTCTTGCTGACTACATTTAAGGCCCTTGGTGACTGCATCATTTAACAAAATCCCAGCTTGATTATGTGCATGTATGAACACTATCCTGCCTCTGCCTGGTTAGCTGTGTTTGTACGCACACAGTCTTGCCTCTTAGTGAGTGAGTGCTGCACTGAGGCTTTTGTGTGACTGTGTGTGTTGAGGTAGAGCTCCAACTCATCTGCCAGCGTTTGTGCCCTTACCTTTGAGGGCGTGCCCTCTTACAAGCTCAACAAATTTCTCAAGCCAGGAAGCAGTTGTTTGAAAGCAAGTGGAGGTCTGCAGAGGCAGCCCACAGACAGACTAGTTATTGTAAGCAAGGTGTGTGCGTGTGTTTGTGTGTGTGTGTGTGTGTGTGTGTGTGTGTGTGTGTGTGTGTGTGTGTGTATCTGTAGTGCGTGTGTCATCATCCCCCACCACTACTTGATTTGGCTTGTTAGCGCTACTTCTGGGGGTTGTGAGAGCCAAGAGCCATCACGCAGCTTCATGCAGCTTCATGCAGTTTCATGCAGGGCATTAATGCAGAGCTCATTTAGCCTGGATCCAATCCAGCAAACTGATCTCATGAGGGTTTTTTTTTTTTTTTTACCCCTGTTAGCTCTGTGACTATTGGATCTTTAGACTTTTGTGATTTATTGGGCTCACACTGGTTTTCCCAAAGGTGCGGGAGAATGCACAGCTCAGTGGAGTCTAACCAGCAGCTCTGGCCCCCATCCCAGTCGTGTCAAAGAGATCTGGAAGCACGATGAATAAACATACTTTTTTCGTGATGCAGACAAATTTAAAGGTAATGCTTGAATGTCATACGTTTCAGAAATTTCACCCGTAGCTATCTTTGAGTCACATTAAAAACTAAAAATGTGCCTGTTAAGGCTGTTTCAATGTTGGCCTGAAGCGGTTTGTGCTTGCCAAACATCTGGGAGATTGGGCACTCATATTAGACAGCTAAGCCAGGAATAAGAAAAAAACTAGGTTAGAAGTCCCTTCCCCAGAACTAAAAAATATATCCTATGAGTATACAAAAGTGACAACCACTATAAAAAATTACAAACCGTAACGACATTGATGGATTTCTAATCAGCAATTTCCTAAAATGTGTATTGAGTACTTGTGATTCAAGGCTGGATTTGTGGTGGGATCGTAATGGATGTTGCAGTCTATATTAGTGTCTAAATATAACCGGAATATTTAAAATTTATATTTTGTAATGTTTAAGTGTTACCAGAATAGTAGCTTCAGATCCCCTTTTTGAAATGTAAAATTTGTAAATGTAAAAAATGCAAATAAAACACATTTTTAAAAACACCATGTATATAAAAGTAAGACATTTTCCTCACTGATACTAATAAATATGGTGATGTCTGCCTTCAAGCTCAGTACTGTTGGCAGCTTTTTCCAGTTTTGTTTGCAACAGCATTCAGCCCATTCTGAACTCTTGTACTGCATTTCGGTTATGTAACAAGACTTCATTCAATATAGGAAACCTCTAAAAGGTTTCTGTATATATGTTAAAAGGTAGAGCCATGATGTGCTTGCTGCCAAAAAAGAACATTTACAACTTGTGTGGGCATAAGGACATGAATACAGAAAGAAAGCCAATGGCCTGCAATGTTATGAGCAGAGTTTATTCTGATTTTTATGATTTGAAATACACAATATCTCTGACACTGATTCAAATCCTGGTCAGATGTGAGTCTTTAAGGTTCATGTTGTTGTATTTAAGAGGCCTTTGGGGTTTCTTCTCCTCCACAGGTGATTCAGGATTATCAAGGCAATACTTTAGTTTATAGCATTCAAGGGATTATTATGGTACTAAGTTCCAAAAGCACACTCACCGTGACACTTAAACCCTCACTCTTATATGGAAGTTACATTGTAGAAGCTTGTGATAAATTATAAATGGCAGCAGGGAATATGAAATGTTTTGTTGGCTCATAAAAGCTAGTGTAAAATCAGTGATGATCTCTTCTTCATAACTACTCCTGCCAGAGTCCTGCCAGCCAGTGAGTGGCAAAGATGGAGAAACGGAAGGAAAGGGATAGGGAAGGCCAGGAGCAAACGTAAGAAGTTGAAAGGATGGGGATGGATGAAAGCAGAGAGGAGGTGGAGTAGAAAATTGCACCAAGATGAGAAATGGCAAGCATTGACAAATCATTGCTCTGACGATAGCAGTGGCCCAGATGGAAGGGAATTTATTCAAATCAGGTTCAATCTTGCGAAATATAAACTAGCCTGCAAGAGTGTACTGAATGCTGCAACATGGTGAAAGAGGTCTGAACACACTGAAGGAGTTTGAAACATGAAGTCGACTATCTGTTTTGTGTTTTCTGTGAAGGATTAATTGCTTTAAGGGAGAGGAAAAATGGCACCTTGGATTAACCTTAATTAACAGGCGTGATCTGAAATTGGTTGTACCCCAGGCACAGGCAAAACTTTAGACACTTTGTTACGTGCCGTAGTTTTGTGTGTTTGTTCGCTCTCTCCTGTGTGTGTGTGTGTGTGTGTGTGTGTGTGCTCCCCAGGTGTTGCTCCTCAGCCTCAGAGTGCCCAGCATCACCTGTGGCTAATTACTAATCAGGGGCAAACTATAAAGAGCAGGAGAGGAGGCTGCCAGTTGCCAGAGGGTCGTTGGACTGTGTGTGTCTGTGACGTCGACAAATTTAGTGTGCCCCTTCTGTGGAAGCAGTGTGTTCTGATTAAGGCCTTATTGTTTGTATCTTGTTAGTTTCAAATTTTGTTGAAGATTGATTGGCTTCTCTTTTGTTTTGTGTTTTATAGAAGAAGCTTGTTCTGTGTTTCACATTTTTGCTTTAGTTTGTTAATAAATCCATTTTAACTGCTTACATTAGTTCCTGTTTTCTTTTCCCTGGGTTTTAATTTATCGTTACTCCCCTCATCCCCTAGCCATCTTAGGGAACGTAACACACTTCCAGAACATGTAAGTTTGACTCTATGTAAAACAGATTGTTTTGTATTTTATAGGCCTACAACTTGCTGATCATGAGAGGTCCATTTATTTGAATTTACAGTCTATAGGACGCCCTCTCTTAGTGGAAAACCTTTATTGGTTTAGTCCTTCAGGTCATGGCAAAGAAGTCCTCATATAAGGCCGTATTATCCTCCTTTTGACCCTTTCATAGTAAATAAAACAGTCAAGGAATATCAGGACGATTATGTTATTGTTATAGGTTGAAGCAAAAACTGCCCATTCAGTAATTCCACATCAACGCAAAAAGAGTTTTGAGTTTTTGCTTAAAAAAAGGCCCAACCATCTCAATAACCATGACTTTCACATACAGTACAGTACGTGTAAACCAAGTGCGCCTCCTAGCGGTGACTTCAGCTTTGTGTTTGTGTGTGTGTGTGTGTGTGTGTGTGTGTGTGTGTGTGTGTGTGTGTGTGTGTGTGTGTGTGTGTGTGTGTGTGTGTGTGTGTGTGTGTGTGTGTGTGTGTGTGTGTGTGTGTGTGTGTGTGTGTGTGTGTGTGTGTGTGTGTGTGTGTTAGGTGGAGTTGTCTTGCCACAAAAATAAAAAAGGTGACACTCACGGTAGAAGACGTATTCTGTGTAGCTGGACCACACTTTGTCCTCTGTGAGCTGGTTGACCATCGAGGCCGTGACTGACGAGTTGCAGGCCACCATTTGGAAACAACACTCCGACAGCATGTCAAAAGCTCTCTCCAGGTGCTTGAACTTGAGGTAATACCGGGACGTGTACCGATCCGGGGTCCTGTCTGGGTCCCGGCTCTCGTTCAGGGTCTCCCCGAAAACTTCTTTGGCGAGGGCCACGCGCCCGCATATCAGTATCCGAGGTACCCTCCTGAATTTAGCGTCGCTCTGACTCTCCCGGGCCATGGTGCACGAGCCTCGGTACCCCACCGTGATGAAGCCGCTCTTCCGGTCCGCGGGGACGAGAGAGGGGGGCGGGCACTGACGGTGGTCGCTGCCCTGGGACCCGTCCTCATAATCGCTGTGGAAGTAGTCGTCAGGGCTACATTTGATCTCCTCCGGGGTCAGGAGCTTTACTAAGTCGGGCAGTTGGAAGTACTCCGCCTCCTTCCTGAGCCTCCCTCTCTCCGGAAAGTGATCCGGCAGTACGACCTGCTTGTCTCTGAGGTAGTCCAACACATATCGGAATAGGAACCCGTCCCTGTCGATGAAATACCGTCCTTTGGGGTCTCTAGCCAAGTCGTTAGAGGCGTCTTTTTTAGAGGAGAATAACTTACCGAGTAAAGAGCTCGGGCTGTTCACCAAAGTTGAGTGGCGCGTGTAATAAACTTGCCCCCCAACGTTGAGTTCAACAACATCTGGGAAACTGTTCTGAACCGATGCTTGCTCTTTGGGGTTAGTCCTACAGTTCCCACTCAGCGCCATTGTTTCCGTCATGAACAGCTACAAACAGGCTACACACTGTTTTCTTATAACCAGTCACAAAACGAAGAAAAAGAAAACCAAGTAGCCTATCTGTCAAAAGTTGCTAAACTGGTTTACGGTTATTCAACTTAATCTCAGAGTTGTCTTTTTTTTTTATCGATCCATGATCATTTTATCTACCAGTTTCTAGTAGTTGTTCAAATGTGGGGCTTCCCCTCTGCTATTTCCAAATGTTGAAAAATACAGAGATGGGGGACTTGAACGAATCAGTGCTGCAAACTAGGAGAGATGTATCCGGGCGCATCAAAGCCTTGCACCACTGGCACTGGCTGAAGGAAAAAACATCACGGTGGGTTGGGTGCTGAAAGGAGCCTTTATAACACCAAGTAAAAGCGATCTTTACTTGCCCATATTAGTCTCGGAAGTATCCAATGAATAAAAAAACAGTTCTGCTTACTTTCACAAAATTACGCAGCGGAGTAGAGATATCGAAAGAAAAAAAAGAACAGCAACTTATATGAGGCTGTAGTCCAGGATGAAGAAGGTGCTGAGGCGGTGTTGTCACTTTTATTTTCTCCTCAACTTCTACCCGAACATCAGCAGCCTTTTCGGGCTTTGTGGGGGGGGGGGGAGGCAGAGCCCCTTTCAGTGGCGAGATACTTCGCAGAGATTACACTCAAACCTCGGGACTCCCGTGATGGTTTCTCTGTAGCCTGTCACTCCAAACGTGTCGCTTGCTCCAGGCTGATTAAAAATAAGCCCATCCCACCAAGAACATTTAGAATTTTCTGCCTTGCAGAGGTGTAGGCTACAAAGGAAGAAAAAAAAAAATCTCAGCTTCAGTCTTTTCGCTTTTTATCCCCAGCAGCGGAGAGGACCGACCCGCTGCTGCGAGGAGCTGTCCGCGGTGCTGAAACGAGCATCTCACCCACCCCTCTTCTCCTCACCCTCCCTTCTCTCACTCTCTCAACGCCTCCCCTCCCCTACAGAGCTGGGTGGTGTCTTGACGGCTGCTCCCCCTGCTCCCACACACAAACACACACACACACACACACACACACACACACACACACACACACACACACACACACACACACACACACACACAGATGTTACTAAAGGCTTATGGGGCGATTCCAGTCAAGCGGTGCTCTGTGGGGAGAAAAAAAAACACAAGTCACTAAATGCTCAGTTTCTAGCTGCAGTTATCCTTTCGCCAACAGAAATCAGTGCCATGTGACTAAAAACTTGTATATATATATATTTATATATGTACAACACTTGAGTTTGGTATATTTATAAGCTCTATAATTTGGAAACTTAGTGCAGTCAGTCAAAGGCTAAAGAACTGCACCTCCCATTTTACATATCCTGAGTCATTAGAGGGCACAGTATGGAACAGCAGTACTCATCATTGTGCCAATATTGTAATAAGCTAAACACTCACATTGCCACAATTTGACCCCAGCTTGAATCCATTTGCATGGCATTTAGTTTGGACATACAAATACAGGTACCCTTTAAGTTCTGTACAAGTACTAGGGATACATTTTGGCTCCAAAGTGGGTTTTTCTTCTTACTATAGCAAATTAAAATGTAAAGAAAATACCTACCTTAATACCTAGTAAAGTGGCATTAATTGCTAGTGAGTTGTAACACAATACATTATATATCCGAGGCTTTGTGAGATGAGCAACAGTGCCTCCCTCTGTTTGAATTACATATCCACAATTCTTTCAGCACCATGGACAGATCCTCACCCAGCTGTTCAGTTTACCTGATTTGCTTTGAATGTCCGTTTACATGACTTTACACACTTGTCTGTGCGTATTCAGTGTGACCATTGCTGTCTTTGTCTGCATTTAAGGAGAAACTGTTACAAAGAAAAAATAAACTACTATTTTGTGGGTTGAACTTTATAAAATAGATTAAGCCCGCTGCTACTTCGAATGAATACAAATTACCTAACAGCATTTTTATGACAGCCTTCTGTCTCTATGTCTCTTTTATTTTCCTCTGGCTTTAATCCGTCCACTTTTAGCCTGCACTGCCTTGAGCCAAACTGCATTTTTCAGCATTGATTCACTGTGTATGTTTACCTCTAAAGGATATTACTCCTCTGCTTATTCCTCTGTAGGATTTAAAATTAGATTCACAGAAGCTGAGGCATGGGGACAAATATTGCATCATATTGTCAACCAATCTAGGAGGAAAATCTTTGTCTTTCTCCCAAGAATTTAAGAAATGCATGCCTCCATTTGTGCATCTGCAGGCAAAACCTCAACTCCTGTCTAGCCTTTTAATACCCTCACCTGTTTGTAGCTCGAGTTATGGAGGAAAAAAATCGATCCCATTTAGTCAATATCCTAACTGTAAGATTAATGCTAACCATGTTTTCGAATGGTTATTGTGCCACTGAATAAATAAAAGTAGAAATAAAGGAAATATCTAAATCTTAACATGCCTCTGAGTATGGTGTGACTTTTTTAATTTAACATTGATGGAAAATATGAATCCCAAATGTACAGTAATAGTTATTGATATGTGCTGAGCTATTAATGCCGTTTTCTGTCCCGTGTTAAAAAAATATATATAAAAAGATGTGCCTCTCACATCTCTCACTAAAAATATTTTTGACTCATTTGTGATTATTGTAGCTGCAAGTTGCAGCTCAAATTACACCTAAAGCACACATATTGCATCATATATTGCACAAAATAGAGAAACACATTATAATATAACAGATGAAGAGTACATCATTAAAAATAAATCTATAGTTTATAGGATTAGTAATATAAAGCCTTGGTCAACCAACTTAGTTATTGTGTCTTTTCAATAAAATAACACTGCATTGCTCAAACCATCCTCAACTCCTTATAAATGTAACTTTTCATTCAGGCAGCGTTTATACTAAAGGAGAGAAGTGGATATGAAACAAAGTGAATAAAAGAAGACAGCGAGGAGGGTTGATCCTGGCTGGGACCCGAGCAGTCAGCCAGAAGTAGGCCATGCTTGTAGCTTCATCATAAATACATGTAGCCACGACAGGCCTCCCTGCTGGGCTGCTATTTAAAGAACACATGATCGACCACCTGTAAGGAGTTAAACCTCTTTAGGCTGAAACAATTCATTTTAACTCTACTTATTCTTCCCCTCAAAGAGCACTCAATTCAATGGTTTAAAATCTTTTAAAGCACACAGCAGGACCATCACTTAAGCAGAGGACATATTACTTCATATTTTCCCTTTAAAGTGTATCAGCATAGACTGAAACACATATCAGTTAATGTTTATTTAATGGTGTAATCAATCAAAGCCATTTCAAATGAAGTTTTCAGGTTTTTGTTTATTTATTTAATGAAACAAAGATGATCCTATGCAGTATAATCATCACACAGGATGTAATATTTGACATTTTCTTGGTTTATTCACTGTTTAAACTGAGTGTTTTAACCCTTGAAAACTAATTTCGATTTCACATTAGTCAATACAAACTATATGATGGAATATTTACTCCACAAGCACAGATTCATAATTCATAATTTTTCCAAGAGATACGCTGTATCAGAGGGATTTTTAATTTCTCACTCCTTTCACTCCAAGTAAAATCATGAGCATGCAGCTTCTCTGACACAGATCAAATTGCAGTGCACTCATTTTCTTCCTATTCTGTGCAGGGAAAAAATAAAAACTATTAAAGGGGATTTTTCCAGCCAGTCACAGATGGTTGAAATAAACAGCACACTACTTCCTCTTCCATCTCTCATTACAGCCACACCGAAGGATGCCAGGCCTAAGATGGGAAATCTGCAAGTACAGCAGGCAGACCTTTAATGAATAAATTCAGTTGACTCAGGGTGTGTACAAAAATGAGTTTCAATGGATGCATCGCCTATTCCTCGAACTTGGACGTTTATTATTGCTTTGATTTCAGCTTGGTCAGCAATATATTATTTTCAGAAGCCTTACCAGACAAACGTTTTATATATATATATATATATATATATATATATATATATATATATAAATATATAAGAGGAACCAAAAAAGAAAACAAAAACTAATCATGGAAAAGAATGATTTCAAATAAGGCGTTTGTCAGGTGCAATTTGACATTTGGGTAGAGGGTTGACAAGAAAAACACACTGCTGATGGCATTTCAAATATTTGTTTCGAGCTCATCATTGCTGCCAATAAGGAGCCATCAAGTGCAGTGAGTCATCGTGAGTAGATGGTTTGAAGGCAAGCTGGAAGGGGTTCAGTGCGTGGTTTGCATCGAGAGGAGCGCAGGAAGGGAGTTTCAGCTTATAATGAGGTCAGAGACGTCAGGCATTAGAGTCATCAGTTAGATCTGTGTGCTGTTTATTTTATATTTTCTACACATTCAGCTCTGGTTGATGTCTGTATATGACTTAAAACTTGATACATACTGTAGCACATGTTTTGTAGTTAGTAAAGTATAGTATAGTACTTACAATATGTGTTACAGGGAACATATCAACCACCTCTTTGTTGCGAATGTCACATTGAACCCATCATGTACGATATGTATTCACATCCAAGACTAAACTGAAATGCTTATTTGCTCAACTGAGAAACCAACACACAATTAAATAACAGCTCTTTTAACATATATAGCTCACACATATTTATCTTTTGGTCCTTTTTGTTAAACACTCTTTTTGGGATTTTAACAAAGCAAAATAAAAAACTGTTAATATGGAAAAAAATTGGTGCCCATAAGTTTGAAAAGTTTTGGTCTGTGAATATGATGTTGCTGGATCACAACCTGTTTTTTAATTATTTATTCACCATGAGACGGAAATAGTCTGCTAACGCTTGGTCCCCATGAGATCACCTCAGCAGGCTGTTGGCTAGACTGTGCTGAGCAGGTACACAGTCCAACACCTTCCAGCATGAAATGAGTCATCAGTGTCAAATATATCCTCAAAGCCTCCTTAGCAAGTTATTCCCGCTTATTATAAAAGCCTGCTGATGAACTTTTAATCATTAAAAAAAAAAAACCTTCTTGCGTCTGTAATATTGATCTTCAAACGTAAACTACAGGAAACCCTTTTGGGAATCAGCAACAAGTCCCAATGCCCCAGATTTGGTTTCAAAGCAAGATATTTTTAGCTAATTCCAGGAAACACAGAGCTTCTCACCACTTTAACTCAGATCTGCTTAAGGGGTCTGTTATCATCAGATCTCAAATATTGGCATCAATATCCTGATTTACAAACAGTTTGCACTAAAAAGTAGTTCCTTGGTGTTTCAAATCAGATACTTAATGCCAGCAGACTGACAAGTTGGGGGAACATTTGTTTTGTATTTTAATGGGTGATATTCTCTTGGCCACTGAGCGATGAAATTACAATCGCTCTGGATTTCTGACAGGTCCAACAGGTCAAAAAATGAGTTCCTTCTTGCCTCGTGTCGTTCTGTTGTTCTGCTGCTCTACCTCTCAATCCCCTCCACATCCACTCTCCTGCACAGGCTGAGACAGCTTTGCCTGCTAACCCAGGTCCAATGCGCTCCCTAGAGACAGGGCTTTTTAACAGGAGGCCCACTGAACATTAAGGACTTTGGCAGGCGGAACAGAGGAGGCTGGTGGTGAGCGACTCCTGGAGCGGGGATAAGCACAGGCCTGCAAGATGCCACAGAGGAGCTGGAGAGTTGAACATCTCAGCTTGTCTTCTGGCCAGTAACACGGCAACAGAGCTGTCATCCCACTCACTAACACTGACTCTGCAGGTGTTTGTGTGAGTGTTATTCTGTGCACTGGAAGAGGAAACAAGGTAGAGTGTGTATCCTTGGAGCCGAATCCAAACACAGCAGAGAACGTGTATCTAAAGCCATTTTCGAAGCATCCAGCTGAGCCAGAAGTCACTCTTGCATTTGAACATTACTTTTATCTTTGGCTGCTTTATGATGCTAACTTAAAGCTATGATCAATAGTCACATATATATTTGTATTTTATTTGCTTGATCCTGTCAAGGGTTACAGGAGGCTGAAGCAAATCCAAGCATGCATGGGGTCAGAGGCAGGGTCCCTTCAGATCAGCACTCAGTCATTTAAAAAAGGTGATAAATGACTGTTAGAACTGTGCTACCATGCTTAGTCATAAACAAGCAAAATTATTATCTTACAAATCATTCTATAATAGTAAGCATGCATGTTTTTGCATATGGTTACAATTGGTTAAAAAGTATTGTTGTTTCTGACAGGGTAATAGCATGGATTTTGAATGTTTAGATTACTACAAGGACCATGGCAGATGGAATGGAATTACTTTTGCAGTCAAGGCACGGATCTTCTCACATCAAGGGCTTAACATATTAGCAATGAGCCAAAGTCTTTGATACTGGATTGTAGATTTATGGATTTTAGTGTCCCTGATTCAACTGTTTAAACAAAAGAGAGCATTTTAATTTGAAGAAATAAAGCAAAACTGATAACCAGTCAAAATAATTCTTTATTTCCACACAGTGACAAACTGTTATATTACTGGAAGGACATCATAACAGCCAGACCTCTCACTTAATGTTCTTCTCCACTTTGTTACAAAGGGAATCAGCCCATTTGTGCACACAGATATAATCAAACTTGTACTTAGTGTTAAAACCAGGAGGTTTAGTGTGTATCTTACAGTAGCTGGCGTGTGATTCCATTTGCACCATGTGGGACTCTGAAAGCAGTTGGCCTGGATCAAGTTGTGGGTGTAGTGAAAGGATGGGAGGGGGCGGAGGATCTGACAGCTCCACAGCAAAGGGAAAAAAAAAACCGCTCTATTCATTTGTGAAAATGAAAAAAAGCATCCATTGAATCAGTGTGTGAAAGCGTGCTCTTACTCATCTTTTATCTGGATTGCATCAGACAAAGATTGAGCTGTGATGAGCATGTACAGAGTAACCAGACAGTTAGGTCCATGTCACATCATATATACCTACTCACCAGACATTACACGCTTGAGAAGAGATGAAATCATGTCTGAAGCTTGGTGTGTTCTCCAGTTCACAAACATGTTAAATAAGCCAGCTAAAACAGCACACAGCCCTCTCATTTGGATGTTTGTTTTTTCTCACAAATCCCTTTAACACCATGAAAACACATGTTTAGCGTGAGCTTTAGTTGAATTTGAACTTCCCTTTTTTATTAGATCGTATGTTTTATCTGCATTATGTTTTTTGAGGTGTTAGATTTTTTTTAAACTGGAGGAACAAAAAGTGTTGTGCAAATGGGATGATGACGATAGCCTTTAAAAAAATTGTTGTGTGCTTTTTCCAAGCACTGACTGATAACTGTTGCAGCGATTTATGTATTGAAGGCATTTATGCATGAGTAACATTTCTTTACCATTTTTGTCTCCGCAGATAACATCAACTTTGACAACTAATATTAAGTTAACAAACCACATTTCACAAATTTCACATCAGAAGGACAAGTATTTGTTGTTGAATTCTGTTGGCAATTTGAATTTAAAATATCACATCAGTAGTCATTGTACTGATACTGTCAGCTACCTCTCTTATCTATATTTTGACCACAAAGAAAATCTAAAACAAGGGAAACTACACTTGAAACGCATGTAAAGATCATTTCACGTTGGCAGCCTTTTTCCTGTATTAAGAAGAATACATTCTGGAGGCTTAACTTTTAGTCTTTTCCTCTTATGAAGGGATTCGTGCCAAGAAAGAATAAGCCAATATCAGACTGATACTTTTCATCTGTGGGGCCACTCGATGTTGCACAGCACAGTGTAGTCCTCGGAGCCTAAAGGGAACTTGACCCTGATGATTTGGGCTACCATGCAGATGAGATGTTGCTAAGCAGCCGCTCTCCCTGTGCCAACATAGAGGCCATGTGGGAACACTGTGGAGGGGTTGATATCTGTGCTAGTTTATACTGCCACAGTCAGCTCCTCGGTGGTGTGAGCATGTGAGAGAGTGTGAGTGTGTGTCAAAACGTAAAATGTTTTGCTCTGTCTGTCTCTCTCTCTCCCTCCCTCCCTTCAGAACTTTTCCTGATTTAAACCGTCTCTCAAGGGATTAGAGGGTGCCTTCCACAGGTCCTCAGTGTGTGACAAATCTCCTGATAGGGCCAAATCTCCACAAATCCTCAGAAGTGAGAAACCCATTTAAAGGTGTAGTATCCAATTTTACTCTTCGGCTAAATACCATCAGCATGTTGCAATGAATTATTTCAGAAATGTTTACTATGCTGCAGAAGTAATTCTTCAAATGTGTTGCTGAAATACAGGAACATTTTACACTAATCAACTCAAATGTCAAGCAAGTTTTCTGTTTTTCCACAGTGCAGAAAGTGAAGGCAACAAGATGTATAATTGAATGTTTGGTGGGTGTCGTTTCTCTCCTGCCATGAGTGATTTCATCCAGAAACCAGAAGGTCCAGTGAGCAGTCACCCACATGAAGTACAAGTGTCTACAGGAATCACAAGTCTTGGTTTACTTTGCTGCCATATTTGCAGTTTGAAATAACCCTCACTCTGAGTGTGTGTGCGTGTGTGTGTGTGTGTGTGTGTGTGTGTGTGTGTGTGTGTGTGTGTGTGTGTGTGTGTCTTTCTTCTTTACCTAGAAATACAGCACTGCCGAAATCTCGGGATAATCAGGAATTTCAGGGCTCATTTTCTTCTGATAACTTACTATCATTCACAGTTTGAAATCCAAGTCTTTTTAGCCAAACAAACAAAATACCAGATTTTGTGTCGGTCTCAGAAGTCGGAGTAAGGACTCCTGTCCAGACTCGTCTTTTAGCCGTTTATTTCAACAGTGTTATAGGAAGAAGACGGACAGGTAGTCTTCTCTTTACTGACAGTTACTTAATAATGAAACAACACAATGGTGCCTACAGACCTACTGTACAGAGCATCCGTGGGAAAAGACACATGCCTGTTTTTCTCTCAACTGTTGTCAAGTCAAGAAAGGACACACCAGTGAAAGCAACAACAAAATACCCTTCTCTTTAGGGTTTGTCAACATGCATTTTTGCTAATATGCTATCAAGTAGACAGAGATGGCAGTTTAAGGAAAAGTGAGAAGGCCTTACAGACACAAGAAGAAATTGCAACACATCATAACTTCAGAAACTTCTGAACTGCATTAAAAACCCTAAACTAATGATATAAAACCCTGAGAGAGCATCTGAGGGAGGATTTTCTGGCATTGAGTGTCCAGACTGATGATCAGATAATGTGAGTTGGCAATTTCACAGAAGTCCCAAAAGGAATCTCTACTTCTCAGCCTCAGGCCCACTCTTACTTCTGTCACATCATTAGATTTAGTTAAAAGGAGAAGTACACAAAGAAGATAGGAAAGTTATTGGCCAATTTTTAACCTGCTCAGATTTACTGAATATGTTCTTAAAATACAATCTTCATATCATCATATCATTACCAATAGTGTCACATAAACTTTTCTGAAAAAAATACTACTTTGTAATTTATCTGAGAAAACGTTGCTTATACAGTAGCTGTTCTCTATATAAACAAATTGATCCTGGCAGCAACCTTGATGCTTAAATCAATCTCAATTGATCCCTATGTCAACAACTTAAGAACATGAATGATATGGGGTTTTAATTTTAAGATGTTGATTCTGCAATCTGGAAATGCAATAAACAGCAACTCCCAGGATGCTGTCATGTAGACACAATATTGACTTTTTTCGTCATTTGATCTGCAATAACAAAATTCTGCTGTGTTAGCCCACAGGACCAAAACTAATTTATGTCCAGCTTGATTTTGTTCATCTTGCAGTGAATAGAATTAGAATGGCCAAATCCTGTTAAAAGGAAAAAGTTAAAAGGGGGGTGGGGGGTAGTGAAACTACTTGACAGAATGGCTGCCAGGGTAAGAGTCGATGTAAATAGGAAGAGTCAAGGATGTGGTCATTTTTTCAACAGTAAACTTATTTTAAAAGTTTATTAATATATTTTGAGGGTTCCCTTGTGGGTTTGTTCTGTCTCGTGTGACCCCTTATGGGCAGATAGGACAGGGAAAGCAGCTATTTCATAAAGCACACTATTAGACACTATTGCACACTATTTCATAAAGCATCAGTCATAGAATGCAAATAAAAAAGAAGTCGCCATCCTAATCTCCATGTGTATACGTGAAGACAAGATGTAAATGAAAATAACAGAAGAATTGCAATGGGGAAAAAAAGGAGCACCAATTTTATAGACATCAGATTAAAAATGTCTCTCAAGGTTAGCAATATTGTCCGATATTTGTTTTTAAAACTCTGTTCAAAGGTTGAATTTAGTTTCTAGATTAGCTGCAGTAACATCTGCTAACAGCTCACAGAATCCAGCTGTGAATACAGTAGGCTATACATTACTTTAAGCCTTAATATAATATAAACATCTGATTTGTACATTAAATCACCTGTTTAATAAAAGATCAAAGTCAGTTTTTTTTTACTTGGCTGTAAACGTGTTACAGCTGCAATGTTAGGCATCTTCAGAAGGCTTTCCATGTATATACTGTAGTGCACCTACTGTCTTTGTGTCTTTGCACACACCATTTTCCACTGTTAGGTTTTCATTGCATTGACAGACAAATAAATCCTGTAAAATGCTAGGCCATTCCATTTAAAGAAGAATTATCTCAAGATTTCAAAAACTGTTTTTGGTAATCAATCGATCTTTGTTTCTATAGCACCAATTACAATTGCTTGTAACATAACAACTATTGCTGCTTTATGCAGTGTTTTTTTTATAAATGCTCTGGTATAATCAGCCTTACCTCTGATTTCCAGAATTGGGTGCATTCTCATGATGACCATCATTTTGTCAGAAGCTGTTAAATATTGAGTGGGTGGAAATCTCATTTTGGAAGAAACAAACTTCACAAACCCTTCAGCTGCCGATTTTTAATTTAGTGCTCTTGTAGCTCGCTCGTAGAATGAAGAAGGCTGCTTCAGAGAAATGGACCCTGCAAGTACCAGATGCCGACTAATTTATGAGCTGTGTGACAGTCATATCAAAGAATGGCAGGAAATTGAATTAGATAAATTCAAGGAATTTAATCATGTAAATGTTCTGAGGAAATGTGCACATCCAGTTCTGCTAAATATAACTGCATGGGTGTTTTGTGGTCATTCACATGTTACATTTGAGGAAAACTTATCTTCCATATGCAAACAAGTAAGACCTTAGAAACCTTGATTCCTCACCTTTATTTAACCTAGACAGGTGAAGAAAGAAAGCTTTATTAAGGGGGCGGACAGTTGGCGATTGCACAAAATTCTGGCATTGAGAGGTGGATTACAGCAGAGACTTTATAAAAGAAGGTAATTATGACAGCATATGGCAAATACAATGCCCTAAATTCAAAGAGCCTCCCTGACACTTTTCAATTTTTATTCATTAAGTGGATTAAGAGGAAAGACATGTTCTTCAAGTTAAGAAATTATTAAAAGTCTTTAGGAGGATGAGAGGCAGTGGAGTGGAGGCGACTCATTTTCTTCTCATGATTAGTCATGGGTGTTTGCTGCAGGAATCCGTGTACTGTACATCAAATTCATTGTGTTCATCTTGAAGCAGAGACACAATCCATGTCACGCCTGCTCAGCTCTACGGGTTTCTTGATAGTCTTTTGATAAATTGCACTTTCATGTCTTACTAAACGCAACTTTTAAAAGCGTTATATGAGTGGCATTTGCCTTTTGCATCTTTCAGAACCAAATGACACCTCAGAGTTATGTTTGAACAAGTCATTCAACATGACTTAAGGCTGGAATCAAGTTGCCATAATTTTCTTCTAAAGGAAAAAAAAAGTGGCACATGGTCCCCAAAGATTCCAGGTAGGAAAATGTCTATTTAATACCCAACCATGCTGAGGGCAACTGCTTTGTGAACTGTTTGTCTTTGTATTTATGCCTTTAGACACATAACTCAATCAGAGTTTCTCTTTCAAATATGGAGGAGGCTGTATAATGCCAAGGTTTCCCTACATGCCTTTTTCCACTACATTTTTTTTTTTTCAATTTCTCGCACTGTAAAGAATTATGTGACTCATAGCTTTAGGAGAAAGCCAAACATCAAGGAGCCAAGTTTGTAAAATTAAGTTCCTTTCCATGCTGCACCTAACCTATGGCCAGGAGTGTTTTTTTTTTTGTCAACACTGAGGTATAATTAGACTCATTTTAATAAGCTTTAGGAGGCAAAGATGTTAGTTTTTGTTTGTTTCTGCTGTGTGTGTGGTTTTTCTTTTTGGTTTAAATTTGACAAAGGGACATCAGATTTTTTGTTTTATTCACATAGCATAAACATAACATAAACTATGTTTGTTTTATTTATGTTGGCATTCTGCCTTTAATGCTCTTTTATAATATATAGATTAAAGAATAGGTTACAGGGATTCTCATTTGTACTCTTTCAATCATGATCTACGGGCCAAACTTCCATCTGTGATGCTCTCTGTCTCTATATCCTCTCATCAGAGGTCATCAGCTTAGTATTGCACATGATCTGTCATCATCAAAGAGCACAGCTCCACCTACAGTATTAAGCTGTGGTGCAGTTCTGCTGCATGGGCAAAGTGATTGATCTGCTCCTTAGTCACCTAATGACAGAACCCTCTCTTGCCCGTATAGCGTAGAGCAGGGGTCTCCAACAGGTAGCTCGCCTATAGGTTGACCGACTGTGTCAAAAATAAAAATAAAAATCTGACGACGGTAAATGCACCTCTTCCCACTATTCATATATTTGGCCCATAAAAACAAGTGTGAAGTACTAATATCTTCTGGGACATTCATGTGAATTTAACTCAGCTGATGTGTGCTATGTAAATAAATGCAAGCGATTTGATGCAAGTAGCCCTTGGCCACTTCCATTTTTTTGAAAGTAGCTCTCAGATGAAGAGCTTGTCCCCTTCAAAGATATTTTACATTCTCTCTTTATCCCTTTGGACCCCGGTTTTTACCGAACTGTGGGTTGGACTCAGTAGGGTTTTATTCCTACCTGTGCTGGATAAAAAATATTGCAATGTCTAACCAAATGTCTTTATTTATTCGATGTTTTCTCCTGATTGGTTGATTTGTTGTGCAATCTGCACATTGCATATTGACATCCTGGACACTTTACACACTGACACTTTACACTGTTTACATGATTCTATATTTAATATTTTGTACATTCAAATATATATTTTTTTTTGTTTTTTACATTATATTCTATTTTACTGGACCCTGGACACTTTACACACTGACACTTTACACTGTTTACATTACTCTATATTTTATATTTTGTACATTCAAATAATTATTTTTTTATTTTTTACATTATATTCTATTTTACTGTATATATGTGTATTAGTAATTTGAGTGTTTATTGCATGGCCTTGCGGAACAGTCCTTACATTTCTCTGCACATCTGTATGAGCATGTGGGAAATAAAAATCTTGAATCTTGAATCTAAAGTGAATTTTTAGCGCATTAGTGTTCCTTTTACTATTCCTTAACAATAAAATTATTTGATAATATATACCTTTGCTTTATAAACGCAGTCTTAAAACTCATTTATTCAGTCTGGCTTTTATATAGTGTTTTATATCAATTCAAATCTTAACATTACTGTATTGTCTTTTTATCCTACTACAATTTTAAATATTTTCCTCTTATATATTTATTTTAATATCTTGTTGCTATTATGTGTCGTATTTTATTGTATTTTATTTTTATACATATATTTTATTTTAATTATTATTGGTGTGCATTAGTCTCTCAATGATTTTATAAACTACTTTCTGTCAATAACTTTTCTGCACTCTTATAAAGCACTTTGAACTGCAATTTAATTTGTCTGAAAGGTGCTATATAAATAAAGTTTGATTGATTGATTGATTGATTGATTGATTGATTGATTGATTGATTGATAATCCATGTAAAATATTTGCCTAAAAAAAACGATAGTGGTAGGCTATTGACTACTTTCACATATAAGCAGCAGCCCAGTTTATAAAATCATGCGGTTGTTGACTATCTGTAATACCACCAGTGGCCTGTAGAGGGCGCGACATTATTTTCAAAGCGCATTTTGTCTCTCCACAGTTTCCGTCAGCTACGTTTCATCCCGGAACATTTACCTTTTCTCCTGACACGTAGCAGCCGCAATCAAGTTGGCAGGGCTCTGGTGGGTAAACTTGCCAGACATCACAGGTAGGCTTTCACTTTTTTTGGGATGCAGTGAAGATATCTGAATAACTGTGAGTTAGGAAAGTTAAATGTAATACCCAAAGCATTACTGTTCTCATGATAGTGTAGCCAGGTCTCTACAAACAGAAACAGCTTAGCATTTAGCTAAACAGCTAGCTGCAGAGTTAACGGTGTCCACAACAAGACGCGTAGCTTTATCTTTTCACTATTAACGCTTTCATTTGGCGTGTCAGGTGGTTGTCGACTCTTTTACAGTTGTATATGAGCATACACTCTTTGTATTTTATCAACATATTGTTTTATCTAGTCTTTGTTTGAAGCTGAAGACAATAGCTGTACTCTTTATTTTACACATGTAGTCGGTTACCGTCAACATTATCTATTATAGCGTGACGTCATTATCGTGATTTAAATATATTGCGATGTTCAATCAAATGTTTTAGGACACAAACACTTTTGCCACGTAGTTAACTTTAACGTAGGCCTAAAAGCTATTTTGTGTGGTCGTTCAACATGACTTCACTTTAATATTCAATTCAATTTTAAAAAAAACTTTATTTGTCCCCGGGGGGCACACAGAGCAGTAAATTAACAACAGTGCAAGTAGACGAAACATTTTAACCTAAATATTAAGTGTCAATTTAAATACAACTTAAAGCTTAAGCTTAACTTAAAAATATAAAATATAAAAGAGTAGATATGAGTGGACAGTGATCGGACTAACAGATGTAAACAGAACTATGTGCAGTAAACGAGAAATAAATATATATATATATATATATATATATATACACACAGAGCTATGTGCGAGTAGGCAAATACTAAATGATAAGTTAACAAGGTGCATGGTGAATAATGGAACAACAGAACTGATGTATACAATATAACTGTAAGTATATCTAGACAGCCACTGTGTCTCCTTACCGAGGCTGATAAATGTCCTTCTTCTTTCTGCCCCTGTGCTGTATCAGAGTGAGAGATGTCAAGTTTTGACAATTTCAACACTGACTTTTACCAGTCCAGCTACAGTGTAGATGACCAAAACCAAGCCGGCTATGCCTACGGCAACGCCGAGGAGCCCTACAACAAGTAAGTGATGTAAACCCTCCTTTACCTGATGCTCCCCTGGGTGTCAACACATCCTTTTTTTTTCAGCTTTATTTATTTAACCCAAATACAATTTTGTTTCCTGACTGAGCATGTTATTTGACCCATTTGTAAGTGCATTTAAAGTGTGTTGAAAAATTACATTCAATGTACTACTCTAGATGAGTAAGAGGTAATTTTTTTATGTTTCAAAGAGAAGATTAATTAATTCAGTAATGTAAAACGGTGGAAATGCTTGTGAGAAGTTATTTAATCACCTCCATTCAAAGATCACATTTGAGCTGTGTTGTTTTGTTTTTACCAGGCCATATGGCCAGTATGACTACTCTCAGCCCATGGGATACACTGCCCCCGGGATGATGCAGCCCCAGCAGCCATACACAGGACAAATCTTCCAGCCTGCACAGACCTACAGCCCATCCCCATCACAATCCATGTACAGTAGCAGCTTTGATGATGAGCCTCCACTGCTAGAAGGTAAGTCAACTACCTTCTAGCAGATTGTACAGATTGTTTGACTTCTTCCTCCATCTTTTGCTTTTGTAGAGGGTCTACTACTTTTCATTATACATATTTTTCTCTTATGAGTGAAAGTATATCTATAGTACTGTGAAGTCATATATACACATGAATACATAGATACACTTTTTCGATTAAGTCTCAGCTGATCCCAGCTTTTAAAGTGCCGATTTACCTCTCTGTTATATATAACTGAAGGTAATAGCGTTCCTAAATTGTCAATCCAATAATGAAAATAATAATTTGTGACTGTTTACGGACTTTTGGCAGCAGTTACATTCAATTAAGTAATGGAATAAGGTGTCCCTGTTGAAATCCATCTGAAGTACCTCCTGTTATGTTGAAACTTACAATTAGATTTGCTTGCTGCAGTCACGAGCAGTGTTAGAGGAATTTTTAAAAGCAAGAAAGTTCAGGGATGAAGAAAGACCTGTCTGATCAAAGACCAGCCTCCTGACTGTGACTTCCTGAGACTCTTTCCCTCCCACTTTCTGTCTACTTACACTAAATACGTCAAGACAAACACAAACCATTACTGAGGAAGGGGTACATATTTGAAAATTAAGGATGTAAGTTAATCACATGAACCCGTTTTACATTTGTACTGTATTTGTCTGTTGTGTTTCAGGAAGTTTGTCATTTTAAACGTCGAGACTCACTGACTAAAAAAAAATCCTGCTTCAGAGGAAATGATGGGATCCATTTAATCCTAACTACTTATGATATATTGATCTCAGTGTCCGTACTTAATTCACTTGTTCTCTTTTACCAGTGGTTTTATTTTTAAAAAAGCAGTTGAAGTAGATTAATTGGAATGATACTTGACGTACAAAGTGTCTGTTGGAGCACACTTTACGTTGAGCTTCATCTGTGGGTGACGTTGATGGACAAAGTCGTTGAGTTTTTGTTTTTCTGTTCCCCTCTATTATATGTAAAGTGTTAACTACATACTCATTTTGAAGTAAGAGAGAAGTGGGATTTTGTTGAGCCAGAGTGATTTAAGAGTGACTACTGGCAACTGCGACTCTAAAATGAAACATGTAAGCAGCCACAAGTGGAGGGGAAAAATACATCAACAGCTTTAAATGGTACTTTTTCCCTCCTCTAACTATGAAGCATCCACAATCAAGTTGCATAAAATGTATGCTGATATTATTAGTTGTTTAATTCATTATTTGAATGACTGAAAATTAGTCATCAATAATCTTAGAGAATGATCTAACCTTTTTTTTTTTTAAAGAATAATATACAAAGTGTTACTGTATATGTTTCTGGCTCATTACATGTTTGTGGTATATTATTACTCCTTCATGATTATGAATCCTTTGAGTGTAAAATTATTTCTGTCATGACAAGCAATTTAAAAAAAAAAAAAAAAAAAAAAAAAAAAAAAAGTCATAGTCCCTTGACTGTTGTGGTGTGACATTCAGCAAACAAAGCAATGGGTTGATTAATTCTAGCAAAAGTAAAGTGAACAACCTGAATGAACATTTTAAATACATGTATAAGACAGTAAAGACTTAATTATTTACATATTCTTTGCACAACCTTTTATCCTTCAAACAAAGCTTGTGCCAATCCACCATCAAATCAACATGCAACAAAAAGTTAGTTTTAGGGCGGGAGGACAGAGGATGGGGGGGATTGCTGCTACCATTTTTATTGCTGCTGCTATTTCAGTTTAAATCTGTACCGGAATATTTTATTTAGACATGTCTATTGCTGCTAGTGTGTACAGTATATTATTTGTATATCACTTCATGTATAGTGACATGCTGCTTTTATTATTCTCCCAAACATGTTTGTTTATAACTTTAAATATTTATAAAGGAAACCAGTCTTGTCCATGTGTATTTTACATCAATATCCATCTTAAAGATCCAGTAAAACTCCTCTTTACTTATCTTGTGTCCTATCTCTGTACCTAAATATGTTTGACTTTAGTCCAAGTGTTCAACATGTGTGATGTCTGTTTTAGAATTAGGAATCAACTTTGACCACATCTGGCAGAAGACTCTGACGGTGCTCCATCCAATGAAGGTAGCAGACGGCAGCATCATGAATGAGACAGACCTGGCTGGCCCCATGGTCTTCTGTTTGGCCTTTGGAGCAACACTTCTCCTGGTAAATAATGTTTAAGATTGTCTTAAAAACATCAGAGTGTAAATGAGTTGGAAAGAGTCAGAAATACCTGGCTGCATCTACACTTGGAAATGCTGAGACATTTGGATCTGTACACAAGCCTTTATAACTCTACTTTTCTCCGTCTTCTTTTCACAGTCAGGTAAGATCCAGTTTGGCTATGTGTACGGTATCAGCGCGATTGGTTGCCTGGGCATGTACTGCCTACTCAACCTAATGAGTATGACGGGGGTCTCCTTTGGCTGTGTGGCCAGCGTGCTGGGATACTGCCTCCTTCCCATGATCCTCCTCTCCAGCTTTGGGGTCATCTTCTCTTTACAGTGAGTACACAGAAAAACAGAAACGTTTATGAATGTCAGTATAACTCAGAAATATTCAGTTTAAGCCTTTCTTTGCAAGTTAGGGTCTTACCGTTTTCACAGATATGGATTTGTTGAATTAGTTTGGAACCACTTTCGAATGATGGTTAATTTAGCTTCAGTGTTGTATGAAGTAAGAAATGGGTAACTTCTGTTTGATGTTTGGTGGTAATTTCTCAAATGGCTAAATACTGCTTTAATATTTGGTAAAGGTTTGAAACAATCATAGCTAACTTTCTGCCTCCTCTTTGTCCTCTTTAGGGGCATGATGGGAATTATAATAACAGCAGCAATCATAGGCTGGTGCAGTTTCTCAGCTTCAAAGATCTTCATCTCTGCGTTGGCCATGGATGGGCAGCAGCTATTGGTCGCCTACCCCTGTGCTCTTCTATACGGGGTCTTTGCTCTCATCTCTGTCTTCTAATAAAATCACTCAGTAACACTCTAAAAGATCTGCTCCCAGGTCTCTGTAATTTCAGTCTAATTAGCGTCTAATTAGCGTAATTTTGCCTAATTACACTGTTATTACAGAAAAATGGGAGTTCCTGTCTAAAAGTGGCATCAAGGTTTTCTTTTTCCTTTTATAAGCCGCCACAACACTCTGACTCGACCACCTCCTGACTGGAGTGTATTATTTCACTCATGTCTTTTCTCCACCTTGCTCCCACCGTACATGTTGAATGGAGCAGACAGTCAAATAAAACTGCTGAAAACCATCTCTCCTGTGGACCATTTTAAGTCTTAGACGACCAAGTGCAGTTTAAAGAGTTTAAGGACATGAAGGGGGGGAAGAAATGAGCAATCAGTTCACACAATGGAAACCCGAGGAGACATTAGATTTGACTGGCAAGGGTTCTCAAATTTTCCATACAGGACCAATAAGCAACCCTCAGCAAACCCTGCAGACCAATTTTGAGCCTGTGGAAACGCTTCCTAATATGATATTTTGAGGCTCTTCTGGCAAACACCTATCGTTTTCTAAAGCTGCAAGACTAAGGGAAACTTCCACTTCACTTCTGCACATGGATATGGATGCTAAGTCTACTTCTACAACAAGAAAGGACGGAGGAAACTGGGGGAACTCCTCCTCTATATCCTATTTTCCTGCAGGACTTAAGGAGCTTTTAATCTCTACTTTTCCCTTGATCTCCGATGTAAACAGAGCAGCCGAGCGTCATCTTCTCATGTATAGTTTTATTATATTCCCTTGAATTTCATTTGAGTTGTGATGCCTTTTCCAGAAAAGACAACAATCCAGTTTGCACAGAAGCATGGTTCTTATTTCTGACACCAAACACAATTGATCAAATATGGAGCATTAAACGCCTGAGAGATGCTGTATGTTTCTAGTTACAGACATGTCTGTCTTAAGTTGTTGCCATAGTTTGCATTTTCTAAATCTTTGTTTTAGAGTTGACTCACTTTGTACGCTTCAATGTGTCATTTGTTGTTCATGTCTTCTTACACATTAAAGTTGTCTTTGAAGGTTACACACTGCTTTGTGCAATTGCATTGTAAGGTCCAAGAATTAAAGGTATACATGATCCATGAAGACAATTATCAACTACTAAGTTTTATTTAGATCAAATCAATAATGAGCATTCTCTGAGTCACACCTTTGTAATTTGTTTTGCTCCTTAGTCCATTAAGACCTTGAAGGTTTCAAACAAGGTGTGTAATTATAGGAAAGGTGAGAGCGTACATCTCAGTGTACTTTACATGTTAGCGCCTCAATCACAAGAGTATGACCTATGTCCTCCTGCTTTAGAATCAGCTGAGAGTACCCGTGAATGGCAGATTACTGATCATGTGCTCCAGATAGTTTTGTTAATTTGATTCAGACATTCCTAATCTTTCCGCTGAGCAAATCTTAGTTACGGTTAATAAAACATTTACCTTGAACAACCAAGGACTTCTGATCAAAGCTTGCTGCATGATTGCCTGCAAACACTTTTCTTTTTTTTATACCCTAGCACATAACACAAGAGCTGTACGTTTACACCAAACAATCTTTTGACGTCGTATGGATGATTGCATGTTTTTCATTTAACACCTCTTCAAAAGTTCTGCTTCATTGATTATTGTGTGGGTTTTGATTTTTGACTGTAGTATTGGCTTTTCAGTGCTTTACAAAACTTGCTGATGCAATTAAAAATCATGGATCAGATTTTGTTTTTAAGCTTTTTTTTTTTACATATTGACACGCATCAAAAGAACCACAGTCCTTTGTGTGTGGAGGAGATTGGTCAGCCAAATGTGGAACCACGACAACTGACATTCTTATTCTAAGAAAAAGGAGGACAAATGCAAAACCTACTTAATGTAATCAGAAGACTGGAAAGAGGATATATAAGAAGTTTATTGTTGGATCACAATCCTCTATTTTGATCTTCTCTGGGGGTTCTTTGAACTAACATACACAAAATGCATACACAAGGGGGCTCTTTAAATGCACATTAACCCACTTTTAAGAATGAATAATTCAAAAATGAAGTTCCTTTTCTGTTGCAACAAACTAGACATCAAGGATATACTTTTGCATTTCTAGCAGACCTGACAGGAGCGTCCTGCTCTCAAATAGCAGAGCAAAAGTATACACATCCTCTATGTACAATCTGTTTTGTATTTTAAAAAAGGGGTCTAATGAACCCATTTTTTGTTTTTATTCTTTTACTTTGTATGAAAGTGTTCAGTGCACTTTTGTGGCTTCTATCTAAATAAAAATGTCTATTTATGTTGTAATTGCTTTTAAAGACTCATTTCAGGCACACATACACACAAATACTGGCATGTGTCACTTGTTTCAAAATGCAGTAAGTCTACTGTCATTTTTAGTACAATAGAAACAAGCTTGTGTTTGCACTGTATCTGGTTTAGCCAGTTTACCTTTTGGATTTAAGTGTCTTGGTTCGTTCAGGTGTATCTCACTTTCTTCATCTCAGAGAATGAATTCACTTCTAAATGATTTTCTCTTTAAATAAGTCACTTTTTTAAAAACCTTCCTCAGCATCTGGTTTCTTAACCCTGGGGTTACAGAATGTTTCTGATGGTTTTGAAAAGAGGACGCTCTTGTTGCTTCAACACTAGAAATACATGTATCGACAACTTTTAAATCTGCTCTGCTGGTAACCTCTTCTCAGAGAGTTTCTAATACCAACAAGACCATGTCCTAGATTCAACAACTTCACATCTCAACAGGATGTTACCTTTTGACAAACAAATGCTGGTCTCAATCAGAGGCTCTTTTGCATTAAGTGTTGAAATAAGTTTGCACGTAACAAATAAGGAGAAAAAACCCGCAGCAAGACACAAAAGAATGATGCATTTTAATACGTGTCCAGCAAAAACAGAATAATGCTAATATGCGTCCCGTCCCCTGCATGATGATGTGGAAAAAGACTAAAGCAATTTAAACCGCTGTGAGTGACAGGGAGGACTCTGCTGCATATAAAAATAATAGTTGAAATCTTGTTCAGTGTAGCAGGCTGGCATAGAAGTGTTGCCTTACAAAGCAACATCACATTCATGATTGTAATCTGAAATGTTTATTGATATCCTCATTTTGTAAAGTCCTATCTTGTATTGACACGTGCCAAATAAAGGCAGTGTAATTTCATAAACAGAAACAGTCATCTTTTTTTCAAGCAAAAAACTCAACTCAAATGGCTGTTTGTGATGTTCTTTCCTATTCCCACAAAGAATGATTACCCTCGTTTGGAAATCTGTGAACCAGAGATTACCCAGTTGGGAAATCAGCCTCAATGTAACTACAACGAGCTGTTTCTTCTTATTTTTTTTATGAAAAATGTACCTAACCTCCTGCAGATGTCAGTGTTGAGTCACGTATAGTGTCCCCTCGTAGCTGACTGAAGATTATTTTTCACTGTGCTCATTGGCTGCAGCCTGACATTTCCCCTGGAGTAATGACTACATCCTCTCTTCTTCTTTGAACCTCTCACAATCATCTGGAGATTCATGGCTCTTTCATGACTCCATCAGCATTCCTTGTGTGTGGGTCAGCCTGACCTGCATCGCTCATGACTCGCCCTGTTTAACTGGTTATGTTGTTTACTGTTTATGTGTATGGCTCTTTTCTCTGTTACCTTACATAACATAGTGGAAGACGGTTCCTAGTGGATTTATTTAGATGTTCCATGTATCCTGAATACACATACTGAACTTTTACCTTTGGTGGATCTTGAAACAGAACATTGGCAAATATCAATTTAAGAAATAAATATTGCTGAGTGGTATAAAACACCATTACTTTTGCTGGACATAAAGTTATATTGATCAATGGAAAAGAAAAATATATAAAATCTTCTCAAGCAGCATATTTACTCTCCTTTATTTTGAAAAGCTGTTTTAGGGATATCTCCCCAGCTGACCCGTCGGATTGTTTCTGGGTAATGAGGACCACTGTACCACTCTGTTATCTAAGGGAGGATAATCTCACCTCCATCTGGCCGCTCTGAGTCACAGTCTGTTCTGCCCAGCGAGCCGGCCAGGCTGACTGGTGGTGTAGCAGCCAGCGCTGAAACCCTCTCTGCCCTTGTAAATACACACAGCGAGAGCAGCTGTAGAGACATAAACAGAGAAGAAAAGAGTGAGAGACGTGACTTGAAGGTTTGACTGTAAAAAAAAAAGGAATCAACACAGCCAAATGTTCTACTGAAAGAACTTCCTCATCAATCTTTTTAAATTATACATCAGAATTTTAAGCTTTACATCACACATTATATTTCTCAGCAACATTTGCAAACTTAATTGTAATCTGCGAGCTCTGGTTTATTTCACTTACACATAAAATTCTTTAATCTAGTGTGTAGATTAGCTATGTGTTTTAATCAGGGCTTTATCTGCATGAATCCACTGGAGATTAACAATTTAAAAATGTATGTATTGTGCTTCCAAACGAAATGACTGGCGAGGGCTTTATTATTTTTGTTTCCCTCGTTTAATGTCAGGTAATGTTTTATAATGAAAATGAATAAACGTGAGTAAACATGAGTATTGTAAGAGTTGCACTATTATCAAGCCAGCAGAGAATTCTCACCCACTTAAACATTTTCCCTTTGGTATGCAGCCTATGAGGTCTCACCCAGATGATCTTGTTAATCTTTTTTTTTTTCAACCAGATGTTTTCAAACTTATTGCATTGCCAAGAAAATAATGAATGCATCTTTAAAAAGAAAAAAAAGCTGCAGGGCAGTAGTCGTCATTCCTCCGGATACTAACCCTATGCAACTATTTGAGTTTGAGAGGTTGATGGATTGTTTATGCCTCACACTATTAAACAGTGTCAAAGATCAATATTTAGTTTCTGAGGAAATACAATGTTATATTTGTTGTACTTCTTAAAACATCAGCACTTGGATTGTAATAAACAGCTGGTTGGTTAGCATGAAATAGTCTCTTAAGATAAAAAAAAAAAAATATATATATATATATATATATATGTTCACATTAAAGACAGCTCCTGACAGTTGATTTCAGAGAATGAAAAGTTCTCTTGACAAATGTTGTACGCTTAATATTTGTGACATTTCTAACTCCCATTGCTGCTATAAAGAAATAGTGTCTAAACGTTTTAACTCTACACAATTGGAATTTAAAATAATTTTAGAGCAGATGTTATAACATGAGTAAGAGTGGAAGTCATCTTATCAAGTGTTCTGTTTACATTATTAATACACACTCATTCTGTGATTTGCATTAATTGTTTTGTCAAAGCTGAGAGTGTGTTTCTGTGTTTAGACAGACAGCAGCAGGTGTAGCCTGATGGGATAATAGATGTGGCCCGTGTGTCGGATGCGTTCCAAAAAGCCTCGCAGCACTGAGTCTCATTAGGGTGTTATCTCCACTGAGGGAGCAGACGAGCGACAGGTGGAAATGTAACGATTGGTATTCTGCAACGCAGCGTTGCCTTCTAATGCATCTGCAAAGCCAACAGCACATGAATATTCACTAAGCAACTGTTAGCACATCACTGAGTGTGATTTGCTCTTGCGATTCATTAGGCTAATTGTCTCCTCTCATTGCACTGCGGACTCTTCTAACAGTTGATTCAGAACTCAATGAACTAACCCAAACACTGCAAGGCACGATCAGAAGGGTCCAGCTGAGGGAACCTGTGTTTTTGCCCCCCGTGTGTGTGTGTGTGTGTGTGTGTGTGTGTGTGTGTGTGTGTGTGTGTGTGTGTGTGTGTGTGTGTGTGTGTGTGCAAACATTGGTGATGTTCAAAAAAGTAACGACGAAATCTACACTATTTGTTAATGTTTTGGGGGTTTTTTTATATCATTTTGTTTTCAACTGATTTTAAGACAGGCAGTCTAAAATCACTTCCTGAGAGAAATCTGTAATAAATTAAAATATGCTTTTGCAACTACACAAAAAACCCACTGAAAAAAATAATTACAAAGATTTAATGCTACTGAGCAATTCACATGGTCAGCTTGAAAGGAGCACGTTTTCTAAAGGAGAAATGAAAGTGGTTTGAGAACTGACTCTTGATAAGCTATTCCTCTTCTTGATTGAAAAAAAACAACCCTTCTCTTTGAACTTTCTGAGACGCCTGGGAGCGTCTTCTTCAGTCGAGGAGAAGAGTTACTTCACTCCTACAGTCAACGTCTCCACTGCCTTCTCTTGATTCTTCACCAAATGCTTCTTGGTGGTATAAAGTGTGTTTCTCTTCTTTTTTTGTGCGGCAAAGAGCTCTTGTCTAACCCTCAGGACTTTTTATTTACTGCTAAAAGTAAAGAACAGCAAGACGATGAGCAGATGTGAATGGTGGATGATGAAGGAATATTTAAAACCCATTATTACGTCACACTTATTATAGCTGTGTCATGTTTAATATTTTGACTGATTTCACTTGAATATACATATTTCTTAGAATTGAGAATAAATTACAATAAATCTCTCTTCATTACAGACCATTTGTTATCCTCATTTTAAACTGTCATTAGTCTGACTGAACGCGGATAAAAGCATGGAAAAGGCACTTTAATTCTTTCACTTGAACAGCTCTGGCTGGAAACCGATCTGGTCTCATGCTGTGGCCGTTCTTATTGGAAATGGATACATGAAATAAGCCTAACAATTCAGAACATCAGCTAACCGCTGCAAACTGCTACTCATCTGACACCAATCCATATTTTTGCTTTTATTAGTGGAAATGGAAGTCAACCTTCAGGTCATACATAAGTATTTATCTATAAACTGTTGTCCTCATGCCATTGACTCAAACACCAATGACACCCTAATGTCAATGACGGAAAAATAAATGATGACTTGCAGCTTATGCATTCTTAGCTTTGCGGTGACAATGAGAAAAAGTCCTGCACATAGAAATGTACGTGACCTCCATAAAAAAAAAGAAAAAGAAAACATAGGTCATCCATATTTTAATTTTATAAGCCCTAAATCTGACATTATGTATGCCTCTGTGTATTTTCTAGCAGACCTGGACTTAATAAAATATAAATTTATTCAATCATCTTGCCTATTTATTTATTGATGAACACCATTGCAGCCTATTTATAGACAGGGTTGTGTTTCTCTGTAAATTATGTAACAAGCCCATACTATAAGAGCTGAAAGATCCAAACCTCAGATTCAGTTTGCACAAAGAGAAGAATGAAAAGTGAATAATGCACTAGTGACTCACCACTAGTGCATAATCACAACTCAGTTTTTAAAGCAATCCAGAAATGCAATTATATATTTAGAACATTCAATGCATTATAACAAATATATTGCTCATTATCTGTTCAATGTGTATTTGTACTCATTGTACTCATTGCATCATCACTGTATAGTAGCATACCAAAATGAGCTTATCTCTGCAACAAATGCAGCAATGGACAGTATGTATTGTTGTCAATGGCTTATGAATGCAGTAAAGCACAGCGGACACTTGTGGTGCATTGTGAACATCATCTTCAGAGAGCATATATCACACCAAGTATGGAAGCATGCACATTTCATGAGAGTCTGCAGTAGAAAAAAAGAGCACAGAGGGTTTTTTTTATTCTCTGCATTTATTTATTTTGCATCAAGGGGTGAATAAAACAGGACTTAGTGTAATGTCCTATCCTTTTCTTATCACTATTTTGGTCACTGCCTGCCAATCGTATGCAAATATGTTTTTTCTACTTCTCAGTGGGGTACGGCTAACATCATGATTATTTAAGGACTATATGAGGTCAGTAGTTAAAAGTAGCACATGCAATTGCAGCAGCAGTCTCAACCAGTCCCTCTTCCCTCCAGGAACTTGAATGTAATTTACAGCCTGTCAGAGAGCTACAGAGGGATCTGTGAACCATATAGCTATTCAAAAGGAAAGAGCTCAGGCTGCAGAAATACATCCAGACAGGGCCTTGTATAAACTTGAATAACATTTTAATGTTTATGAAATTGCAAAAATTTAATTTAAATTAATTTAACTAAACACACAAGAGAAGCCAGAGAGAAAAAGACAAAATGAGTGAGATTGACAGAGAGAAAATCACCCCATCCCATTGCATTGTCAATAGCCAACAGAAATAGCTCCAAAAGTTGAACATCTGCCACTTCTGTGGTTTGTCACATCAGTTGCAGTTTGAACATTTCCTGCACATTACTTTTGATGCCTTTTATTAGGGGCATCAAGGGGAAAGGATAAGGGGCCTCTTTAAAGGCTTTAGCCTATATGCGATTTTCACACTTAAATATAATATAAATCAAGTATATCTTCTGAAAATAACTGTGAGTAATGACTGTCTACAATCGGTGTAACACCCGAGTCCCACTGTCTGTGATGTTTTCCGAGTTTTCCGAGTCATATTTTCAGTTTGTTGACATTGCCGGGATGGCGGCTGACTCCTCCCCTCGTGAATAAAAGTTGTTTAATTGAGGGACTAGAGAAAAGAAGAATAACATACTGTACTCACTGCTTAATTGCGTTTCTAGATCACGCTCATTTCAGGTAAATTTACATGCAGTGTGAAGATACGAGCATAATAAAGATCGCTAGCATTAGCATGCCAACACAGCAATGCATCGCAAGTTGTTTTGGTTTCATGCTGGTGCTCAAGGGCGACATCTGCTGGATCCAAAAATCGCATATAAAGCCTTTAAGAGAGCTGGCACAATCCATGCCATTTTGTTTAATAGCCTGATTATACCATTTGTATTGATTTTCTTGTTATTAGTCATTGCACTGAATCGGTTCTGCATCTGCATATCATGTCAATTATTTACACCTTAGACTTTTGTAGATGTAATAACCTCAATAAACTACCTACACAGGTTCCATATCCTTGAAAGAAAAAATCACAGTTCAACTTTTTAAGTACTGCAAGGGATGCTAGGCATTCAAGCTTAACAACCATTGAATGTTTTTGGTCTCTTGCTCCACAGATTTTGAGTTTTTGTATAGAAAAAAGCCCAATGAGCCAAGCAGATGGATTTTTATATCTGGATAAAAATGTTGAAGTCTATCAGGTTCAATGTTTCTTAATATTTATCCCATGATATACCTAAAAAATAAATTACCATTTTGTATGTGTGTTTTGAAAAATTCTAAACACCCTGTAACTAACTGAATGAAATAGATAATGACACTCTGTTAAGGCAGACTACAGGGCTTTCAGCCCAGCTTCACCCTGCATCCCATTCATTGTGTGCAAGGTCACTAGCTAAGTTGGATAGAAAATACTGACTAAATCCTTGATTTACTGTGAGTCATATACTGTATAAAATACTAACTAACTCCTTACGTTCAGGTGGTGCCTGTGAGGGTCCTTGCAACCATGTAGAAAACTGGATAGCTATTAGCTATATGAGGACTATCGATCATACCATATTTAGATTTTAGTGAATCTTGAAAAGGAGACCATTTGAAACTATAAACATACTGAAAAGAGCATTCACCCAAGACTTTATAAAAGAAGTATACATAACAACCGTTAAAATTACCCATTTGTTTGTTCAACCACCTCGATATGGCATTAGCAAACCTGTATGCTACTCCTTGATATAAGCCTCATCTTTCAAGTCTACTGGTGAGAGGTGGCCTCCTCCCCTGGGAAGACAACTTTCCTCTTCAGGCCTATTATCTCTCAGTCGAAAGTTCCATGCAAAATGGAGGGCATGTTCTGCTGTCTCATGCACCCTCTGTTACTCCCTCCTTGGTTGACTGACAGTAAGGTACAGTAGAGACAGCATTTCCAATATGTCGTCTGCCATGGGCCTCAAAATGCCTCTTCACAATCATTAAACATATCCATGTTTTATACAGTCTATGGACCAGCATAAAGAGGCTATTGATGTCTGCACATATTGTTTAGGGGTTATTTTAGTCATTCTCAGACTTTCAAAGTTATGAACCTCCAGGCTATAACAAACATCCAAAATACTTCTCAAATGTTAATGAGATGACAAACTGAAATCTAAATGCCAAAAGTTGAACTCAAATTTATATTAAAAAATTACTACCAGTAAGTGTAGAAGTTGGCATTTATATTCAGCATAATGCAGAGATGTAATTAGAGTGTTACAGTTCCTCACTGTTATCTGTTTCTTTCTCTCTCTCTCTCTCTCTCTCTCTCTCTCTCTCTCTCTCTCTCGTCATAGTACTGTACACATAGTGCCTGTTTCTGTCTTCAGCCATGCATACATGATGCACAGCATAATAGCAAATTAGATCATTGTGCTCTGATTGTTAGTGCACTGATCACCCACACCAGAAAACTACTGTTTCTTGAATAGCAAAGTAGGCTATCACATGTGACATGTGACAGTAGACCACATGATGCGCTATCAACAGCACTAGTGTACATAGTTCTGAATCTTGATCTAGTGATACACTTTTATTGTGCTTTTTAAACTAATTTTCATATTGACACAGATGGGGGAGTCCTGGGGGGAATTCAGCGTGATGCTCCCACACATGATGTTCTCTACTTGTTTCAAATATGCAACATGCCTTTTACCAAAGGCTGACAATTTAAAATGTTAAGATCCTTTCTTCCTCTTTGAGTAGCCACTCCTCAAGGCTAGTTTGTCTTTCATTGTGTGTTTATCGTGATACTGTGTCTCAGCTCTTTTGTGTTTATGTGCCTGGCAGTTGCTGTCAAAAATAATCTTCAATTGCTGCTGACTATCATTATTTTTATTTATTTGTATTTAACCTTTATTTAACCAGGAAAGAAAACTCATTGAGATAAAAAAAAAAAATCTCTTTTTCAAGAGTGTCCTGGCCAAGACGGGCAGCTGCACAATTAAAAGAGTTTCACTAAAACAACGAGCAGCCACACATACAAATCCAAAAAAACATAATTAGGCATTAAAAGACACAAACAACAAATCTGAACAGCAAACGTTTGTCAAGATCATCCACAAACACATCAGGTAGAAAGAACATCTATAACCAGATGTGTCTGCCTCCAAGTCATATAAGTTCCTCTTAAAAGTATCCAACGAGAGAAGTTTGTTAAGTTGTGTGAACCAGAACCAGGCTCCGGCCACAGACCAAAACGACCACCAAGCCATGCCCATGTAGCAAAGCAGTTGTGTCCAGCACCCAGACTAACAAATTATGAATCCATTGTTTTGAATAGTCTTGGGTCCTCCTGATTTTGCCAAGAGGTCAGGTGTGTTTAAACACTGGGTCTTCCATATTTGTACCCAAAGTTAGGCAGTCAATTAAAAGTCTTCTTTATCCTTGGTCTATTAAAGCAATTCTTCCATCTGCTTTCTACCACTGTACATTGGTATTAATCTAATTTATCCATTTCTTAAGAGCTTTTTCATTTGACTGTTGTGGTGAAATATGAATTGTAGATACTGTGTTTTATGTCAAATTGCTGATTTATTATTAGCCCATTTATCCCCTGTGTTCTTGATGCCTTTGTGTTGTACTAAATGTAAAGTCCCCACAGTGTAACAATTATCACACAAGCAGCCACGGTGTCCTCTTCAAAACTCTCATTAAAGACTAACAATGAAGACTAAAGAAAGAGTTCAAATGAACCTTTAATATATTTTTCAGTCTTAATCTCTTCTTTTTTATTTGTGTTGTCATATTGGATTAATTGAGAGTATTGTTTATATTATTTTTTTGTTAAAGAAGACTTTCTGTTTAATCAAGCATGTAACTCTAATGCTTTATTTTTGTCTTAAAGTTGTGTTCCACACAGCAACAAAGACCTATATGCATCCTTACATTAGTTGTTTTTCTATGTTCCCATGATTACAGGTCATTCTGGTTCTTTTCTAAAGATTCACCTTGTTCATCTCATTTATCTTGAGGCAGCAATGTTGGTTTAACTGTGATATTGACTGGGTTACTGTTGTTTTTTCAAGGTCTCAACTTATTTTTCTCATTATCTAAAGGTAAAAAAGCTTGTTTTCTCGTTTTTTTTTAATATTGTTTATTAACCCCTGAGGGAAATTCGGTTTACACTCTGTTATTTTATAGGGACATGCTTCTCACACACACAGGCCCGAATCACATGCATGCACAAACAGGACCTGTGGACATGCATTGGTGGAGAGATGTCAGAGTGGGGCTGCTACAAGTTGCTAAGCAGAGAGTGCACCAGAGCAGTTGGGGGTTCGGTGCCTTGCTCAAGGGCACCTCGGCAGTGCTCGGAAAGTGCCCTGGCACCTCTCCAGCTACCAGACCAACTTCCAGATTTGGTTCGCACCGGGACTTGAACCAGCAACCCTCCAGTTCCAGACCGGACTGAGCTACTGCCGCCCCCAAATGTGATAACTGGATAATTTTCTTCTGATCTAGAAAACTGATAGGCCAGACCATGACATGCTATGCTGCTATTGCACACACTACCACACTAACAATGTAATTACAACTATTTCTATGATTGTTTTGTTCTTTTGCAATTCTGGGGACTCGAGAAAACAAGTGGAAATGACTCATTGTCATGGGGAAAATTAAGAAAATAATTCAAATGGACGGATGCCAGCTTTGGGCTTCCATACATACTCCAATTTACAGTCTCACTATAATTATTCCGCTGAACTTTGCCTTCACAGGATATTAGCATGTACCTTTGTCACTCACAGAGGGCTTAATCACATTCACACACCATGTGATAACAAATATACAAAATATGATTAGAGACTGTCTGCTGTATATGAACTTCTTGTAATAATTGGTGCATTCAAATGTTTACTGTGCTCAAGAGAAGAGACCATATGAACGCCGCCCTCTTATGGTCTTCATGCTATCCTAAATCCAATTATTGTGAAAGTTCACCTGTTGTGACGTTTGATGAAATTTTCAGAAATGGCGGAGCCCGTGGTCTTTAATTTTTTAAGGGGAGGGTAAGCTATGACGAGTGTTAATCTAAATTGTCACCTTTGTTTGCTTGTCTCTTTTTCCTCTGCATGGCATTTTAACACAAAGTAATAATGTAAACAACAGTGTTCCCATACATTTACCACTTTAACACCAAGCCTTTCCTGTACACGACTTCACGACATGGATTCACAACTTTACATGTTCCATTTGAAGGCTGCATAATTTAGGGAGCCATAATGTTACATAGCAAAATGTTGCCCAATTAATTTTTTTGCTGTAGATGCTTTGCTGGAGACTGACCGCACTGCAGCTCGTGTTATAAGAATTGTGCATGCAGTAATTTTCACATAATAACATGAGTGATGCTCTGTATTATGTTTTTCCAGACGGAAGCATTTTCAAATGAGAGAAGTGAAGGTGAGCGACCAAACGGAAAAATACCAACTCTATTCACATTTTAATCTGTGATAACGAAACAGTGCCAAAAACCTACGTTAATATTTGAACTATTACATCCTCTCTGTCCACTTAACACTCTGTATAAGAGCACTCATCCTTTTATCTTGGGGCAAATTGTGCAACACATCTTTCATAATAGCTGTGTCCAACCTGGAGTAGAACTAGGAACATTCTCTCTGGCTGCATCCTAATGGCAGATTAAAACACCACAGCTCTAATTGTTACTAATTGACACGTCCAATTACTCCTTCTAGATAAACAAGCTCCTCATTAGTACGATAATTAGCCAGATAATGAAATCCTTGGTTTTGGATGACTTCTTAGTGTCATAAATGATCAAAGGAAAGGGACAGATGAAGATAAAATACAATAATAAAACAAATAGGAAACAGGGACATCTCTGAACAAAGGGCGCTTGAGGAAAATGTCTTGCCTCTGTTATTCTCAGGCATTTTCAATTCACAGTCTACCATTTTAGATCATATAATCCACCCATGCAAGAGTTCCACCTCCATAAAATACAATGCAGTCCACAGTCATGTTAGAAAGAATTGATTTTGTTGTGAATAGTTTTCAGCTTCATCTGAGTGATTTGATGCACTCAGAGCAGGCAAGCAGCAATCTTCGGTATTGAACAAAGAAACCAATGTGAAAAAGTGCAAACATATACAGTTCCCCAAGTGTCCACTTGAGGCTGTCTCCAAAAGCCAAACATCCCCCATTAGGTCTCATATTAATTGTCCTTTTTTGTCTAAGAAATAAACATGTTTACAGCCTGATATCAAATAACACATTTGGCCTCTAGCTTATTTCTTGATTAGTAAAAATCTGTTCAGGGGTGAAATTCTTTACAACTCTGTTTTTATTGAGTGTTTGTTTATTTGTTTGTTTGTTTGTTTGTTTTGGGGTAGGGGCATGTTTGCCTTTATTGGATATGACAGCTAAAGAAAGACATGAAATGTTGGGTAAAAAATAGAGGGGGATGACATGCAACAAAGGGGCTGGGTTCAGATTCAAAACCAACGGCCACTGCCATGAGGATTACAGCCTCCGCACATCGGCCACACAACATTAACGTGTTAATTATTTTAAAAAGTTAATTATTTATATTACTTTTTGCTTCATATTCAAATAGACTTTTCACATAGCCCATATTCATCTAATAACAATTATGATAACAAACTGTGAATCAGACTCAAAAGAGAAAGGGAGACCTGGGCCCTACTTCAGAAAGGGGGATAAGTGAAAATTCGGAATATGTTAAGCCTGAAATGAGGGAAACTCAGAATTGCATGTTTCAGTAAGTTAGCTCACTCAAACCTGAGAAAGAGGTGTAACTCAAGCCCATTCCAGAAAGAGAGCTCTGAGTTTATTACAATGGAAACTGAGTCTGTGACGGTCAGAAGCAGGTTTCCTCAATGAACCCTAATCTCCCTGTCCTCCCTCTTACAGAGCAGGAAACACAGTTTCATTTCCTCATTCATTCACACGGTCCTTATCACATGCTTGTTATCGGAGTTTCACTGTTCACCTCTTTATGAAGGGGCTGCATTATTGCTCCGCAGGGAGTTACATTAACGCCAGGAGATGTGAATTTAATTAGGCCAAATTAGTGAACTGCTGTAAATAGGTGAGAGGACATATGTGTGTTCAACCAGCATTACGGAAATTGAAATAGCCCCTTTAATGATATTAAAGCTAGGCCTACTTTATGACAATATGGTAATATATGGTTAATATATATGATTAAAGTAAGATGCTACCACAATAAGTCTTTTATGCCTCAGCCTTTTGTTTGAATTATATTATTCAATTTCATTTTGAGCTGCTTCCAAGTCCTCTCCTTCCCGCTGGATTGTGAGAATATTTTGTTTCACCTATAAATTTCCATCTGTTATATTGGCCTATAAGATATAATATTAAAATAATAGAAAACATGTAAACTTACACATTGGCTTGATCAGCAGTTTTCTCCCACGCGCCGTATGTCCGCATGAAGATGTGTAGTACGTGAGGAATAAAGTGGTTGGACCTCTTTTTGTCACCTGTTGCCATGGTGAATCATAGTATCGGGGCTCCATTAATGTTAGCCTTTTCATAGCATTAGTGCATGCGCTGGACTCTCAGTGAACCTACTTAGAGTTGATTGAACTCAAATCAGCTGTTCTGAATCCGGATACTCAGAGTTTCCCAGCTCAGGCTCGATCAGCTCGGTGGTCGGATTCAGCTCAAAATATGTTGAGCTTTCTTTCTGAAATTGGGCTTTGAGCTCTTGTTATCAAGAGGAAGAAAGAGATCATGCAGGTCATAACAAATTGAAGTGATGACATACTATAAAACTTTATTTGAACATGAGCCTCATGTTGGGCTATTGTTCTGTGGATTATCATTGAAATATAAGAACTGTGATGCAGACTCAAGTGTCCCTATAACACAAATAAATATAATGTATTAATATATTAATACATAATATATTGAATCTGATGAACTGCTCGCCTGTCTTTTGTTATCAAGATGGTCACTTGCTGAGATAGTGAACATCAATGCGAGTAAGAAAACAAAAAGGATCCTTCTGTTGCACTCGGTAAGCCATTCATTGTCTGTAATCTCCAGACAGTAATGGTATGATAAACATATGCTCTTGTGCTCAAGTTGGGGTGTGTGGTTACATCTGAATAAAATTAGGTGTCCTTGAAAGAGCTGGGTCTTTAGCTTTTTCTTAAAGGTGCAAAGGGACTCTACAGATTGAATGGAGTTTTGTAGTTTCATCCACCAGTGGGGGTCGACAGAGCAGAAGAGTCTAGCTAGAGACACCTTTTTTTGGCTGTGCATATTTGACGAGACGGAGTGTAGACCTGGATGAGAGTGTTTAGGTCAGGTGGTGTCATTTTTGTAGCTGTGTTGTAAGCAAGCAGCATGGTTTTAAATTTGATGCAAGCAGTAACTGGGATCCAGTGGAGGGAGATGAACAGTGGAGGGGCATGTGCTGTTTTGGGTATGTGAAGACCAGTTGTGCTGCAGTGTTTTGATCATCTGCAGGGGTTTGATAGTGAATGCAGGAAAGGATGCTAGTAAGGAGTGTTTAGGATTTTAACAAACATACAGTACATATACAAGCCTGTGTCCATCCTAACCTGTTTCCATCCAGAACACACTGAACAAGGCTATAATGCAAAATATGATGTCATGGACCATAAGGATATAAAATACATCTGAGCAGTAGATGGTTATCACATTTGATCAACATCACATTAACAGAATTTGTGAAGATGTGGAAACTGACACTTTCGAGTAGGAGTAGCAGATTGATCAATAATGGGAATTATTTTGTAAAGTCTCAGCTGTTGTGAGCTTTTATGCTGTGTGACTTATCCAATCACATCAAATTCACACCACACAGTTTTCACATTGAGCTTGTGTGGGTTGGCCTATTTGTGTAGGCACGTCCACTTCCCCACCATAGATCCAGCCCTCCAGTCTGAATCTTATTCACTCTTTGATGACTAATGAACTTGTTTGCGTTTCCACAGCCAACCGTACCCTTATTTGGTAAAGCAGAGTAAGTCAGATGGAGATAGCTATAATCAGTAATAGTGTGACATCATAGCAGCCCAACACGGTGTAGCCCGCTATTAAGAAGAACAGGAACACAGTAAACGAGGGAACCTTTAGGGTCGGATCAGTACCCTTGGCGCCACAACAGATGGGTTCCAAGAAAGTAGGAGGGTACGGAGCCCATATTTTGGTTCCATCCCCAACTTTTGACGGTGGAAACGCCAATAAATGGGTACCGAACCGAACTGGACCGCTTGGTAGAAACTGGGTTTATGAGATCTCCACTTTTATAATGCAGCGTAGTGGATAGACAGAGAAAGGAAGAAAAATCAGAACATAGATAATGCATTAAGAAATAATAAAAGAAAGAAAGGGAAGAGATGTAAGTGTCTTGTTTCATGACTGTTTTGAGATTTGAAATAAAATGACAGAAATGTAAGGGGGGGGTATTCATCGAGAAAAAGATATGACAACTTTTGAATCCACAGCTGAGATTAAAGCTTACACAAAACACAAATCAAGGTTGATTTTTTAAATATTTTTAGGCAGCATGACAACCTTCATTCACTTCATTTTTGTCAGTGGGTCTTTAGTTGCACTTCAACATACTCTGGTCCTCCAAGCATTTGGCAGGGACATTAGGGGAGATAAGTTTTAAATGTGAAACTAAGAAATCAAAAAACAAGAACAACATAGTACTTCAGAAAAAAAAATTACAACAACACACATGCTGGAAATATATTAACAATGTAAAGATTGCATAAGGTATAAAGTAACGCAATGACTATGTAAAAAAAAAGTAAAGTTGGCTGACTAACAGTACCAACATATTATCATCTTACCATAAAGAAATCACAATATATGTTTTTACAACTCAGTGCAGAAACCAGCTAGTCTCACCTTTATGGGCACAATCATATTGCTGATAGAGGGCAATTGTAAACTAATTATTAAATGAGTTGGTAAGTTGGAGATTTTTCTATTTAAAAATCTATGTAAAGTAAAAAATGTTATTTTCATTATAAGCTTGACAGACATCTGTATAATATAGATAACTGTAAAAATTTACAAATATATGTGTGGTGCTTTGCTACATTAGCGTGGTCTGAAAGTGTAACAGCTCGCAACATGCCACCAGGAGGACGTCCCTTCGATCACGTCTTCTACAATGTTGACATGCATTCAGTCAGTTTCAGCCATTTTTGCATGTGCTGTAGTTAACTTTATTTGATTTAGGTTCATCTACAGGTCGTAGGGAATTTGCACACTCCATAATAGTGCTCTGCCAGCTTTGGTGATGAGGTTGCCCGCTGACATCAGTCTAATGACTTGCAACTTTGTGCAAAGCTCCAATCATCGTGATGTTTCAGACCAGTCTAACTGGAATCATTTAGGTAAACATGGATGACGGTTAAAAGCTACAAGGCTGCTGAAGTTTCATCATTTAAATATGCACTGCTAAAATTTCAGCATGGTTCAAGCCTGGCCTTCTGTGCTCTGTATGTGTGTCACTTTGTGTGCATATGGCTCCACACTAAGCTGCGTCCTCGGCACTTTACGTTTACCAAACACTTAGCACATGATAGTTTGACCCCGAAAGGTCACAGCACAACGTGTAACCATGGTGACAGCTTTGCCAGTAGAAAATGAGCTGGGATTAGAGCTGCAAACTGAACTAAATCACTACACAATTCTCTGTGTGCCACCAAATAAACAGAAATACACACACAGACACACACACAGTGGGGTTTAGGAGGGATATCGGAAAGAAGGAGGAGATGACTTAGAGAAAGAAATTATGAGGGAAAGGTGTTGAGGACCCAGCTGGGATCTTTGATTCAATCATCACTTTGACCTTAATGCACGAAGAAAAAGGACCAAAACACCTGCACTTCTCGTAGATGTTTTTTATACACTTGGGTATTTAAGAGATGGGCCAATTGTTCCTAAAATGCATTCATTCTGCTCTTCTTCCTCCTATTCACTATTTGATGTCAAATATGAAAAAAGGTTTTTGAGACACAGAGACAAAGACAGAGAGTCATTTTTCAAGCTCGCTTTTGCAATGGACATGCATTAGGTTGCCATGGTAACAATTAACTCCTTTCCTTTTAAGGATCCAATTCTTTATCAAAACATGCATTAAAGCTAGTCCCACTGCAGGACAAACGATAAGGAAGTGCTTATGAAATGTTTAGAATCATTTTGAACCCTTTCTATGTATCCTCATTCAAATGTATTTATTCTAAAAGTGATGGCCACACTCCGAATGAGTTTTTCTCCAGTGTATTTTCTCTGTAAGAATTGACAGAGGTTTCTAACAACACCCTAACACAAGCGTCTGCTCTCCTTCCTGATTCTGACTCATACTTAATCTGTTCCTATTTCCCTTGAGGTGATTTCTTTTGTTCATGATGTTTAAAAGACAAAAAGTGTTGCATCAATATTCAGGTTCAAGCCAATATCTAACGGCAACTTTCTCATCCTCAAGGGCAAAACATTAGGGACAATGTGACTCTGAAGGATGGCAACAGCATTTGATTTGACTTGTTCTTGATTCTTAAAATAATCACATTTGAATCACACACTTGCTCTCCTTCCTGTTAAATTTGTAAAATGGCCCCCGAAGGCTAAGCGTTCTTACAAACGTCCTTTTTTATATGCAGTGGCTGTGAAACCTCAATAATCCATTTACATCAAACTGAGGATTTGTTGCCTGATCCTGTTTCACTCTTGCTCTCTTGCATAAAAGAACGAGAGAGTGGGATCTGTCCCTCCCTCCATCCCTCCTCCGTCTGTGTCTGTGATTGCCAGGTGAGTGAGTCATCCTGTTAAATCCAACATCTGTGTGCCACATATCAGCTGTGAAAACAACAGCTGGCTAATCGCTGAAAACAAAATAAGCAAATAACCTAACGTCGGCCGCACGAATCAGACCCAGCTTTAGACTTATTTATAAAACAATAGAAAACGTTCTGAACATTATTTCAATCATCGAAAAAAGATGGCTTCTTTTCTGTGCTCCTGTGAAAACTAAACATCCATTACTAATATATTTTGTTTATTTTAAGTTACACAATCCCAGCTTGTTTAAATCCAAACCAGAGAATCTGATTATTCCACACAGCCTTCTTATCTAATGACTGATGACAAATTAGTTTGTTCCACTGTTCAGTTTGCATTACATCAGACAGAATGCTTTGTCCCCATTGTGTTGTGTGGCGTGTTTTTGTTCCCTTGTAACGCCACTACCTGAATAATAATATGTGCTTCCATATTGAAAAGAAAAATGACTCAAATTCAGTTTCCCTTAATAAATTCTATCCAAGTCACATTTCAACAGTCACTAATCATGACATTTTAATTTAATTTTGTGGTACTCATTTGTCCTGTAAAAACAGCCTTGTTTCAATTATATTTAATAATATTTTTTTAAACTTGATGATATCGTCCCTTGCATTTCCATCAGTTAAAATGACCAAAGGGATTCTTGGCCAGTGAAAATCCCAAATTGTAAAATGAGTTAACATGTTAGAATGTCCCAGGTTTTCAACCAGACAGTCGGGTCCAAGTTAATAATTAGGCAAGAAAACAACAACAAAAGTATAAAGTTACTGAAGCTTTAGAACAGGGCAGAAATTAGAAGAGGGTTCAGCTGACATCAGGTTTCATGGCTTCATTCATTGTTGATCACGCGGAGCTTTAAGCTACTACCAAGAAGATCAAATAACCCATCTGAGCAACATTTACACGCCAGTATTCCCACTTTCCCCAGTCATTTTCAACTCACACATGTCATCAAGTTTTTCCTTATTAAAGTTAAATGTGAATGTTTGGGAGAAACAGAATGACATATAAACAAGCTGTGTGGGCATAGTTTAGCATGTAATAGTGTTTTTCATTAATACAAACTAAAGATTAACACTTATTGTTAGTTATTGTCGCTTCACCATCAGGGCTCTTAGAACACAAAGCCAGTTAAGGACTTTTGGTATCAGACATAACCTATGCTCAAAGTTATGTGCGTTTATATATATATTTGCTCCCTCTGAAAGACCATAGGAAAATATCCAAAAAGTACACAAGATGAAACAACAGCCCCTGGAATGTGAGAGTGACTCCATTATTAAAGAACTAAGAGCTGGATCTGGTTTTGTTGGAGCAAGTACAGACAAGTTTTTAGAGTCACATAGAGTTATATCAGTGTTAAAAGGGAATTGAACCCTTTTTAAGCCATGAAGGTCGGCTCACTGGTCTAGGGGAACTAACTACTACATGTGTGTGGGGGGGGGGGGGGGGAGAGAATCGGATCAGCTGCCTAAACTGAAATCACTTGAATCTGCAAAAGTTGGGCCAGAGCAGTAGTTAGGAAAATATTTCTCCATTCCTGTGTGGGCTTCTCAATATAATTTTTTAAAATCACATTAGCCAATACTAGCATTACAAACCTGAATCATCTGTCCTAATTAGACTTACGTTAAATATTTGCCATGCTCTGACAAGGAAGAACAAGTGTGCAGGGAGGGAGAAGAGCTAGCCACGGTGGGCTGAGCTTTTATGTGCACTGTTAGTTTCTATATAATTTTACAAAACCTGCTGTTAGAAAAAACCTTCACTGAGTGCGTTTACATGGACTTGAGTATCCCAATTTTGATCAGGTTTTTAAGTATCCTGTTTATGTATTTGCGCATGTGAACGTCATATCCCGAATATGATCAAAACCGGGATAAGGCTCATAACTGGGATACTCAAGTCCATGTAAACGCACTCACCGATAGATTCATATTTAAACAGACTTTAACACAAGGTATCATAATCACCAATGAGGGTTAACCACCCTCAGGTTATGTTTAGTTGTTTTTCTCTCCTTTGGTTTCCAAATGCTGCACTAAAGTTAATGACTTTTAATCTAACTTCACCACAACAAGCTCGTCTGAGGAAACCACATTAACAGCCAACACAGCTGTTTTTAATGAACAGAAGTTGTGACAGTTGGCTGTTATTGCCCTCCAGATGTGAATAACAATACAATATGTCTGCATAACTCATTATTTAATTTCAAGTGTTTACTTTATTATATCTCCTGCTCTGTGTCTTCCCCAGTGTGTGTGTGTGTGTGTCTGTGTGTGTGTTTGTATCACACGGGCACACATGGGTCAGTGTCAGTTTGAAATTAATCAAGCATAAATGATACACACGAGCACTAACTTATACAATCACGTGCAACACATGTTATACCAAAATAGCTTTTGTGGTTTAGGAGAATAAAAGTGTCCTGTTCCTTTTTTTTTTTTTAAAGGTTTTTTTTTACCCTTCTTGTTAAGAGATAGGACAGTGGATAGAGTAGGTTAACAGGGACACAGAAAAGGTGCAGGAAAGAAGCCACAGGTCAGATTCAAACCCGGGCTGCTCACTTGATTGACTATGGCCTCTAGTGTCCTGTTCTTGTATATCAATTATTATTTAAACATTAGACATATTTTTTTTTATTGTTGCCAGCTCCCTCTAACATTTTTACCTCTAACCCTTTTGAACTTCAAGTCTCTTTCACTTTTTATCTTCACAGTACATTTGATTAGGAGTCACGCTAGCAGTTCTAACAATTTTATAGTTCGCTCATGGGCAATGTAAACAGCACATCCACCTCAGCTAACCTCATTCCCAGGTTGCATTGAACTCTGGAACTCCCGACTGGGTATCCTGGTTAAACACAAACAGAGTAAGTTTAAAAATCAATTCAGATGAATCATCCACACTTGCACACATTTGTGGATTATGTGTCCTCAATACACTTAGGGCTGTAGCAATGATTTCAGAAATGCTGAAGTCAAGAGTCCAAGCCACAAATGACAACCCCCCTCGAAAACTGAAAAGGTATTACCATTTTCAACTAATTTAAATTCATGAATAGCAAGAACATTTTATGAGCAGATTATTTTCCATGTGAGGATTCATGTGAAGATGACAAATGTTTCATCCTTATCTCTGAGTTTTGTATGGCAGCCAAATGCTGGAGAATCAGGCCGTGGGTTGTACACCTGTCCACTCTGCACCCACTCTGTTGTCAGCTAATTTGTGTTTGTGAGGCTGATCTCCTCTAAAAGCCTCCTTTGCTGCTGATAGATCATATTGCCTCGTCAACAATTGAATCCAAAGGTCATTGCGGTCAGTTGACTTGAAGGTTAACGCTCAACGGCCTGCTCACTATGCAAAGCAGATACTGATACGGAAAATCTAAATCTTTGCTGTTGGGTTTATGTGTGAACTTCTGAAACCACTTGCTGTGCCAGCCATATAACGAGCTTACCAAATAACTTTTATACAGTTGTTTGTATTGGTTAGTTAACCGCCATGGTCGTTCAGTGTTTATGTCGCCTTTTCTTTGCATGGATTTAAGAATTTTAAGAATGTTTATGCCAAAGACTTCTTCAAGCATCAAAATACACCTAGCTCCTTATAATGGTATTTTTCATTTAAACCTTGATGCATTCAGGGTTTAGCTCCATCCAGGATAATAGTGAAAGGTAAACAACTTACATTGCGCTACATTGAGGTGTAGAGAAGGATCAGGTCATGAGAGGGTACCTTCCTGTGATTTAACAAAATTGTCCCATGCCAAATGCAGTTGTGTACTTCAAAAACTATTCAAAACTAAGTGAAACTACAGCTGAATCCAAATAAGTTGGTTAGATACTCCCTGTAAGCAAAAATGTATATAATGTAAGCACTTAAACACTTACAGGATAGGTCGACTTTCTTTTGTATAGTAAGGCAGGAAGATGGACATGTTCCAAATACAACCCAGGAGTCACACAGATTTCCGGTCTCACAGAGTACATGTGTTGACAGTATGGAACAGCAGTACATTTTGTCCTCTAATGTATGTTTATGTTATAATCTGCTAAATGCCCAGCAAATAAATACTTTCTGTGTCTCCTGTGTGTGTCAGTGACACTTCCTGGTGTAGACATTTTGGAATGACTTGCAGGTTTCTTTTAAAGTGTTTTCAGAAGCCTTTGTACGTTTTTTAATCCACACGTCAGTTTATTCTTAAATCAGACATGTGGCTGACACAATATACCATGCTGTATATATAACAGCTCAGCACTTGGATCAGTTCTCATAAGGCCTTGATTATATTTGGGTCAGATGAGTGGCAGACGTTCTGTGTCTGGAACTCTCTCAGATGATCTCTGCACTGTGGCTGCTCCTGCTTCTGGGTTTTTCGGGCAGGTTGCCTACACAAACACACACTCGTCACACACAGGGCAATAACTTGTTTGTTTGCAGTCTGTCTGGAAATCCTTCCTTGCTGTGTTATTTCCATCCTTCCTTGAAATGTTTTCTCTTCATTGTCGAACCCAACTTAAGACATGCCAAAGGGTGTGAACTGCCTGTTCAAATCCTTCCTCCCTTTCTGGACTTCCCTTTTAGTAGAAATTTGCCTCCTCCTCGACATATGATGTAACATAATTGTGTTAGATAAATCCTGCTATGTGTGACTGCTCTAATGTAATGCAGAGATGGGGGAATGGACTTTATTACTTATTTAGTGGAGTTAAGTTTTCATTTGGTTAACTATTCTGAGTCTAAGAAGTCGATTAAATTATTCATTCAAATGTGTTTTGTCAAGTCAATGAACCTATTTAGGGCGACCCAGTTGCTTTTTTGACTTTCCCTCTCTGGCCTGAGCTCTTAATATACATTTTTGGTTGTTGTACTGTAAAATTTGCATCTGAAGATTTACTCATGCCCTTAGGGGGCAGTGAGTACACAAAAAAAGGATCACACTGTAATAGTCCATGTGGTACTCTTGACATTATACAAAATTCAATATGAAACTTAATTCTTAATTCAAAGTGGTCACAAGGAAAAGGGATCAAGATAATTATTTAACATGTTTAAAATTAAGAGATTATATCAGCAGAAAAACAAACAGATTTTTTTTATATGCTACGTTCATTGCTAATTAAATCTCCTGTGAGACTCCTTCAGTTTGTGTTACTCACACAGCTAAGACCTAAGTGGTAGATTGGAAACAAAACATTTAAATCAATCACACCTGGCTAGAAAATAAATTCTGAGTTCTGATCAAAACTAAACAAATTATCATGAAATAGTTCATAATGTGTTCAAAGACTCGAAGAAGAAACTTAACTCAGTTATAGAATATCTGTATCATCATGGCCAGAAAGCTACTCACTTTATTTTATACATGTTCATCTTTTTTTTGTTAAAAAAAAAATATATATATTTATCACATTCCAACAACATGTAAGATGACATAAGAATTACTACAACTAAATAATCATCCTCATTCTGCAAGGACCATTTACTCACCTACACTTTTCAATAGGATAGTTTAGGAAGTGGTCCGCCTCCCAGGTTCAAAATTTTGGCGGACGATGAAATAAAGAGTCCAGCCACGAATAGGATAGACTTCTCTACACTTTTTTACTCAAACTACATTCACTGCCGTTAACACTAGTTGCTTTATATCAAGGATAGACGTTATCTGCAGCATTGCCAGTATTTTATTTCCTCTGTGCATTGCAAAACAGAGAAACTCAGCATATAAAACAAAATGCTAACAGCATTCAAATAACCTCATTTGACTGTTTTGTTTGAATGAAGCGGCTTCTTAAACATTCCTCTTGTCCTGTTACTAAAGTAGGCCTTTCCTGTACATTTCCAAAAACAGATGTGCAGCCAACAGTTTGTGTCAGTGCTTTACATTTGAACAACATGTTTGTCTTCTTAGTTCAGTCAATTGAGCATTGTGTTTTCTTTTGTAAATTGGAGGTTAGGACAATTTAAGCTAAGCGTTGGCCTGTATTTGTTCTTAGCACATGTGAATGTACATTAATCCATGAATATTCACAAGTCTCTGCAGCGGATCATTACCTGAATCTGTTGTAACCTACTATGAAGACAGAGCAACCGCACTAACATACTTGTATATGTATTCCCAGTTGCACATACATGCACATGCAGGACCACATGTCCCGTGTTTTTATTATTTATTGGTAAATAGGATCACCCATTGTTATCTGGCATTAAGAAACTCAGAGTGTTCCCTGCAATGTTTTGAGAACAGTGTGGTTTTCTCAGGCCCATAGGGAGCTCCGGCCTCTCTCAAGCCATACTAGCTCTTAATGAGACACACACATGCACAGGACACACTCACTCTGCTCCTTCTAATCAAGTGACTTGCATGCATGGCCACACCTGCCCCCCCCCCCCCCCCTCCCCCCACCCCTTCTCTTCTTTTTCTCCACATCTTCTCCTTTTTCGTCTCTCTTTTTCTGGCTGCGGTTTTTGCATTTGTCCATCCTGGTTTAATTTTAAAAGGATAAAACAGCATGGGGTGCTGCACCTTTCACTGCACTCCATTTTTCTCTCTTCTCCTCTTCCTCCTCTTCTTCTTCTTCTTCTTCTTCTTCTTCTTCACCCCAAGCTGACTCTGCCAAACACATAACTCAAATTAGTCCCTGTCGAGGTCCCCTGAAGTGCCATCAGAAAACTGTATCTCTAACGAGAAACCTTGTCTGATGAAGGTGAACAACAGAGTTATTAGTCAATGAAAGGTCACCAGCCTGTTGTTGTGCTCAAGTAGGCCCTTTAAATGCATTAAGGGGGAGACACTGTTTAAATGATCCTAAAAGATTACGACTGAACTAGCAAGGTCTTTTTAATATTAAACAATGCTGTGCCTCTCAGGGCCTCTCTCGCAGAAGTCATGTAAAGATAAGTTTATTAAAGTTGCTCACAAAGGATTAACAACAACTTTAATAATGGATTTGAAAACATTTCTGAAACCCCATTTATCTGAAATGTGCTGACTTTTTGCCGAGTTGTATGTTATTTTTTTAATGTAGCCTATTATCTTTGGCTTTGAGACTAACCAAGACTCATAAACCATATAGCTCATCTATGTATCTCATATCTCATCACATGATGAATGTGAAAGATTTAAAAAAAAATGATTTAGACCTATAGATGACCACAGGCTGTAAGCATGCCCTTTGACCCCTCACTCCCTGCTTGAGATCCACAATCTCTCAGAGAAAGAGCTGGTCTGGGAAATAATTAATGTCTATATTCTAAAGGGCTACAGGCACTTTTGTTTCTTCATTTGGGCAGTTGTTTTTACTTATATCGTTTGCATTTAAGGGGGGGGAGGGACGGTGGGTTATTTCAACTTTTGACTGGCTGCGCTTGGAGCCTGGCTTCCCTCTTTTTTTTTTTAATACCTCTGTGCGCTTGTTGTCACTCAATCATAGTGATTCTCTGCGTTGCTGGAGTTAAACGACAGACTTCAAACTTACAAGGCACTGAAGCATGAAAGCTATGATTCTAAACGTCTAATCCTGATTACATGGGAAAACAGACTTTCTTCCCTTGCTGACAACCTTCTGTGACCCCTCAAACTGTCCCCCAGATGACAACTGTAGCCAATATCCGTCCTTGGCGTTTGGCGTTGTGTAGGCATAGCAGAACATACAGTAGGCTGGGTTACAGCCAATAATGGCTCCTCACTCTCTCCCTCCGTGCCTGGGGGTTAACGATGGCCGACGAAGACACGTTTTGACAGATTCCCCAGCAGAGAGTTTCAGTAGGGAGAGAGGGGCGTTCACCGGCAAGTGTCAAACTAACAGCTGTGTCAAGCTCACACAGACGGACAGAATGTGACAATAAGCCGTGCGAGTATATCCTACAATAAAAGCTTCACAGTTTCACAGTCAAAACCAGAACTGAATGTGCACTTTGTTTTTAACATGTGTTTTGTCACAATTGATCAATACTTTGCATTCGCCTGCCACGCACGAGCGCCGACCTTTCACTTTCCCGTATGGAAAAACTGAACAAAATGAAATGTGAACATTGTGGGGGGGGAAAAAAAAAAACACCCAAAAAACAAAGCTATTATTTTGAAAGGGAGGGGCGGATGCGCTGTTCTCTACAACATGCAGCTTGTCACCGTTTCACAAACTGTCCGCCATGCTCTGCCTGAGTTTGCAGTTGAGTGCACCAGGGCAACACGGCCGTCTTATATAACTTTACAAATACTCACGGGTTTAACGGCGCAGAAGCGGACTTGTGCGCTGCAGATTTGTCGATTCATGGCGGATTTATTGGAAAAAGTCTTTGGACAACAGATCTACAGGTGACTTTTTTTTTTTTTCCCCCCTGTCTGCTGGTGACGTGCGTTAAAAGTTACCGACAGATCGGCGCTCACGGTGGAACTCGGCAGCTCCAGATATGTCAGCGACGGCGTTGTCTGAAGTGAGAAAACAGTAGATATTTCGGACGATGTTTTCCTGCCAAACGGAGGGAGAGACAGCAACAAATCCAGCTGGCGTTTCACCACGCATCATTCTCGCAAGGAAAGTCTTTTATTGGAGTGCTTGACTGTTTGGACATTGCGTTATTTCTCATATTTTTTTTTTTTTCTCTAACCTGGACCGGCAGGAGATGACCTAACCGGTGCGTCGCATCCTTCTTTCACCACAGGTGCGGTCTTACTTTTTGATTTAACAAGTTGTCATTTAGTTATGATGCTGTAAAAAAAACAAAAAACAACAACATTAAAAGCAAGACTGTAAACTGGACGTGCCACCGAGGAAGGCCGACGACGAGCGTCTCCGGCGCATTGACAGCCCCCCCTACACCGTTTGACATATTAACATATTGACAATGTCGCCGCTAAGGCTCAAAGGACACGCCAAATGTGCCTGTTAGAAATAGAAAACACGGCTAAAACTTAAACTGTAAAAGGCTGCTGTACAGCCTCTCCGTCCGTCTGTAGGCGGGCGATCAGTGCAATGTCCCTTCTTAGCCAACAGGTTGCACTAATAATGATGTAGTGATGAGCGGAACACAGTAAAACAAGACGGCAGAGCCAAAACTTTTCTACACTTCAACATGCTCTAATTTTGACTGAATCAGTAACAAATGTTCTTTGCATTAGTGAGCGCACGGTTGGGTACATCCCAGAGCCGTCTGTCCTGCAGGTTGTTGTTACATCCAGGGCCAAAACAATATTCTTAAAACAACAGAAAGCGCTAACATTGAAATAAAAACTTGTAACAGACGTCACAGTACATTTTGCAGGGGGGGGAAGTGATCGTGAACCGCACCATACAGCTCAGTGTAGCCTGTCTGCCCTGTGCTGTATGGGGGAGTGTCTTCTAGGAACAGTGTCACTACCACGGCTTCAGTTAAACACTAGAATATGGTCGATCGGCTGGCTTCATCGATCCGACAAATCACAGGGTCAATGCGTTATTTCAAAATGACATTTTCAGACGACATTGAATGAATCCAAAGTGCGTAATGCGCTGAGAACGTATTTGTAATATTTAGACGCACGTACTTGGCGCGAGTGACAGCTTCAGCTCTTCATTTCTGCCCCGCTGTCTTTGATCAACAGATTATTTGTGGGCTGCGAAACCCTCAAGGAATGCATGAAGCTGCCCTTTGGAAAGCAAAACTGCTCTCCAAATGTTTCAATTTCATTTCAATTCAATCAATTCCACCTTATTAGGTTTTGTTGAATTTCCAATCTTTTAAACGAAGTTTTGAGTCAGACCACAATTTGCTCTCCCTTGCAGAATGGGATCGACAGTTACTGGTGACTACTGCATATGCCCGGAGGCCCATTGTGGGTTAATCTCTTTCAACAGATGTATGTTGCTGCACACATGCTTAGCTGTATGAGGGACTGTCGGTTGCACTGCCTGTAACACAATTTGTGCCTGGGTATGTCTTGCTCTGAGTAGAGGGCACAGTTCAAACAAATAACATGAAGATTATAGCCATGTATGTAGACATGTATGTAGACATGTATGCTATGTTATGTAATGGCCTCTTTATTATCTCTGGATTTGGAGCATTTGTGCCACTGCCATATTCTTCCAGTGTGGGTGTGAGAGGGGGAGATGACCTGTTTGATACAGCTGCTGTCATTCTCAAAAAAGAAAAAAAAAAAACATAAATGGCGGGGGCAGAGGCACAGTGGTAGACGCAAGCAGTGCTTTATATGCGAACCCCCTCCCGTTTTCCACCAAGAACTCTGGACTAAAAACTCTGTACACTCAGTTTACTGCACATTGCACATACTGCACAAGTTCACTTTTTCTTCAAATTTTATTGTATTTGATTTACTACCTTTTGCACAATTTAGAATTTATACCTTTTGCACAATTTAGAATTTATACCTTTTGCACAATTTAGAATTTATTACTGTAAATATTATTTATCTTATTTTTACCTCATTTTATTTATCTATTTTTACCTTATCTTATTTTACCTTATTTTGGTTGTATTGCACCGCGGGACGGAGACAAACAAAATTTCGATTCCACTGTATGTCTGGCATATTTTGAAATTGACAATAAAGTTGACTTTGACTTTGACTTTGAACACCATTTTTTATTGCAGATGTTTCCAGAGACACAGTACTGTGAAAGATCGATATTATTGAAAAGAATTTGATGTTGACTTTCAGGACTTGTTACCGCATATTCACCATCCAATCCAGCATCAGCTCTGTTTTTAATGCCTTGTCTCTTTTCTCTCTCTGTCTTTGTGGTGTGCTCTCTTTGACACACGCTCACTGTCCTGTCAGGATAGAGAAATGGATCAGGATGGACCAAAGCGCAACGGTAATCGAGACGACAGCCTGACATTTGGGGAGACGGGAGAGGGAATAGGCAGAAGCACAGGTGACACGGCTAGTTCACTGCTCCAATCTTCAATCCACCTGCCGGGCTCAGGATCACTGCCCCAGTCCTCAGTTGCCCCAAAACTACAAGGAGGAACCAAAGACCAGGCTGATCTTGGAGGCCTCTTTGAGTCCCCGCAGCATCATATCCTCGGTGAAGGGTCAGATATGAAGGAGGGTAAAATGATCAAAATGCAGAAGCATCAGCACCAACAGGATATTGGTGTATTCAACTTGGAGGACAACTTGTCGTTTCTGAAACGGAGCATCTCCGATCTGGACCGGACGTCCACCTCTGTCATCAACACCTCGGACACCTCTGTGCTGGGAAACCTCCCTCTGCCCGACCTTTTTTCCCCGCACATCAAACAGGAGGGGAATTTCTCCCTGGATAAAGACTTGGAAACTTACGGCGGACCTACAGGTGCTGGTCTGTGTGATTTGGATGGAAACAGCAGTCGCCTAATCGAGGATACCGAGATATGGCATGACCTGGACCTTCCTAGTTCTCTGCCAGAGATCAGTGATTTCGAGTTGGATTCAGAGGTGGCGCACTTGGATACCATCCTTCATGACAGCCGGGCTGGTGGTGGTCCTATCAGCGAAACTAAGTCTCTCATAGGTAACGGAGTTAACTGTACCAACGTGAACGGTAGGGACCAGCAGCACCACCCAATGCACCATCAGCAGCAGCATCAACAACAACAACACCAACTTCTACAGCACCAGCAACAGCTTCATCATCAACAGCAACCCCCTGTGTCGCTTCTTACAAGCGTCATGATCAAGGAAGAGAAAGATCCGGATGACTCATTCATACACATCCGTACTCCTGGTGTGATCAAACAGGAGAAGCAGGAAGGCGCTGGTTACTGTCAGTCACAGTGTCTACAGAGCAGCATGAGTCCACTCCCCATGTCCTCGCCTATGGGTGTCGGTGCAGGTCCTGGCTACCACTACAGAGCCAGTGTTTCCTCCACAGCAGGTCTTCAAGACCAGAAGCCCTTTGGCCCATTCTCGAACCTGCCTCTGGTTGGGGAAAGCTGGGCCAGGGGGAGCAGGTATGGAGAGTCTTCTGGGATTCAGAGAGGTGATGATGGGCTCCCCTCAGCAGCAGCCATGGCGGCTTTCTCTGTCTCCAGCTTCGCAAGGTAGGACACATGGAATGACTTCATCTCACTCTTTTTTTTTTTTTCCACTCTTCTGACACTGGCGGATTGTAGTGTTTGCTTCTACTTCTGAGATAACTGACTTTCTTTGGTCGTTTACGTCGTCTTTGCTAGAATCAAAAGCTGTATGAGAAAAATATCTGTCAGATATTCTGAACCACATGATACCAGAAACCACACATTTGTAATGCAACTTGTTCATAAACAACATTCACTATAGTTATATACCACGGCTATTTCTAAAACTGTATACATGCATAGCCTCTCTAATTCATATAATGACTAAAAAGCCCTGAAGAAGAGGTGTTGACTGATACTGACCAAACTACGATCTCAAAAGGAGGCACAGAATAATTTCCCCCTTTATAAATATAAACCAGGGTGCTTTACTTTTTGCACTGTGGCTCTGCTAACCAAATAAAAACATGCTGCTTCCCGATCCAGTGCAGGCTGATGCATCAGGGCTCTTCAGTCGTCTGCATTTTTACTGCAGTTTGGAAAAAGAAAGCAGTTGGTTCACACCTGTTTGATTCTTGCATAACAGACAAACAAGTCTCATATAAAAAAAAGAGTGCACAGGTGTTTTTGTCTGTTTGTATTTCTTTCTTCTTTTTTTTTTGAGAGGGAAGAGCTAGCACCCTTAGGGCAGCAGGGCGTCTGGTGCTTATCATCTCCAACAGGCAGACAAAGCAAGTGCAAACATTCCTGCAAATCATCCGCATCGCATGACAATTTAGGACTGCTAAGGCAAATTAAAGAATCTGTTAGACAGCACTTAATTTAGATGATTATTGTCAGAGGAGGCAGATGCGGGGGGGAGGAGGTTTGAGTCGGTCAAAGACTGTTGAGGTTACAAGGAGTCAGGAGGGAACAGAAGTACTGTTGTGTAAGGAAGTGGAGATATTTAGTTGTGCTGATGTTGAAAATCATCAATTTGAAACATTATTGCAATGAAAGTATTTCCAATCTTGTGTTTTCTCAGTATTGTAGATCTGGTGATTTCATAGCATGATGCAATAGTGGAGATAATATGATCGATTTTTCGGGGGCAAAGTAAATACTCGTAGTAGCTGTTTGTTTAAAATTATACAGTAAACACATTATTGAAGTTGCATTGGGAATTTGTATCCTATAAAGTCTTTAGAATTTGTCCGTTTTCCGCCTTCTGGTTTGTTTTTTATGACATTGTGCCATAAGGCTGCGCTTGTTGTAAAGACATCGCAATTACATAAATCTTCTCATCCCACAGGAAATGATTCATCAGGGGAAAAAAAACACAGTATGTGCTTTCATGAGAATACAGTGTGGTGGTGTTTAGTATGAGATGAAGTAAGTCCTGTGAGTGAGACCTGAACATGTGCAGCAACATGAAGTGAGAGAGAGAGACAGAAGTGTGTGCTGGACACGCCTCACTTCAGTTTGGAAGTACTATCAGATAACTGAATAGAGTGCAAGTACAGCGATGAGAGAAGGAGTATTTGTTTGCTCATTCCCGTCCTGTTTCTTTTTCAAACAGGAGTTGAATGGGCAGATCACAAGATGGTGGTTAAATAAATTGGAGCAATAACGTTAGTCAGTCAGTCGGTTCTTCTAAAGAGCTGGTGATGTGTTTGTCTCAGGCTGCTGCTTTGTAAACAAGTCAAAGATGAAGAAGGATGTCTGCTTCCGTTATCTCCCTGCTGTTACACTGTTGTTGAAATGTCGTGCCGTTATTAAGATTGAGAAGTGGAATTATTTCTCATCATTGACGAGTACTTATTTGGTAACCTCTTTCCTTGAAATTGGGTTATTGGCCATTACTAAAGCTCTCAAAAGCTCAAAGATGGCAGCTTTTATCTGGCTTTTCTGCACAGGCTTATCCAGCAGCACATGTTTTTACACCAATTGTTTTTTACCACGCAGCCAACCGCGTTATTTTTTTGTTAACCGCATTGGCTTCACACACATTTATTCAGGCCCAGAAGTAAATGAGAAGTGCACTTACCGGTAAGCTATTTCCTGGTAGATGCACCAAGAGCGTGTACGTTTCAGACCGTGTTCCTGTGATGCATACCACTGACGCTCTCCTGGTTCCAACAGGGCAATGCAGGGAGAACATGTGAAACAAAGAGGAAAAGAGACACACTCGTCATGGACCATCAGACAAGCTGAGAGGGGCAATAACCCAAGTGTTCTGTTTTCCCTAAAGAAGATAATTCAGTTCTTTAGGAAAACAGAACACTTGGGTTATTGCGAGATTAGACATGTTGGCGTCAGGTTTATCACTTTGAATGCCCCTCTAATGAAGTGGACACATTTCTAAATAAAATCTTGTTATTATGACACAAGGGGAGCAACTAAAGATCATTTTCAAGTATTTATCTTATTTGTATGGCTGCTCATTGTTTCTCAGAAAGTCTGTCAATTGTGCTGCTGCCTGTCTTGGCCAGGACACTCTTGAAAAAGAGATTTACAATCCCTGTAAGTTTTTTTCCTGCAGAAAATAACAGATTTACCCTTTATTGCCCATCAGTAAGTCCTTTATTCCAAACGAACATTTCTAAATTAGGGCTGTCAAACAATACATTTCTATATCACAACGAATCGCTGTAGTTCATGAGTCAATCAGATGAAATAAATTATGAAGTCTTTTTGGAGTCCATATTAACAATGCAAAGCAACTTTTACCAGTTTCTTGATTTATGAATCAAATAAATGCAAAGACTTTATGATCTTGATATAATTTATTATTTCAACAAGAGCTGCACTTCTACACCAGTGTGGTCTGAAACTGTCGCGTGATTAACATTTCATTATTTTGCATTTAAAAAAAAAAAAACATTTTAAGTCCATTTTAACAACATTAAACAATTTTTACCAGTGTTTTAAACTTATTCATTCATTCTCATTCACACACAGAGATACAAATACAAGTCACACAAAGAAAACATAAAAGCATGTGTGTGGGTGTGGTAGAAACCTACAAACGGTGTTTATGAAAGCCACACCCAGAAGTCATTAAGGTAATAAAAGAAATACTAGATATGATGGTCACTTGATTTAATTATTATTAAAGAAGTGCTGCTCCAGTTTGGTCGGAAAACATCTCGTGGAGGCAGCAGACAGCTTCTAAGTGCTTTTTCAGTGAAAGACAGTGTTTGTTTTATTAATGACAGTGTTACACTTTAACACATAGACAAGAGTGTATTTATAAAAAGACTCACTGTCCAATGATACCCGGTTCATGCAGTTGCTTTTGCACTTTTCTGCAGATCCAGTTTAGTTGCTTTCTCTGTTTCGTACAGGTCTGAGTGAAACATGACCGTCCCCTCTGTTGACATGCCTGCAGTCAGTTGCCACCCTTTTAGCAAGCGGCTGTAGTTATCGTATTTGATTTTTTTCCATCCACAGGCCTTTGACAATTTGCACACTCCAAAATGGTGCTTTGCCAACTGTGGGGATGTGGTTGTCCGCTGACATCAGTCTGCCTAGCCGCAGCTGTATGCTCCGCTCATAGGTGGAAGCTCTAACTCAAAGTACTTTGCTGATATTTAAAGTTTCACACGAGGTGCATTTTACTTTTGATTTCTCAACTGAGGGGGTCTGTGTTTTTTTTTTTTTATGTGAAAAGAGACATTCATGTGGTGTTAATATTTTCCATCACTGCAGCAACAGGAAGAACCTGCAGCGGCTTAACAGCGGTGAGCTGAAAGGGACAAAAAAAGATTATAAAAAAGAAAAAGTAAGGTGTTAAATTCTGACCTTAATCTCATCACAACTGACACGGTAAGGATGACAGCCATACTTCTCAAAAACCACACAACACCTCAGTATGGCTGAAAAAACTGGCTTTTGGAACACAACATGTTCCAGCTTTAATTAACTGTACATGTAGTCAGTTTGGGTGGTTAAGGTACCGCGACTCAAGACCGGCCTGTCGGCAGCAACCGTCTCGCAGCTATATTGCCGCCGCCGGCCGCTGCCATTTCAGCAGCCGAGACATGATGCCTGCCTGTCGGCGGCAGTAAGGACATGGAGCTGGGGCGGACTGGTAGTGTCGATGCTCTAACTGTTTACCTATGGACACAGACATAGAGTCTGTTTTCTGCCAGGAATTTACAAGATACCAATTCTGGAAGAAATCTCTGAATCAGTTGAGGAAATGGCCTTATGTGTTGAAATGTCTGTAAAATGTTTTTATTACTAAATTTCTACTGCTTAATTGTACATTTTTGAGAAACTGTAACGATCAAATTTCCCTCTGGGATTAATAAAGTATTTCTGATTCTGAAATCGAGGACCTTAGTGGGAGTGGCCTGCGGTGCTGTGCATTCTGGTATTTCATCCACATCAGCCAAAAAGACACTTTCTGCCTTTTCTTGGCCAAGAAGGTACCAACTTCAAAATTCATTTAACATTTCTACTACATATATGACCCAATGTCAATACAGATTCATGTTTCAATGTGTGAAGTATCCCTTTTAGAAAAATCCACAGTAGCTGTGCACTATAATGTCAACAAACTCATCAGAACTTTGATATAAATGTACTGAACACTGCACCTCTCACTTCCATAAAAAGTGAAGAAGCTGCACTGTGCATTACATACTGTTTTCTCATGCTGTTGCATTGAATTGCTTTATATCAGGTTTCCGTGTAATGTTGAGTTTATCTCAAAGTATGAATGAAAACAGATAAATGTTTGGCTGCCTGGCTACCATGTGAGTTTCCCTAGCAAGCACATCTATATACTGCACTGTATATTACCCAGCCCACCTCACTGTTCTATGGGAATTTTCTGCACAGTTGGAACACAGTTTGACTCAATCACGTTGCTTGGCTCCAGCTCTGAGTTATATAACTGATCATCAAATAGACAAATGCTGTTGCTTCATGCCCAGGGTGAAATGAGGCCCTCCAAGCATTCTCTAAAATTCTTAGAATAGCGTTATGCTCAAGTACTTTTTCTTTTTCTTGTCATTTATTTTGGGACTTTCTCTATTTTGCAACATCACGCCCTTTTTAATACAGACAACAGATAACATCAGCTACAAATATTTATTTTCCATACCCAGAGCATTTAACCTCCTCTTAAAAGATTCTAATTCACACTGACAGTTAAAAGGGCTGCAGATTTGTCGTTTGCTGTTCTCTTTTGCTGTGCTGCATTTGTCAGTGTGTGCCTGAGCATCAAGACAGACTGTGTGTGTGTGTGTGTGTGTGTGTGTGTGTGTGTGTGTGTGTGTGTGTGTGTGTACACAGGGATGCTGGGAGGCCACGTGTACAGAGCTGCTGTAGAGTGCTGCTGCCTCTCTTCAGTCTGTCATTCAGTCATATTTTTCTTCTCACCTTCTCACCCTTGATGGGCCCCTCAGAGCTCTCCTTATTTCACTGAGGCATGCACAAGCTGTATACAAAAAGATTAGATGCAAACCAACACACACACACACACACACACACACACACACACACACACACACACACACACAACTTGGATTGTGTTGAAATGAGTACAGAATGAATCTGTTTTTGGATTGTACAATACTTAAAATTGGGGTCGCTGGAGCTTCCTGTTAGAAATTCTCTGTTTCAATGGATTTAAAGCTCCCATTCAAACAACTTTTCAGCTTATGTAAACTTTTCAGACATTTACATTCCCTGAAGGCCTTGCCATATGTTTGCTTCGTCTCTCTGGTGCAGTGGAAAACATTTCCAGTTTTATCAAAGCATCCTGGCCCTTGAGCCATACTTAAACAGTCACACATCAAATTACACCAAAAATGTGTTGTAAAGTTTAGATCTGCAGAACCTCAGATGTGTAGTTTGAAGAAATTCATGCAGCAAACTCTGTAAGACAACCTTGCCATCCTCAGGGAAAGAAGTCACAGAACAAAGTGGAGGGTCTATCCACCACAGATTTGGAGACTGACGCAAGGGGCCGATATAAGGGGGAGAGTTATGCAGCAGAAACATAAACATGAGTTATTATAGTGGATTTTAGAACCAGTGGGGAATGTACCATTCATGAGAATTACCAAGTTAACAATAATACTGATTACAATGACGTACTATAAGAGGATTTTAGTATGATCCAAACCTGCCCCTTAGCTACACGAAAGACTTCAATTGAGTGTTGCTCTTGGGCTGTCTGTATATTTGTTCTCTCTTCTTTTGCATGATCTTGCATTTGAAAGTAAGTTAGCCTGAGATTTCATCAACCGTGTTACAGAGAGTTTCAACTATATTGCAGGGTTTTCCTCATGGGTATCAGACTATTGTAGAAAAAAAAAACACCCTCTGGCAAAAGTGGGAAACGGACTTGATTGAAATCCTGTTCTGTCCTGTCACTTACATCAGCATTCGGGAAAGACATCATTTCCAAAAAAAGGTGTGCTGAGATGCTCTGAGAAGTCAACACTATGGTTGACTCACGTTCACTGGAATAGCATTAGAATGATTACATCAGATCGCAGAACTCGTATATCAAAATAAATGATTCTGAATGAATATAAAGTTAACAATTAACAAGCAAACTTGATTCTAAAAGGGTTTTCTTTTACATTTTGAATCATTTGGATGATAAATACAGTGGGACAGTTCATAGAAATAATCATTTTTTAGACATGTTATTCAGAATTGATATACTGTCATTTGATAACGATAGCAAGATATAAATTAGCAACTCTGCCCATCCCTAAAACACATTATTAGTGATATTAACATCTTCTCTGAACTCACTCGAACCACAAAGTCTGTCTTAATTTTTCAAGCCTTTCTCAGCCTGCTGCCCTGCATATACATCACAAAGAGTGCACACAGGGAATTTCATGTCCTACGGTAAGTGTCCTCAATAGTCATTTCACAACAGGTAGCCAGGCAGAAGGCAGATAGAACAAGCCAAACTAGGTCAGACTCATGTCTGTTGACTCAGTTTCCTGGATTTGTAATCTCTAAGATTATGCCAACCTCAATCCATGTTGTTTGTTTGAGTTCCTGTTGTTTAACAGGCTTAACCTTTGCTGTATGCTGGGCTAGATTTTGATGTTCTTTGCCTTTCACTGCTTCTTAACTGTTTAATGACCATTTTCTATTTTCTGACCCATCCTCTGTCAGATGCAAACACTCAATCAGAAAGTGCCACACGTGTTCATCCTTACAGAGCATGTGTAGCTCTCATCTTTGGCCAAAACGATTTTCCCAACAAGATGGGCTTTCATTTTGACACTTCTTCCTTGTTTTCTGCCTTAGTTGCGCCCCCCTCCCTCCCAGCTCTGGAGTCTACTGTATGAGTCTTTCATGTCAGCTTGGGCTGGGGTCACTGCAGTGCACAGAGCCAAAGGAGGTCTAGGCTTCTTAGCAGCCAAGCTGTTCTTTTTTAAGGCTGTTTTAGTGTCTGCTGGCATGTTTACACCCGTGTTAGGTGTCGCAAACATAAAAGCAGCCTGTGAAAGCAGCCACATGATGGATTTAATCTCTTTTTGCAGGACAAAACAAGTCTTTTTATACTTTGTAAAGATATGGACATGAACACATTGTAAGACAAAGTAAGGGATAGACATACAGTATTATAGGATGGCCATCAGTCATGTTTTTTATTGCATAGTTTTCCATTGAGCTGTTGAATCAGTGCACATATTTCCTGTTCTAGCTGTTTGTTGAGTAATTAGGAAATTGTAATGTTACATAATCTATCACTTTATGACGCAAGTTTACAGTCTCAAAAGCATTGCAGGAAAACTCTAAAAAGGACTTATATACCACAAAACTGGTTGAGTTCATCTTTGAAAACATTTGATAACAGATAGGTTTGAAATTCAGTGAACTGAGGTTTGAAATTCAGTGAATTGATATGGGTGCAATGTCATGGGGAATTGCCCAATAACAATAAATGCTCTGATGCAAAAGTTTATACTTGATCTTGCAGTGTGTTATTTTTTTTCAATTCACTACATTTGATAGATTGGTCTTAGGATCACACCATTATCAACGAGTCACAGTACTAAGTATTTTTGGTCACATGCTAGTAGAAGGTTGTTTGTATTTTGTTGTTGCATAATTTTGTTGACTATTCCATTTGGATTGTTGGATTATAAAATTCAATTTCAATTGTTTCTTCTGATTATCAGACCACTTGTGAATAGAATGTATGCATGGATGCATTATGAGAATTTGTTTTTAGAAGGAACATCAGAGTCTTATTATGACATCATTTTAAACTCTTTAAATCCACTTCCTGTTCATTTGACTTGGAGTAGATTTTATTCTAATTGTGCAAATAATAAACCTGTGGTAACCTAAATGCATTGATTGTGTGATTTTGCAACATTTTCCAAGCAATGTGAAAAAAGTCCTTAACGTCTGTTCTGCTGGCATTTTTTATTTAATTTTTTTACAAAAAAACATACATCTTAAAAAATATCAGTATAATTTGTAAAAGCAGCCAGGGTTGCTTCATAAGTATTGGACAGATCCTAATAGATTCTGTATTGTTTTTACTCTCATTTCTGCATGTCAGTTACACACTTAACACTCATATACTGTGAGCTATAAAAAACAAACATATGCACTCACAAATGCCTCAGCGCACATCATGTGATGGCTGTATGGTCGGGGCAGATAGCTGCGGGGCAAATTCTTCATATAGTCGACCAACTTAGAAGACAGTATGAGAGCTCTAGCAGGATTCTTTCTGAACCTATCCTTGTCTAATGAATTATGTGATGGCCATCGGCACAATGCTTTAAACTTCCTGTGAGTGCATTTATGTGCATATGTCATGAGTTCTTGGGCTTACTTACCAAAGCAACAGCAACCTAGCTCGGTGTGCAACCAGAAAGCGGACAAGTAACAGACAGCATGGAGGTAATAATAGCGTCTGCTTCTGATAGCGAGAATTGATTTCTTTCTCTGCTACGTTTACATGATCAATTCTGTGAGCCAGCTTTGCTCAGATATGTCAGGAGTGAGCATACATTTTTCCTTGACTGAACTGATTCACTGTACTCAATGAAGAGAGGATTGTTTGGCGATAGCTCTTTCAGGAAACAGGAACTATGGTGTCTAGTAGCTATAATGGGTTTAGACTGCTGCCCCTTCTGACCTTTTCAAGTTCAATCCTGAAATAGAAACATGTACTTAAAAAAAACCCAAAACGTTCAGGTATTTGTATCTGATATTTAACCACATTAGTTTTTTTTTGTAACCTGAAACCTGTGGAATTTCTAAGTAGTTTTAATTTTTTGAGAATGACCATGAGTGCATGTTCTTTTTGATCAGCGTGTTGTTACTGGAGCTGTAGCACAGCACACCAAATTCATGTTTTATTGTAAATACCTGTATGGCCGTTGAAAAAACCAAAAAGTACACTGTGTTTCATATAGATAATAAAACGTGACAACTACTTAGAACTGACAGCAAACTCAAACCAAAACAAGAACCTTTAGATGATGGAAATTAGCATAATAAGAACCTGTGCAACACGTCTTGGTTTTTTCCCCAGGAAATAGGTGGGTAGAGGTGGTGAGCTATGCTCCCACCACAGAAACTGAAAATTACAAATAGAGATGGATTGTTTTATCTGCATTTTTCTCCTGAATGCATAACAATTCCCCCAACAACAGACATACAGTTGGTTCACAAATAAATAAATAAAAACTGTTGATAGTGATGATAAATATGGTGTGGTGGGCTTTCCTTACACGCTGATTTAAAGGCTCCCATACTGTAGGTCTGATGACTGCAAATGCCAAAGCACATGACGCATACCATTTTCATCTTAATCAAACCATTCAGTGACCCGATGTGCCCTGGACAGAAGCATTATGCATTTCTTAGGCTTCTCATGTGATTATTTACCACAGTACTGCAGTATTATAGAATTATATTTTCATGATTCTCAAGGTAGGCTAGGTCAGAGCAACAACACCTTGCTTACTTATTAAAAGTCAGGCTTGGCTATGTAACTTGGTCCTATCTTTTATATATATATTAGCTATTATAAAGCTTCATATTTGCTTATCATGTCACCCTCTGCTGTAATGAACTGCAGGAATCTCTGTCTCTGACGACGGTTTAGTTTTTTTTTTTTTTAGTTTGAACAAGCCATCAAACAGAGTAATGGACTATTAACTTATCAATACAAAATACTTTATCTTTTTTTGTGATTTTCATCTTAAAGGAAGAATGTGCAACATTTTACACATACATACAGCAGAAATCAAGTATAACCTCTGTAAATATCTCTCTAAGTCATGACAATGAGTGAGAAGCGTGAGTCCCGCTGGCTGTGTTGTTGTCGGAGCTGTGTTTCCATCATGTTCACATGGACAGGACGGCCTTGCGTTTAAAGCTGTTTTGGTCAGGGACTAGAGAAAAGTAGACTAACATAACCTACTCACTGCTTATTTGTCTTCACATCACAGTCCTTCCGTGTCCATTTATGTGTACCGGTAATATGAAGCTATGAACTAAAGTGTGCTAACATTAGTCTGCTAATCCAACAATGCAGGTCACAGGCAATTGCAGCTCGAGCGAAGGACAATTTTGTCTGCTGCTTGTGCTTAATGGTGCTTAATTATGGTGCATTGTAATTGATAACTCCTCCTTGTGAACTCGAGTGGAGAGGGCTTGGAGGTGTGCCGCTGGAGGAGAGTGGAGGCTTCACTATGGCTGAGGTGTCGCCAAACAGCAGTTTGTTTCATATTTTTATAATTTTATATTTTTTCATTCTTCCTTTTTTTCCACTATCTCAGGGTATTGAGATGCGAGTACTAACACATTCGAGAATTCAGTTTTTCTGAGTTGGTGCAGAGATGATTAAAAGTCTCCGACATGAAAACAAACATTAGACCAAGACTTTGTGAGCGCTGTGTTTCACCACAAGTTCTCTGATGCGTCACAACTTGTTTTTTGATCAATGAATCAAGTAAGTGGAATTTCCTGCCTTCACTGCTTTCCTATGATAGCCTGTTGCTGTAAAATCTATCAGAGGGATGGGGTGACCGTTCTTCTATCACTCTGTACTCTTTACTATTGCTCAGTTTACTTTTAAAAACTGTAATATTGTGTGGCTTTTGTTTTTGTTGCAATGCTCTTCTGCTTGTTCGTTGGTCACTGTTACTTCTTCTCACAACTTACACAAATGCAGTTCTCTTTTATCTTTCTTTCCCGAGGCAGCTTGGAGAGGAGTGCCTTTAATCTGTAAGAGAAATACAGCAATACTCTCACAGAAAGAAGTAGAACACTTTGCAAGAGGTTTTGGATAGTCACTTGTTCTAAATTGAATTCTAGTCTGGATAAGAAGGCTTTTAAAGTGGGATGAATGTGATTCCTTTACGGGGTAACATTTCAAGGGTTGGGAGTTATTTTCTCCACATGATCAAACTCAGCAGGGTGACGGGGTGCGCAGGGAGATGTTCAGCAGGAGGTCAGAGGTTCACACCCCTTCAAGTGTGAGCGACTCGATAAAATCCTGCAGTCCCACTCTTCTGTAGTTGCAGCTGTTGTGAAACACTGCACATGTCAATCCCCAAAAGCCCCAGTAAGTTTTTATTTGACAAAAGGGTTTGTATTTATTCTAAGCCTTCAAAACGTGTTTTTTCTGTTGCTTTTAGGAGCTTTGTTATCAGGTGTAAAAACAACCTCAAAGACTTAAGAAGGCTGCTTTTTTCCATTGTGAATGGCAGTGATTTGCAAGTAGGTGGATTGCTGGTGCTTAGCTGGGCTGAAAGAAATGGCTTGGGTAAAACCACAAGAAAATGAGTTTGAATTGGTGTATTGTTTCACTTTCCAGATATCAGAACCTTTCTTTCAGGCGTTCGAATGTGTTGTTTTACAGCTTTTTACACACACAGACAAAATGTTGAGTGTTCGCAGGCTCCACTGCTGCCTGTGTTCAGCTGGCTCTGTCATAGGTTGCCACCAGACAACGCAGGGGACCTTGTGCCACAGAGCCGTCAATAATTTACCCGGCCAAGGTTACTGTACATGTGGAGGCAAACATATACGCCACGAAGCTGTCGTTGCGTAATCATGTCATTCACAGCACTTGGTTAGAGTGACACCTTGATAATGGCCTCATTTTGTCTTATTGGTCAAAGTACCATTCATGAGATTCAGTACAGCTCTCACCAGTCCACCTCTTGTTGTTTGTTGAGCTCATACTTTGCACTCAAATCAGGATTCCACCAAGGGAGTGAAAGAGTTACTTTTAAAAGTCTATGCCAGGGTTTGTTCAACTTGTAACTCAGTGGGCCAGCTGATAAACCGTCACTTTTAAAAATGCAGTTAGTAGTTCGATATTACTTAATGTAAAGTTTGAAAGAAAAACTGAAGTAGATGTTCATAGTTTCAAGTAAATAAAAATTATGAAATATTTTGCCTATTGTTAAGTTAATACAAATGTAATCTAAATCACCTGAATGCCATTGCACAGGCTATTGCTGTGCACCATGTTTTGATGGACGTGTAGGCTACATTTTGGTTTCCAAAGTCAACATTGGAAAGCAGTTTAGATGTTGTGGTTTGCTGTTTCTGAGAGCACCTCTCATTTTCACCAGATTTTAATGTGCCATGTCCCTCCAGTGAGTGGACACCATGTGGACTTATTCCTCTTAATGCTTCACAGAACAGGAACAGTGAAGAAACCTCAACAACAACCTAACATTTTACTCCAATTCATGCTTCCCAGATTTCCTTTTTCTTTTTAAACGTTCAATTTGAAGTAGTTGTCGCAGCAGTGGTGGTGTAGTGTTTACAATGGGAAAATTGTTCAATTTGATTGGATGGGTGGGAGGTGTCATGCATTGCCTAGTATAAGTCGGTAACAACACTGCCTGAGGTAGAAACAGGAGTAGACTGTGTTTATCATCCAGACTGAAAAAGCAGCTGACTGGCTGTTTGGTTGCTGTGTTTATCGCTGAAGCTTGTCTGTACAGGACACATGAGGTTAACTGCAGGGTTGATAGGGTGCATGATCTATCTGTCTATGCTTTTTTTTATCTTCCTCTGTATGTTAATTCCTGTCTTGTTCTGTTTCCTTTTCTGCAAGCATTAGATTGGGCTTATTTTAGCTGAATCTAACAAATAAAATGATGTAATTTGGATATAATAACTGCACAAAGACGTTCCTTTCCTGCATTGACTGACGTCTAACTAAATAGCCTCCGGTTCTTGCCAATTTTGTGTTGTTCATTTGTTTCAGAATATTGACCCTCTTTTCAGCCACAATGCTGTCATTTTTTTTTAAATAGAAGCCCCTCTGTGTCTAAAGCCCATCTATTTCCATCACTCCTATTTTTAAAAGCGCTTAAGCTTGTGGTGATAATATGTTGCTCTGAGCCTCACTGTGCCAATTTTTGACTTGCCAATGCAATGTTGGAAATAGACCTGTGGGCTGGAAGAAGCAATGTGTCAGCCAGATTATTTTATTTATTGACATGAGTTGGCCAAAATTCAAACGTGTGGAAAACGCTGATGGCTTCCAGACATGTGATCTTTTAGGTTGTTGTTAGGGCTCAGGTTGCTGCTGATATTAAACATATGGCAGCTGAGGTCAGCACTGTTGGCCGCCATTGATTTCTGTTGAAGAAGAGCACCTTGCACAGTAGGGGTGGGAAAACAAATCTGTTCACTAATGTATCAGGAATTTTTGTTGCATGATTAAAAAAAACTTTTTTGGGATAGATAAAAATGACGTCATATCTTTTCACAGGAAAAACTCATGATAAGAGCCGAGAGCAGCTGGAAGGAAAACATAGCAGATAATGCATTCGTTGTTTTCAAAAGCCCTGACTCTTACACATTATTAACAAAGCTATAACTCTGTGTCATCCCCCATCAGTCCCTCTGACTGAACCGGCTAATCAATTAGGAAAGATTGATTAATGGGGAAATTTGCCATCTGTTGTTCCATCCTTAACTTAAGGAAAATAACAAGCAGCAAGTTGTTGTCATGAGAACTATGGATATTTGTAAGTCAATTTTTGTTTTGGTAGAGCTGTTTCCATTGGAGAGCGAAATTAGCTGCATGTGGGTACTTGGAAGACAACCGCTTCACCCAGCGTCTTTTTCAGAGCTCTCAGAGTGTTTATTTAGTGTTTGTTCAGGCGCTACTACTGAAACATCTCAGATGTACTCAGCCTGGTGCTGAATGTTGCTGCTACGGGCAACCAGTCATATACTAGATGGGTTAGCACTTATCATTCAGGTGAATGCAGGTATTTAACCTCCTGGCATACATCTTCAATGCACCTAGCTGTCAGCCACTTTGACCACACCCACAATAATGCAAAATTATTTTTAACTCTTAGTCTTAATATAATAAAAACAGATGAGTTCTAGAAACAATTCACCGCCATACAGTACAGTTCTTTTAAATCAAGAACCAGGCAACATGTTAATTGTAATTTGGGAACTGTAGGGGATTCCATAGCTTGGTTACTAAATACATGGATTAACTTCTAAATACCCAAACATTTGATGACTTCCTCGTCGGACTTAGCTTAGGTGTTCTTGGCCCAGCAGGTCAATGCATACGGCTGTTCTCCAATGTGTTTCATATGAAAGAAAGTATTTCCTTGCCATTGTGGCGAAGTGTTTGCTAATGGTAAACTTGACACTTGCAGACTGCTCTTTATGAAAAGAGTTATAAGGCTCTCTGTCTTGTAAAATGATTGACAGCCAAAATCCCTGATTTTAATATGTGGCTGTTCAAATTTGTGGTAGGCTTTTGTCATTATTTTTGACATTTTATAAGTTTTACAAATAACCAATAAAGATTAAGGATTTGTTCTGGCCCTGGTTAATCCACTGTGGTGCTAAATGTCAACAGTGTTTTGCTTCATTCACGTTGTAAGCAAATTATTTTAGGATTAGGGCCCATTGTGCAAGAGTTACATACCTGCCACATCCTCTGCACTGACTCTGAGTCTGTCAGAAACGCACAGTGATTAACATAAACACCTACCCACACACCTTACCCTCTTCCCTTTCCTCTACTCTTATATTTACCATTTCATTCCTGAGGACGAGTTCACTGATAGGGTAAGGACATCAGCTCTTCTCTCAACTGCTAACTACTAGCAATGAAGGATGTGGAGTACACCACCACGCTGGCTGAACAGAAAAAGCCAGAGAGAATGAAGGCATTGAAGCAGAAATACTTGAAGAGGCGAAGGACACTCGTAGAACGGAAGGCAGTCTAAGAAGAAGGCATCAGAGAAGGAAGTGAGAGTATGGAGGGAGGGGAATGGTCAACACTGAAAGAGCAGAGTTGCTTTACAGGAGGCATTGAGAGCAACAGGGGCATTATTCAGCACTCATACTTTATTTCTGTCAAACATACTGAACAGGTGCACTGATTGGTGGTAATACATCAGCCACACGACACTTTCTGTAACGTAAATATATGGACATTTTGCCCTTTCCTCTTTCCATCCCTTTAGTTGTATGTAGCAAAAGGGAGAAACCATGTATATGAGAGTTTAACTTTAGAGAACTTTTAAATAGGACACTACTGAAAATGGGATTTTGGGTCAGAAAGGCTACAGAGAACAAAGTCTGCTTCAAAAAATAGCCTAATTTCCCTGTTGATACGTTATCTTTTTAGAAGAAATTTCAAAAAGTAACATTTTCACTTTGGATGAGTTGAATTCTGTTAAAAAAAACAAACTCTCATGTTTATTTGAAATAACAATAGTAAAAGCAGCAGGAAGATCGACTCAGCAACACTATTATTCTAACGTGTCACCAGCTGTTAACTCGAACACCACCTTCAATTCTGGGCCATGGGTTTCTATGGCACAGTGATTGAAGTTATTTAATTTCAACTGAGCAATTACACATTCATTCTGTGAGTCTTTTAATGTCGTTCCTTTTTTTTAGCCTCTTGCTTTCTCTCTTTTTAGAAGGGTATCCTGGTTTGGACTGCGGCCAACCAAGCACTGCCTGGTGCTGTGTTACCCTGGCACATCGCAGGCATCCAGCAGCTAAATTGGCACCCAGAAAGCATGTGTCCCAAAAGGACCTCTTTTGCCACATGTTACCACAAGAATTGTCTTGATGGCTGCTCTCTAAAGAGTTTAAAGTGAAAGCTACATGTTTTCTTGGATGTAGAGATAATCCAATACCATTTTTTCCTCTCTAGTACATTTCTGATACATAAACTAAAGTATTCATAGATAACACAAGAGTGAAATTCAGTATGTTTTAGACTTCTAATGGAGTATAGATGTGCAAATATTGCTAGAATTGTTTTATGACATAGCTTAGTATACTGCAGGAATCCTAAACACAAGCTGATGAGGACCTAGAAACAGATGAAGCTAAATTTAGCAGCAATGACCAGGGTGATGACATTTAATCATTAGGTCGGCTAGTTGTGCCTAACCAACTGGAGGTTGTGCCTTTAAGCTGGAGAAACCCAGAATTTACTAATTGAAATTTTATTTTGTTTTTATTTATCAAAATCACCATTCATTCATTCCCATGAATGGGAAGAGAGGTACACATTGTCACCTAGCTAGCTGCAGCTCACTGTCCATGAACCAGAGGGTGTTTTCATTCGAGGATGTGAAAATTTAGAAAGAATTCTGCAGTTTTACTGTGTATGCCAGCACGTGCTGCAAAAGTACAGTAGAGAAGGGCAGTGAACAAATAGCACTTGTGCTTACATTGGGGCATTAGCTAGCTAGTTCATTAGCTTCCTCACTTCACAAGCTTATGTCTGATCTTCAGTGTCATCATAAACCTTGGAAAAAAAAACCCCATGTAGACACAAAGGTTTGCATAATCAGTTTAAAGTGATTTTGGTTGACTGGAACTGAAACACAAGAAATGGCCTCTTTAATTTAAGCAGCCTTAAACAATGAAGGTGGGGGGGATCGATTTACGTAAAAATCAAGATTCTTATCTTTTTAGATTTTAAATAGATTCATAACTTCCAAAAATCTATTTGTATGGCTTATCAGTCACTCCCTGCTAAGTGCTAAGGCTAGCTCTTTAACTCAGTAGAATGCCAAAAGGAGCAGCAAGATATTCAGCCAGTGTCACAGATGACTGGAGTAGATCCTCAAGTATGTACAGAATTAGAATTTGAATCATGAATCCAGAATCGTTTTGAATCGAGATTAGATTCTGAATCGTATCGTGACCCCAAGAATCGAAATCGAATTGTGGGACACCCAAAGATTCCCAGCCCTATTAAACAATGCCTTACCTACCAGCTTCTACAAATATGTGTTGTATGTCCCCATTCTCATGCTTGGATGCTCGCCAGCAGTGTTGTGTAACGACTTCAAAAGTTGTATTTTGAGCAGACCGAGGCAGCTAGATTCAGGAGGTCTTGAGTCGGCCTGTCAGGAATACTTTGAATGTACCACACAAGCACCAAGCCACTGAGTCACGGGTGGCAGCTGTAACCGCTGCATGCATGCCTCTGATTGGCAGTTAAGAGTTTGCCTCCTAATGAGCCTTCAGCTAGTTTAAGAGACAAGTTATGTTCTTCCCACATGTCAGGGGGGCAGGCCAACGTTGATTACTCACCATGTCTGAATGTAAAGAGAAGGGGCTTAAAGCATGTGAAAACTTATTGTGTCAGAGCAGTCCAAAGCTTTTGGAACATCTTTTCGGTTCACTTTCGGTTCTTTTGTCTTTCACAAATTCTTTTTTTATAAATTAAAGCAGAGCCTGCAGCTGTTTGCATGAGTTGGAGCTTTCAGCTGCAGGATAGACTGTAGAGCGTCTGTTGTTGAGTCAATAGCAATAATGAGGAGACTTAATGTACATTTTATATTCCAGAGAGTTTTTTTGCTTCTGTACTTTTTAACCTAACTTACCAATTACTCCACACACTCAGCATTAAATACCTACAGTGTATATTTTATTCATAATACAAATATTTTTCCTTGTGTAGTTATTTAACATGTAGATAATCTTTAAGCATTTTTTCTTATGTTGGTAGATCATGTTTACACTTGAATCAGTTCTAAAACTTGAATTCATATAACTCTACATTGGAAGTTTAGGGGATTTTTAAGTAAGCATACATATGTGATTTCCTCTCTAATGTGGCATAACGAATGTTTAATCCACTGTAGTCTGCCTCAAGCTTTTTAATGGCAAATTAAAGCACTGTTAAATTCCTCGATCCAATAATTGTCACGAGCAGACTGAAGCAAGTCTTTGAAGCGCTTATCAATTTGTATGTCTTTGTTTGTTTTTACAGTTATGCCGTTTACACAATGAATGCTGCTGAACTAAAGGGAGGAAAAACAAAGTGATGTTAGAGGTGTTGAGGAAACTAAATTTAAACGTTAATGCACAAGGAAGTGTAGTGTCAGAAAACAAGTTGCTTCAGGCAGCTAATGTGGTGAAGGTTGCTCTGCCCTCAACCCTGCCTGCTCAGCCTCTATAAAAACCAGGACGAGATATAAGGAGATGCAAAGTGGATCGAGTGGTTTAAATGATTTATTTCAGGCCTCAGAGCTGCATGACATCAAATCCAGAAGTCCGCTCTCTTTTCCACATGTAGGCTTTGCTTTTACTGCATTTCAGGCAACAATCAAACACAAGAGTAGCCCTTGCATAGTTTAAACCATTCTATGTACAATAACATATATATATAATCATATGTGTGCACATATATAAATATATATAGATACAGTTGCCCAGCCAGTGGTCAGAGTTTTCTGGCTGTCTTTTCTGGCTCTAGCATGCATACACACATTCTTTCTTGTTCCCTCTTCTCAGTCAGGGAGGGAAGGAAAAGGGCGAGGAGGAGGAGGAGGAGCTCCACAAGCCCTACTGTAAATGGGCTATAATCCAGCTAGGCCAGTGTTTGTTTCTATATGTGTCTCTGGCTGCAGCGTTCTTCTTGATGCTTTCCTTTTTGTCTCCCACTTTCCCTTGGCTCATTCTTTATGTTCTTTTCTCTCCAGTAACCCTTTATGATAAGCTATTTTTCATCTTTAGTTGTTAGTTGTTTGCAGCTATAGGGTCCCTTTCACTCTAGTTATTACATCCACTTAAAAAAAAAAAGAAAAAAGAATGGAGATGAGTTTTCTCTGTTCAGTATCACAGTCAGCTAACAGTGAAAGTCTAAGTTTGGCTTGTGTGCTGTGGTCTTCTTGTGCCTTGATGTTTGTTATTGTTGCTACAGACCTGTGCTGCTAATGCTGAAATTCCTGACAGGCTTCCCTTTTCGCTGGAATTAGGTCACCAGATTCTTCTCAGGTCCGGCCAGCATGAAGGAAAACTCCTGCTCTCTTTTAAGTGATAAATCCCCAAAATAAACAAAGAAAATGTAAAAAGGAAAAGAAAAAAGAAATGCTCGTAGCCAAGGAAGAGCATCAGTTATGACATGTTTCACTAACATTTATATTGAACTTACAAGAAATAGTTTGGGGAGTAGTCAGGGTGTTCAAAGACTTGCTACTGCAGACCTTAAGAATATTCATTTGTGCCTCTACTGTTGTTTTCATCTTCACAAGGTTGGAAAAAACAAGAAGTATAACTATTACATAAAAAAATGTAAATTCAGATTACTTTCATTGGTCCAAATCAAACGCCATAACACAAAGATATTCCACTTCAATGGCATTAAATTATCACTCTCATGTAGGGAGTTTTTGATTTGCCTGTTCTTGCCTGATGAAGTAAAAATGTTAAAATAACGTCTTAATTAATAACAAAAAATGAACACATTAGATGAGAAGTTAGAGCGTTGATAGGACCTCAGCTGTGCTTCACTTTTACAAGTCTAAACTTTGGAGTATTGTGTCTAAATCATTTGCGCCTGTTCAGCTGCTCCCCCCCCCGCTTTGCACTTTAAATGAGTTTAACCCTTTCTTCGACAGTCAAAGGCCTTGTTCCAGTGTCAGCTGTCGTCTTTCCCTCCACTTTCCTCTCCCTACTGGTACATCAGCCTTTTAACTCTTAATCACAGCTGACACGTGCCCTTTCTCCCTATCTGCTGTGCTTCTTTCTCTCTCGCTTTTCTTGTTGCCCTCTCTTTCCTCGCTCACCACGTCCTTCTTGCACCAAAAAAACTGTAAGCGGAGTTTGTTAGAATACATCAGCCTTCTGTCAGCTCTGTTCTGCCTAATTTTAGCCTAATTAAATCTTATTAATGGTCAATGTTGTTTAAGGATGGCCTGTTTTTCTTCGAGGCTGCTGCATGTGCGCGGGCTGCTGCTGCTGGTGTAAAACATAACACTGTGAGCGAGAGAGCTTCACTGCACTTAGTCACACTGTTCTCTCAGTGCTGTTGCTATGGAGCCAAACTCTAGGGTCAAGTTTTTCACTATTTTAATCTGAAATCTGATGCATTTGGAGCTGAAGAGAGCATTTCAGCATCCACAGCAAAGATTGGGGTACAATACTTCTTGTCTCTGAAGAGGTGTTTTGGGGCCTCTGATGCGGGCCATTTGGAACAGCTCAACATCTGCATGAGGAATGGGGAGCTGTTTATCACCATGAATTAGCCTTAAATGTCACTCACTGCTTGGCTGGCTTGATCTAATCTAAACAGTCATGGGCCAAGTGTTTAGAAAAAAAAAATGCTATTTGGAGACACTCACAATAAAGGTTTCCTGTTTAACGTACCTCTACTGTTATCGAATGTTATTGCAATTCATTAACGTTATTTCTCACAAACCTTGTTTTTCCATCAGTTTAAACAGTATAGCTTCTAAACATCCATGACGACCGTCAATAAAAATAATGATTTTATTTACTTTCTTGTTTGATTTCATTTGATTGTTGCACATTTTGATTTGAATTAATTGAACTGCTAGCAGCCTACCTTGATACATGATACCATCCATTGTTTGAATCCAAAATGATCCACATATAGCTTCTGAGGCAGTTTGGTGTCCTGGGTGAACATTCATCAATGCTCTTTAGCACTCTGCGTTTTAAGTTATCAATAAGAACAACTACAAAAAAAATAACAGGAAATTAAATGAGAAGAATCAGAATCAGCTTCATTGGCCACGCATGCTCACACACACAAGGAATTTGATTCCGGTGAGCTATGCTCTCTTTGTACAAAAAGTATAACTACATATCAACAATAAACACAATATAAGGAAAGACTAATATGTACAAGACAGACAACAATGCAGTGGTTTGTAGTGCAAAATTGCTGAGATAAACATGATGTATGTTGTATAATTGACGGTAAATCTTTTCCTCCACTCATTGTCAGCAATACATTTAGAGAATTGCACCTCATGAGATACACTTGATTCCATTATGTCAAGTGTTTGTGCACACAGTTTGATACCTTTTGCCTTTTTATTTAAGTGTTATATATTTTCTGACACAGTTCCCCATCTGTACTGCAAAAGCAAAGACAAGGTTGTTGTTTTTTTAAACACATTCTTCATATTTAATGTATAATCTATGCCAGTCTCTGGCTTGTGAATGAGCCAGAGTAAGGCTAAGATTATAGCAGATTAAAACCAGGAAGATAACCACATCGAACCAGAAGAAGGCACATCCATCCATGAGGTTGCATTAACTTGTTCATGTTGAAACTCTTTTCACTAAATAGGAATTTTGAATTTGGAAATCTACCAACTCTCGATGCTTTAAGTTGGTGTTGGACGGCCTCTGTGGCTGCGTTAAACAAATCACTTTGGCCTTTCTTGGTGACGCCTTTGATTTCCTTTTTGAGTAAGAACATTTACTGTACGTCTGCCAAGTAATGCAAGCAGAGATTTACCTTATCTGAAAGCGGCCATATGTGAGAAAAAGAGGGCTGCAGCTGAATTTTTTTCTTACATCTGAAATAACAGAAATAAATCTGACATTAATAAAAATCACGGTATCGTGTGGTTCAAAGAAGATGATAAAACATTTTTCCACATAATTCTTAAAGGAGTTTTCATGGTTATGTAATGTAAAGCACTTTGAGCTGCACTCTAACATGTACTACAAGTGATTAATGATTGACTGTGTGACTGAGTGTTGACCTGTCCCTATATGCACTGGATAAAAGATGCTGGAAGACATGAAAGTAAACGTATGCATTATTCCTCTAGTTTAAATCTCCGAGATGATTCAGTATTAAGCTCATTGAAGCTGAGATGAAAAGGGGTGTATGTGTGTGTATTTGTGTGTGTTTGTAATGGCCAGTGTATGGGTACAAACATCCTCTGTCTAGCTAACCTTTGAGTACTGCTTTTTGGAGTCTTTGCTTTATAGCGGTTGCTCCATTAATGGTGACCCATGGTGAAAAATGCTACATTCACCACTAATGGTTTTGTTGACCACAATGAAATCAATACCGTGGATCCCATTTTCAGCATTGAATTGCAATGACTGTCTGGAGGAAGTCTGTGGACGGTTAATATTGACATCATATATCCTCTTTGAATTATTTCTATTTATTTAGAAAAACAAAAAAGCTCTTCCAGCAATAGCCAACCATTTGGAGTCTTATATCAAAACCCCTAATGTTTTTATTCAGTTCCAGCATATATGAATGTTTGACATTCCACCTCAGCCTTGTTGACAGTGATGGAGGTAATTTCCCCCCTACATGTGAGCTTATTGTTGTTGTTGAGCTTGCTATTTCTGTATTTCTGCAGCTATGCTCTGTGTTTAGATAACAATAACAAGAGCGGGGCCGACTCAGTGACCTCTCTTATCAGATTCATTATCATTCTCTGCTGTTTTTTTTTTTTTTATATCAGTCAAGGAGTGAAAATGAACATCTGGAGGATTCCTCTCTCCCTCATGCAGAGACATAAGGCACCTCATAGGCACATATTCCTCTCTGACTTTCTCTCCTTTTTCTATTTACATCTCACCATGCTGCTCTTTTCTGTTCCCCTTTGACATTAATCACAGTTGTTATAAGTGAGATATGAGTATGATGTCTTGAGTTGTGTGTAGATTATTCCACTTAAATGTATTCGTCTAATCTTCTGTTAGTATGCGTGTGATTTTCTCCACTCTCCAAACCTCACCTCTTTTCCTTTATTTCACCTGAGGGAGGAGAGATGGCTGCACACAGAGGGACATTTAGCGGTACTTCTCTTGGTTAATGATTGGCCCTGTTCTTAGCATGCATGTTTGTGTGTTTGTGGGATAGAGGGAAAGAGGGCAACCTAATGTGAAAACTATAGGGTGGCAAATTAAAAGCAGTGCTGTGCCCTCATGGACTCTGGGTAAAAGGCTGTTTTGAGTCTTTGATGATAACCCCAGAATGATGGCAGGAGAGTAAAGTTGTTCCAGTGGACATAAGGGATTGATTTCTTTTTTCCAGAGCTACTAATCTTTATTGACATACATGTGTTTATTTGAATTTTGTTGTTTAACAGATTAGTTCCTCTCAAAAGGTATTTTCTTTTATCGTTGCAGACATTCTATGTTCATGTATTAGACAGACTATAGAGCACTCACGTTCCTAGAGTTGAATTCAGCTGATAAGATTATACTCGCTACTCTATCTGAACAGGCATTTTTGACTGTTGTTATAAACAGTCATTCCTGAACATTCTAGTAATGTATAAATATTTAACTGAGCTTGGTTGTAAAGTGCCAGACTGTCTTGTTTCCAGTGGTTGAATCAACATAAACATGCCTACACATCTTATTCTCTGTGACAGGCTTTATTTGAAGACATAATCAATTAAACGTTTGTCTTATTTTTCATTTCGTTTTAGGCCTGACCTTATCTGTTTTTTTTTTTTGCCCACATGTATCAGTTGCGAGAGTTTTCTTCCACACATCTTTGCCTGCAGGGAGTCGAGTAGCTCTGCTTTGTTTAGTTCAGCTGCTAATTCCCTCTGGCCTTCATTAGTCAGCATGTTTACATGCAGTCAGGAAAAGTCGATTGATTGTGTTAGTCTGACTATTACTGGGATTTTAAAATACGTGTAAACATGTTAGTCCAACTGAAATCGTACTGAGTTGAATTTCTCCAAGTTGGACTGACACACCTAGATGATGTGGTTGGGGATTATTCACTATACCTAATCTAGCCTAAGCTTTCTGCGCATGATCCACAGTTCCCGCACAGGTTTAATTAAATGGCCTCATCGAACTAAAACCAAAAGCTTGACTTAACTGTGCATACACGTACTGTTACTTTAATATAAGTCTGAATAAGACAGAGTTGCCTGAAGGAATGACTAGTTATCAATGAATGTGTTGATTTTCGTGATATCAATTGATTGTGATGATAGATCAACACATCTTCCAAACCGTCTAGTGAAGGTTGTGAAAGGGTCTCAGACTGTCATCTACGTCTAGATGAAATATGTTAACTTAATTTCACTTACAAATAGTTTTTCAGTGAATCAAATATATATCTTAGAGATATATCTCGAATTTGATTGTTGCAATGGAAATCAATGTCACATCATCGGTGTCTTTTCATAAGAACTGGGAGTGATGTCTGGAATCGAACTAAGAAAATAATGTTTTGCATTTCAGGTGGATCTCATGCTCATAGTCTTGAGTATATTTTGTGCATACTGAAGCACAAATGTTGCACATGGACTTAAATCTTTGATGCACACATAAGGAAACATGGAGTTTCATGAAGCAAATATGCAGTGCATCCATGCACAGCATGTCATCTGGGATGACCTACATTTGGTAACCACACAGCTGCTCCCATGAGCTCACAAGCTAACTGTATACAGTTGGTGACTAAACAGTACTTGAGCGTTAGCTTCAAAAATAGAATTGCATTTCCATGTTTATGTTTGATAACCAATTCAGAAAGAAGTACAGTTGGAAGGTGGTGCCTTCTTTTTGAATCAGTCTGCACTTTCAACTCCTTTCCTGCATTCCTCTGTGACAGTGTATTTAAGGATTATTTTTTTAAAGGATGAATAATGAAACGTTTCAATATTCTCTATCAATCCATGCTCAACATGCTCTAACAATTACTAGCTGGTATTACCTGCTTCTGGACTGAATTCATCGCTTCACTAACTGGTCGCGTCATCTTAGACAAACTTGACAGGAAACTTTAGTTTGGCCGAGAGCTCCACCTTACTATCCATGCATTGTTGCATGAGTCATAAGTGATATAATTCATCATAGCTGGAGGTTCTCATAGCTATTTGCAAGTTGTCATAATTCAGATTAAGTATCAAATGATTCTTTGACTTTCCTCTGTTCACACTCACCGTGTCTGTGTTTATCATGCATCAGCGGATGGTAGTTATCCTATAGCATGCTAGGATAGGATAGGAAAATACTTTATTGATCCCCAGAGGGGAAATGCTGAGGTCTGTAGCTATAAGCGCCACTAAACAAATGGTTATGCAGTGCTTTACTTTTGTCTAAAAACTGGAGATATAATCAGGAAATGCAGGTTGCCTTGTTGACAACATGAGCTGAGTCAGTGGCACACACACATCTGCTAACTTAACAGTGTGTGTGTGTGTGTGTGTGTGTGTGTGCTTCATGTTCAAAGCTGTAAAAGCTCATTTGAGAAAAACTTGTTTTTGTAGATTACAGCAGACTTGCTTTTTTGTTCCACTCACGGAACGATCTGTGTTTTGTGTTTGTAATGTTGATGCGCTTATTTTGGAGGTTACAAATAATGGTGCAGCTTTTTGTATTCTTGTAGTCTTTCTCGTATTTTAGAAGCACTTGTCAAATAAAACGAGAGTGCAAGGTTGTCTTCTGTTTGTTTTATCATTATTTTAATTATAGTAATAATGTGTATGTAGTTTAAAAAAAATAGTGGTTGAGATAGTACATTATTGAGATGCATTGTGATAAGTGCACAGTTAAAGGGATGGAAAGCTGAGGAGTAGAAGTGGCATGAATCCATGATCCAATACAAACCCTGAGATTTAGTGATCCTAACCAACCATGTACGTTACCTTAAGCTCACACGTTTTGCTTTCTCACTGTTAGTCAGATGCATTCACTTGGCTTCTTCAGCTTCATTAATCCTTCTGCAGACAGAAGTGGTGGGCGTATGTAAATTTAACCCTCACTTAGCGAGCTGTCAGTGCTCCTCCATCCTGCTAAAGCTGCTGCTTCTGCTGTGAATATTTTCTCTGCATTCCTGACTACTGACTCTGCCTGCTTGCCTGCATGCATGACCTGTTTTTCACCATCACTCAGTTTGTTGGCAGCAGAGAGCACAATCCTAACCTGTCTACACTTAGGGTTCGTCTCACAGATTGCATCTCTGCAGATTGCATCTCTGTTAAGTTGCTGGGTCAGTGTTTAAAATACATTTATTTTGAAAAGATAATCACCAAAAGACTAGAGGCTAAAGGCCTGTCTACACATTGACCCCAATGGAAATCCCAGAAATGTAACATCACTATCATTCATGCTCTTAGCACAGGGGATCAATTGTAAAGCTACGATACTTTGCTTGAGGTTGATGCCAACTCTATTTATTGGCTGCTTTGGAGCAGAGATTTAACAGTTCAAGGAAAGGAGGGAATGACCCCCATGCACGCTGCGCTATGTTAGCCTGCTGTCAGCTCTTTCTCAGTTTGCTCAGACCCTTAACACTTATTTTCATAAGCTTTGTCAGCCATGGCCTCAGGGTGAAGCTGGATGCAAGTATCTAGTTTCAGTTCCTTCTGTATTTAGTGTATAGCTGGGCTGACATTCAACACTTTGTCAGGCCCAGCCCGCACTCTCTGCTGTGTTATGTGTTCAAAACTCTACAGTAAATGTAGGCCAGCTCACCACTCCTTCCCACTCCCATTTTCTTTATTTAGTCCCAATGGTAGAAATCCAAGTATCTTTTCTGTCTTTTCGGTTGATATATTCACTTGGGAAGGTATGCATTTGAAATCGCCAGTGTCCTTTTTGTTAAATATCCAAAAACAGAAAACAGTTTCACGGAATATAAATAACTAAAAAGAAAGTGTTTTTTCAACTCATGTAATGTAGTGTTTTTTTTTTTTGTAATGTTTTTTTTTAAGGTGTATTTTTCTGCCTTTTTGCCTTTATTGGATAGGACAGCTGAAGAGAGACAGGAAATGTTAAGAGGAGAGAGTGGGGAATGACATGCAGCACAGGGCCGATGCTTGATATGAAACCCACGGCCGATGCAATGAGGACTACAGCGTCTGTACATGGGGCGCATGACTTTACTAATAGGGCTATCGGCGCCCCTCAAGGTAGAACATTTGAATAATATCCCAAGACTTCAGAAGTATTGAAGTGATACTACAGTGGATAGATCAAAATCAGGGAGAGAGAGAGAGAGTGGGGAATTAAATGCTGTAAACGAACCACAGGTAGGACTCGAACCTGAGCCGTCCGCCTGGAGGACCATGGCCTCCGTACAAAGGCGTGCACACTAACCACTATGCTACCGACGCCCCGACAAGTCTTGTTCTTTATGTCATCAGGATGAAACTGCTAAAATATCAGTAATAGGCTTTGTATTATCTGATAACTGTTAGCTCTCGTGCTGCATGTCACTGATGCTTTTTAACAGCAATAACAGTAGGAGTGACAATACATGCACAGTTGCATTTTTATAGTGCTTGTATATAGTGTTTAAAAAAGTGATTTAAACTTTATTAAAAATATGACATGCAGAGAAAAGTAAGGTGTCTTATCTGTATGAGTGAGAAGAACAAAGAAAGAAGAAAAAATGTGGGCGTAAAGAGGGGTGGAAGACTTTCTCGTTGGAAACTCGCAGGAAGGGGTGGGGTTGGGGGGTTCAAAACATTCAGGTGCTAAATGAAAGCTAATTACGTAAGGACAACAGGGGAAATGGGTGCTATGCTCCCTCAGGCCGTGACCATCTATCTGATTTAATTTACACAATGTGTCAGCAGCAAATCGAATCTGCTGGGAGCAATTGAAGGTTCCCCACATACAGGCAAACGCACAGACACACACACACATACACACACACACACACACACACACACACACACACACACACACACACACACACACACACACACACACACACACAGTGGCTCTCTTACAGCTGTATTACAATCATCCTCCCATGGTGATGGAAAAAGTCTCCAGCTATGTCCCTCCTCCACCAATCTGAAATCCAAAAGTATCCAGTTGGATGCAGCAGTCTAAAAATAAAGTATTCACTGTGAGAAAACTAGAACCAGAGAGATTTTGGCATGATTAACCCCAAAGTTTTTTTTATTAGAGATTGAACGTGTTCTGTTGATCAGTTATAAGATGACATAACTAACAGTTCCAGTTCCAGTCACGGTCTGTTTTTTTTTTTTTACTTCAATTTCATTCTGTGTAACTCTTCTTCCAAGAAAATCTAGCTGGTTAAAATAATCCACTTTCAGTACATGTTTTATAGCCTCAAAATAAAATCAGTTGTTGTCATTAGATGGTACTTCCAAAGGCGCCAATTTGCTCTTACCTTCACAACGACAGTATGGGCAGTGGGCACAAACTACGTCATGTTTCAGCAACATGCTGTTCAGCCATTTTGCCAATGATAGTTAACCTGCCTGCATGGAGAGAGCTAAAGATATTTAACACATTTAGAAAATCACTAAATGGGCTATATTTTTGTTGATTAGACCATTGTGACCCCTCCATGTATTGTAAAGGGGCAGTGAGGCTGACAGCAGCATAGGATCATCTCCAATGGAGTCTAGACACTGGGGGTTAGTGATGAAGGAAGGATGTGGTGGAGGGGTTAAGGGGCTGAACCTTGGTGCAGGCTTGCTTGGTCTCTATAATGCATGCTGAAATGAAAAACTGGCAGCATTAGAGAGGAGAGAGTGATAGGAATGAATGATGAATTGTAGAGAATGAAACATTCCACCTGTTTGATCATCTGTATATTTGCTGAATACCCAAATAAACCTGCCGTTATGTTTGCTGTAGACAGAATTCACATGAAGTTAAGCAGGGATAAACTTGACATTCTGCTCCCTATGGTCTTCACCATGTGGCCCAATTTCCTGCAAAGCTCCACATTCTAGTCGAGCACAGCTACACTCCAGGGATTCACAATGTGACCTTATGCAGCCTGAACCATACCCCTCTTCCTCTGCAGAGGAACAGTAGAAGTTGTGTTTTCTCATGTATCTGCTTTGAACCATTGGCTTCTGTTCCCTTCATTATCTTGTACATCAAAGTGACAGAAAAAAGGCCGTACTGCTGGTCCTGTTAACACACTTAACACCGAACTGTCTCCTCACAGTAATCTCTGCTTTCTGCCTACACCCAATCATGACTTGTCTCTATTACCTAAGCTCGGTAAGGAGATGCTATGTTTCAAGTCAGTATTACAGCATGATGTTTGTTTCATGAACATCCATACAGTGATATCAAAAATATAGTGATATCATACAAACAGAGAGGTTACATGAGAACAACCCCCAAATATTCCTTATCTTGTTTCACAACCTTGTTTTTTTTTTTCATTTTAACACTTTTTATCATCTGTTTTGATTACATTATCACGCATCACAGTAATCTCATTATCAAAAATGTCCCTGATATTCACAACATGACTCTACTTCAAAAAAGAAAGATATTGAGACATTTTGCAGCCCTGACGTCATGCAATTTCTGATAGTGTCTCTATGGTTTTACTCAGAAATTCTGAGAATTGATTCAAATGATGATAGCACTGAACACTAGAACCACTCTGTTGCTCATTGTAACTTGTTAATACTGTTGTTTTTTTACATTTTAAAATATGGGACAAAATATAGATTCTGCTTTATATTGTCATCCTGACTCAAGTGTTACACTTGAATTGGTTGTGCCAAATTACAATATTCTACTTAAAGAAAGGAAACATGTTCTTTACAGATTTCCCTGCCAATCTTACTCACCATGTTGCTTCGTCATGATTCCTCACAGTGGACCTTGAAAGACATGGAACGGAAGTAAATTTAGCCACAATAAAGTTGACAGAGGGCTAAAAGAATAAAAAGTCAGTTCAGGATAATGTCAGACGGTGGTGATACGAAGTTAAAGGTTGAACCAGAACAAATACATTAATCCTGCTTGTAACCTTTTTGGGGGCATTTTATATTATATTTAGTCATTCAGATGTTGTGATGTATCGGAATATGATTGTCTCGTAATATAGCACTTTTCACAGAGTCACTGTGTCTTATCGGCTGCAACAAATCACATACTGCCCTTATTATGAGTAGCCCTGTGATTTCCATTCCTAAATTTCTACTGTATTGGTCATGAGGCTGTGGGTTTTTTTATGCATTGTACTGCTTTTAGCATAGCATTTACCATGTTTTTTAACCTTAAAATGGAGCCACACAATAACTCAATTAAAAGAAAAGGAGGCAACAGAGCAGAAGGCAGCAACAGAAAGATGAGTACAGGTACTTTATTGGTACCCAACTGAATGTTTAAATGCCCTACTCATATGTTCCATTATATAACCCCTGTAGTATTTGTGTTCTTGAGCTGGTCGATCACATTGTATTGAAGCAGGTAGTGTAACAGTCTCTACTTACAGCACCAACTAATGAGCGTCACAGCAGCCTGAAGTTCCTTTTTGCTTTGCTTACAGACAGTAAAAGCTCCTCTTAATGAGATGTCACCTTGGTTGCTGTGCTAAGGATTCTTTATGAGCATCTCTGGCATTATATTTTCTTGAGCAATTAAGACGAGAAGAACAATGAACAGTACAGAAAGTGGTACCACTCAAACATCAACTGTGACCCCGAGAGTTGGAGAAAGTCAAAGTACATGTCTGAATAATAAAGTTGCCTTCTTTGAGCTTTTCACTTCTGACTCACCTGTCTCACTCAGCGGCCAGCGGCCGCCGCTATATTTATATTTATATATTTTTTGCCATTATCAGTGTTCTCCATAGAGCCTTTTAGCATAGCTTCAAAGCAATATGGCAGACGTTAAGTTTCGATTCTGGGAGTGAGTTCCCACCCGCTGATCTGTGATCGGTCTGTAGCTTCAGTGGTCGAAAATATGAGGAACTAGCGTTGTAGTTTCACCCTGCTAACCGCAACAGCTTCCAGTGAGTAAGTATCCCTTTAAGCTTTCTATTTTAGTAAATACAAGATAAAATAAACAACATCAACAGTAAAAACCACAAAAATCAAGCTGTTTCAGTTATCAAGGCGGGACATTATAATAATAATAATTAAATTGGCAGTAAGGATGATTGTAGTGACAGCACTGTGTGGGAGAAGTAGACTCTCAGATGTGAGGTGGGGCAGGCGGACAGGCGGGCGGTCGGCTGTCTGTTTGGAGTTAAGCGGGAAAAAGAGAGAGAGGAGAAAATCTGGGGCCATCACACAATCACATGATGATTTCTTAAACAAGGGTAGCTTTATAGCTGCGTCCCTATGTTGCAAGTGAAGGCTCAGCTCATCAATTAAAAAGACCAAACAACCACAACCACACAAGCACATGCACTCACACACATTCAAGCTTTCTATGGGCGACATACAAACACAGCACACAGCACACACACACTGTGTAACGCTTGTCTCCGGGTAGGTGAGTTGGATAATCCCATGACTCGCCTGACCTCCTCCGTACCTCCTGCCGGTAGTGACAGCTCATTGGCTGAGAGGCTGAGTGTGTGGAGGGGGAGGGCGAGGGAAGAGGAGGAGTCTACCCCATGCAGCAGCAGTAAAATGTAGAATATTATATAACCACTGCAGATGAGGCGGGGTGAGGGGAAGAGGAAGGAAGAAGAGAGGAAATGAGCAATGAGGGAGGACAACAGGAGAGAGCTATTGAGTGGGTGAGAGAGAGGTGAACGTGACGGTGAGAGAGGAAGTGAGAAGTGAAAGGTAGCAAGAGAAAGTACAGTAAAAGAGTGAAATAGCATGATTAGATAAAAAAAGTAAGACGACAGATTGTATACTTAAGGGCTGAATAGCAATCACAGTAAAACACAGTTATTTTGAATTCATGTTGTTAAGATTTATAAAGAAACTAAGATAAAAATAAACATTATTATTATTATTATCATGTTCTTGGGATGGGGACATAGATTCAATCAAAATAAAGTGATCTCAGTAATGACTTTAATAGGTATTGCAGCCATGTATCTTAGCCCTTTGCTTTTAGAGGCTATCTAGATGCCGCAATCGAGTCACGTCTACAATATATTATATTTGAATAAACGTGTTCAGGCCAAGGCTGAATATGCCTTTAAAAAAAGCACACAGTCTTAAGAAATTAGAACCCTATCCTCTCCAATCTCCACAAATAAAACACTTGTAGCTTGACGTTGGACTGAAGGTCCAAGGGAACAGGGGTATGTTTTTCTCTCCTGAATGTAGAATACAAATCCTTTTCTGTGAGTCAAAGGAAAACCTTTCAGTGAAAGTACCAACTATTAGAGAGCAGGCAGAGCATGGGGGATGTTTGTTATGTACAGAGGTTGCACTGACTGATACAAACAAATTGTTTTTCAGTGTAGTTATTATGAATGAGCTCTGAAGTGATGAATACTGTATAACTGTGATTCATTTCTACCCACTCAGGCTTATTAAAAGAATAGATAATTACGACTAAAAATAATCGATTAACTTGCGAAGAACTGCTGTGTTAGTCATCATTTCATGCTTGATTTTTACTTTTATTAAAAACAGTTTCATAGATTTGTTTTCAAGTTTATTTTATCAAAGGGAACAGCAACTCTTTTTTCCCCTAATATAAAATAACCTAGGTCAAAATCCACACCAACCCATACATTATGTTTTCCTCATTTCTGTAAAGGCTGATCAGGTTCCATATTTGCGTCAATACTCAGCACTGCAGCACTGTAAATGTCCTCATAACCCACATTTCTCCACTAAAAGTAACCACGTCACTCACTACATCTCGTACTTTCTGCTCTCCCACACATCAGCCTAAAACAGCTTTGATCTTGATGGAAAAATGATCACCAGTCAGTTCCCACTGTACTCCCTGGTATATGATTCCCCAGTGACACAGCAGGTCAGCCCAGTTCAGTTCTCCCTCCATCGTTGCTACAGGCGCCGTGTTTGTTGGGGACTGTCATCATGCGCTGATCCATTTTTTCCACCACCTCATGACGTTATGGTGTTTGGAAAATGTATATAGCCCATTTATGATTAGTATAGCTTCTCTGCTTTGATTCTAAGCCCATGTAGATTACATGAATAAGTCAGCGTGTTCTAGTGACTTAAATCAACACCTTAAAATGAACAGTGCCTCAAGCGTAATATGAAGAGATAGATGGGATTGTGCATTCCTAATACAACCCAGCAGTCACCTGCCTCCTGTTTCTGCAGGATTGCTTTTAATTCATTGTCTCTCTTCTTTTTTTGTTTTGTTTTTGTATCCAGGGCCCTTCAATAATTCTCCACTCTACGACAGCTCAATAATGACACATGTTAGCATGAGATGACACTCAGAAAGAGCGATCATTAGGTAGATTGAGAAAAAAAATAAAGGAAATGATTTGTCAGATGTCTCTAGATGTTAACGCTCTCTGTCCTGTGTGCATCCTCGTTACATTTAACTTATTTAAACATCAAACAATTCTGTTCAGTAAGAGGGACACAAATGAATGTGTGCACACGCTTTGTGTGGGAGGAGAAAGAGCAGCAAAATGTAAGCCGTATGCGTGCGTGTTTGTGTGTTAGTGTTCTGCTCAAGCTGCCCCTGAAAGTATTGGTTATGTCTGCGGGAGTATTTGTTGATTATTAAACCTTAATTTTCTGCAAGTTTAGATTTGGATTCTTTTCTTGTACATTTTATCTTTTCATGCTCTTGTCTTTTAGGATTCAAAAGTTGTTATTTCTGTGTATGCTTGTGTGTGTGTTTGATAGAGAGGGGGACTGAGTAAGTGCACATGCTTATTGCTCTCCGGTTCAGTATGTAGGCGTTCCTAATGAGGCTTGAATCTGCGCTGCATGGCTCAGTGCCACTCTTGTTGGCTCAGCGATGGGAGGAGCATGGGAGTTGAAGCAGAAGTAAGGGGGTTATAAATGTTTAATTCAAACACCACCCTGTGGTTGTTTTGTCTGAGCAGCCATGTTCAATTATAATTTAAAATAATCTGGACTAAGAAGAAAGAGTAAAAAGATTTGAGACAAAAAATAGAATGCTTTCAATCTAAAAAAAAGTGTCACATTTTTAAAGCATGCACTGTGTAAATACCTACACTTGTTTCACTTGGTTGCTTTGTGTCATGTGATCTTCTGCCTGCTGGCAGTCTGTCTTTTTTTTCTGGTTGCTGAGCAATCCCAAGGGAGCCATCGCAGGTCAAGCATTGCTCTGTAATTAGTGTTCGCAGCATCTTTGCTCAAATCCATCCATGGCTGCTTGAAGTTGACAAGTAATTTTCGGAGTTCCAGAAAGATGAGCACACAAGCGGCACACTCTACTCCTCATTACAACAACATGTTATCTATTAATACCCTACTACTAGAGTGACCGTCTGAAGTTAAGAGGGGAACATGTTCGGAAGTTTCAACCAGAGTGCTAATGTTGCAGAGAGAGTCTAACCATAGTGTGTAACATAGGATAAGGTTGAGTTGCTTTATTTGATTTCAGTGCCATGCAAGGCACAAACAACTATTGGGAATCCTGTAATACATACTGGAAAACTTATCGACAACCAAGTTCAACAATCTTAATGCACCCTAGACATTTCAGTTTGTGCTGGATCAAGTGTACAACATCTGAGTGTATACTGATGTATAGACCCAGATATACTGTTTGTATTTAAGATTTTACTGAATTAGTTTTTTGTCTTGAGATTGATGAGTGTAATATTGAGTAAAAAGCAGTTATAAATGGAGGTGTTTGAAGTCTCAGAATGAGCCATACATAGTCCTTATTCATAAAACTGTCAGTGAGTGGTTGGGTTTAGGTCCGCAATGAACAATAATTTTAATAACTAATTAATTGGACAATTATTTTCCAGATGAATCAGGTGAAAGAACATTTTTCATCTCCATCCCTTTATTCAAAAACAGACACTGACGTTAGGCAACAAACAGTTGTTATTGAACGTCCCTGAGCTGTTAAAGAAATATGAATTATTTAAAAAGAAATCAGTGATTAAAAACTAGATGACTAACTTAATGTTGACATGCTTTGCCACATCAAATCGATTTTTCAGAGCATGGACTAACACAAAGAACTCTAATCAAATATTAGCAATACAACGTGTGTTAAAGATTTGGGCTTTACCTCACTTCTCTCTCACATACACACACTTTGAGACAAACTGGTTACAATACTGATACACTTTGAATGAAGGGCTTTTACTTACTAGTAAACTTACTAGTACTCTCACAGTGTGGTAAGATTACTTTTTAGACTATCTGTCACACAGAAGAGCTACAGCTTTAACCTATCAAATAGCTTCATTAAACATCTTTAGAAAGGGAAACCCTTTGCCTTCAAAGGTTATTGATATTATGATACCATTCTAACTTTAGTCACTCGCTGTTTGGCCAGGCTATCATTAGCACTGTACGGCTCGTTGTCGCATGGGCTTGTCATTACTCTGTTACTTTTATTCACTAATGCACACATAAACAAACTCATACACACATACACACACACACACACATACAGTCGCTCCTCTTACTCTCTGCCTGCAGTGCACATGAAGGCCTCCTCTCTCCTACTTGTATTTTGACGGATGCTCAGTGGGGGAAATATCATGGTTTTGAATGTCTGACAGCACACCACTGACATTTTAATACTGTCTCCTCTCATGACTGTAAACAAAACTCACGTTTCATTAGATCTATTTTTAGCTCGCCAACGTCTCGGCTTCACTATGTTGATAACCATTTCTTCTCATACTTTTTTGTTGAACAGAAATGTGTTACCATCGTTGTATTAACTGAAATTAAGTTCATTCATGCAGCTACATTTAAAAACAGCTTAAGCTGACTAAGTGCTGTACAACACTCTGCTCAAATGCCTGTGTATGATGTAAACAACTCCGCACCAACGGCATGTGAAATAATGATCGCGTGACACAACCAATCGATAAACAAATAGGTTGCCAACACTTTCTTATGGATTTCATCAATTCGTTGTTGCAGCCTGTAGTTGAATTATTCATGTTGTTTGAACAAACCTGGGTGTTTCTTTCTCACTTTTGCATTAGTGCTGCAAAATCTCAATTTTATTGTTGATACAACATGAGCATACACAGCAATAACTTTGTTATAATAGGTATGCTTTCACACAGTTAAGATGCAGTCGTAAAGCTCAAGCTACCTATTTGTTCCCTTCAGATTATTTGGTGCCATTTCAGTGGTGGAAACGATGCTTATTGGATAGATTTAGCATTAAGGTGTTGTGTAGATCTTGATGAACAGCAGGTAGACATAAAAAGAGTGAAAGCTACTGTAATATGCAGTCTTTAATTTTGATTTATCCTATTTTAAACACATCCATGAACTAGCTGTTTACAACAGTGTGATTGGGTTTTTTTTTTTAACAGATGACTGCCCGAAAGTTAGAGATTCCTCACTGTATGAAGGCTGTTTGCATGTACTGGAAAGGATCTTTTCTGGTTCAGCATAAAGCTACGGCTTAACTCCTTTGGATTGTCTACAAAGATCCATCACCTCCCCCTTGGACTCCCTCCAACTTGTATAAGCAAGTGTCGTCTTTCCAACGACCATGAGGGCCCGGCCAGTTTAGGTCATGCTTGTTTGGGGAGACAAGTAGGGGTGGCTCATGGGCTGTTAGATAGACACTTAAAAGATTCATTTGTATTCTGTCTTCACTCCTGTGTTGCAAACAGGGCTGCTTAGTTCTAAAGCAAAGCAACAAAAGTGGTTAAACACTTCAAGTGTGAGCTTGAATAATGATGCAGGACCAGAAGAACCAGGGCTATGGTATCTATTGGCCTGAATGTAAAGTCATTATCAAGCTTTGCAAGCCAGCGCTGTTACATAATGCCCATATACATTTCAACAAGTGTGCTGCCAAAACAAACAAGGGAGAGAAGGTTTAAGCTCTTCTAATGCGGTAGAATTCCTGTCATGGATTACACAGCGGTGTCAGTCTAACACTAGTCTGGAGTCTGTTTGGCCAAAACACGCCTCTTAGACCTGACATTCCCTCAGTGTACATGCTGGCACTCTGCCCCCCATACATCTGACAAATTGGTGTCTGTGCCTAGTTGAGCTTCACGCTGCCGTTCAAGCGTCTCGGAAACTTGAAGTGTAATTATAGACAGTGGATGATAATGACAGCTCTATGCGTGTGCCTGCAAGTTTCTGAAGAGGTTCAAACGTGGCTTTCATGTGTAACGTAATAAAATTGGAGGATTGGAGGGAGATTTAGAGCTTAGGAGAGCTCGCTCCTTTGATAGGCTTGATTGTGTTTGGGTAACTTGTTGACACATTAAACACAGATGAAAAAAAAAAGGTCAGTGAGCAAATCAAAAGGAACAAGCCATCAGTTATATCAAGTTTAGGTCAGAGGACTTCAACTGAGGGCAACCTGGCTGCCAGTTACAGTGAAGTTAAAGCTTTCCATCATTGTTCTGTGTTGTAAAAAAGTCGCTTCATAGCTAATCTATATTATATTTCTCTTTTTCCATTCAAGACATTTTAGTACAACGTTTTTGGAAACTGTTACTTTTTTGCTCAAGCCTCCTGTAGAATCTGAATCAGGATCCAAACTTATTCCAATTACACATACATTTAATTTTTCCGTAGATATAAGACACATGGAACTAAGAAAAGGCAACGTTTTTGTCTGTTTTCTGTCCAAAAACCGTCCCTTTGTGAACTGGATTCATCCAATGGGTTTTCACGTCTCCTAGCAACAACATTAAATGCCATCTAGGCCGTCTGTACTGATAAACCTGCGGTCTCCCTCCCGCCTTAAAATAACCCCTAAAGTTGCTACATTTACATGTAGCTCACTCGTCTTTACATATTCTTCTCTTTTTCTCCATCTCTTTCAGTATGCAATCCAGCTCATCATCGAGAGCAGCAGAGACCAGCACCTCAAATGCCTCTGGCCAATCAAAGCCCGGCGGTCAGACGCACAAGATCTGTTTGGTGTGTTCAGATGAGGCCTCGGGATGCCACTACGGGGTCGTGACCTGCGGCAGCTGCAAGGTGTTCTTCAAGAGGGCCGTTGAAGGTTGGTCTCAGACAGCCTGACTTGAATTCTTTTTTCTTGTTAACACATGAATGACTTTAGTGTAAACACTCAAAACTAATGTTAGATTGAGCCAGTATGTGAAAATTACAACAAAGTGTGATCTTTTGCTTGAAAAAGATGACTTATAGCTACATTTAAACAAGATTGTAATGAGATTTGCATATTCATCATGTCAGTATATTCTACACAAGCTCCCACACCCTTGTACGGATGCACCTGATAGCGACAGCAAGCATCCATTATCTTTGTACATTTTGTCCATTAGATTTTCATTTGTTTGAGGTACTTAGGATTTGCTCATGGAGCTATTGTACAATATACTCTGTTTTCCTTCTCAAAGGCAGCAGAGAATTTAATTATTTTTCAAATTTTTAGGTCAACGTGGAATAGTACAGCTCTTGTTGACCTTCAGGAAATGCATGTCATGTACCTGCCTTTTTATGGGGTTATAGTACTAGTCCTGACCTTGCATGTCAGCGCCTACTCCTCTCTTGCCTGTCTTGTTTGTCCTGTATCAACGAAGAGTTAGACTTAGAATTAACTTTGATTGACAGAAACATATTGCTAAGGGAGTAACAAAAAGTTATTTGATAATTATTACTGCCGTGATACTTTCCTGATTTATATGGCATTGCTTAGTAGAGGAAAGTATTATCTTGTGCTTGTAATACATCCCTTCTTCTGCTTGGCTTCACAAACATCTGGGGCATTCAAATGCAGTCGATTTTTTATCCCAGGAAAAGCTGCGTGAGAACTAACTGCCTCGGCGAAATCTCGAGCTGGGAGTGTCAGGAATGCGAGTGACAAACGGAGAGTAATTTGTATTTCTGCCCTGCATTCCATCTCCCTTCTGCTTGTCATGGCTTCTGTTCATTTTCTGCCAGTCAAAAGCTGTCCTAATACAGTAGATAGGTTATTAGTTTGAAAGGTAATGCGTCAATTGGTGATGGCATTTATCTGGATTTTGGGGTAACGCTTAGGTTAACAACTCTGCTACTAAATGCACAAAAATGAGCCAAACTAATCTCTTGTTTCAGTGCCAGTCTGCAGACAGAAATTCTTGTTTCTTTTCTTTCTCTTGCTCTTAAGTTCACACTCTCGATTTTGTCACTTTCGGTTTTACTGTGACTACTGTTTCTAGTGCAGTAATGCAGTTAGTGACAAAACTTACAGTAAGGAAATCACTCTTGGCAAAGCGGGATGTAGACTGTTTGTCTTCTGCTGCACTTCAGGACAAAAACATATTCGCAATTTTGAATATGTTTTGGTTTTCTGAGGCTACTATTACGTTAGAAAATGAACATAGAACCAGAAATACAGATAAAGAGTAAACCTGTAAATATAAACACTTTATTTGAGATAGACATTCTGCTAAAGTTGCTTGTTATTTTTTATCCAGTGTATGAGCTATTTAATATGTTGCGCTGGTTTAAATGCCAAGCACTTAACCTGAACTTGTATTTTCAAAAGGGATGACCACAGTAGCAACTGAAAAAGTCATATGTGTTATTTTTGTTTCTCTCCCCCTCCCCCCTACACTCCATTCTCCGGTCGTTGTCTCTGTGGTGAAGGATGGAGAGCACGACAAAACACAGATGGTAAATAAATGCACTTTTAACAATAACAATAATGAAAATAAAAAAAATGATGATTATGATGATGGTAGTCCTGTCACCTCTGATTTGCCCATGTGCTTGTTATTCCTTCAACACTGATATATATGACCAATCTGCAGACACATGCAAAGCCTTTCCTGCCAGCTCTGTGTTAATGCATGCAAATGTTCTGACTTGGTAATTCAAGTCAGTGTTAAATGCCTGTCAGTGATTTTTTTCTTTTTTGTGGGCCTACAATTTCTGCCTGGATTGCTCCACCTCAGCTACCTCACAGGTGGTGGATCCAACAGTTACAACCGCACCCTGTCTCTAATTAGGCCCATTGTTCTGCACTTGACCCACATCTGCCTCCTGGGATCTGATGTCAGAAATCACCTCTCACCTTTTTTCCACCTTGTGCTTTATGTTTCTTAATTTAGTTTGCCTGTCACTGTTTCTACTTTTACATGTCTTCAGACCACACCCCACTTTTTTTTTTTACTCCTATGAACATCATGCTGTTGTTTTTGTCAATTGAATTACACATACTTTCTTTTTTTTTTTAAAGCTAACAGAGGCTATTTTGTTAGCTTTTTTTCTATGCATTTTCAGATGGTCCAGTTTGTGATTTAATGGTATAATTTACTTAAAAATAAACCACCGCTGGATCCTTAAATTTAATCTGCACAATTTTGAACTTTTTCTGTAAATTATGAACACTTGGGATTGTTGGAGGTGAGGGAAGGCAGTGTGTCTGAGACAGATTTCTACATTATTTATTTACTGGGACTCAACTTTTTTTTTTTCACTAAAACCCTTTAACTATATTTATTAACACAAAAATCTTCCACCTACCACCACAATTAACATTCTGGTATGTTCACATAATAATCAATAAAGTTACTTCCTTCCATCTTTTTTAAAACTCCTTTCCCTACATGCCTTCTAATATTTTTTGGCAGTAGCACAAATCAGTGTAAGTTCTTTGTCTTCGCTGTAGGAAGATATACTGTAGAATCAGTGGTTAATTGTTGTTTTGATGCAAAAATGAACTGCTAAATTTGCAAAGCAGTCCTATTTTAAGGGTTAGTTAATGGAAAAAAGATATATCAGAAATGGCTTGGATTGTTTCCAATATTTGAACATGATTGGGGTTTGAGGCCTTCAATAACATGCATCATTTGGCTTTACCCACCTCTGTTAGTAAGAAACTTTAATGACTACCGCATTTGATCAGATTGTGATTAAGTTGTTTTTGTATCAACATTTACTTGATTTTGCCTTTCACATGTAATCACTAAGGTTAAGTAACTCTGGACTTCAATGCAATGAGTTAACAGTGGTAACAACTGGCCCACTGTGCAAGCATTTAAGCTGCAGCCCTACATGCTAGTGCTAGCTATAAACCTAGTAAGTAATCTCCCCCTGTCATGGTGATACAGGCCCCTGTTGGCAGGCCCCTGTTGGCAGATCAGGGCAGGATGTCAGTGGTATTCAGCTGGCACTTTTGACACCACATATGGCTGTTTACGGCATTGTTTGCAATGAATTCTGTGATATCAGTCATGGCTGCAACTGGCAGTGCTCAGGCTGTTATCTTGCCATCACACCAGCAACCCTGAAGATAAATGTAGGGCTGTGTTGAACACGACTATTGGGTCCTAACCAAGAAAACCTTTTTTTGTAACAGTTATGCAAGTCTCTAGTATGATATATTTATAAAACAGTGCTTGCCTCAGTCTGATTAAAGTATTTTTAAGGCTTCTGCAAAAAATCGATGAAGGGCACTGCTGATCTGAAATGTCATTAAGCTGAGCTAATCATTTGCTTGATGTCCCAGATTCACTGTTTACTGGTAATCATAGTACATGCTGGTAGGCTGCTGTATTAGGCTCAGGATTCACTCTCTTTTCAGCATACAGGAAGGGGCTACACTATATATAGACAGTTATAGATATGCAGTCAAGAAAGATATATCCTTGATGATAATGCAGGGTTTAGAGTTTAGCTTGAAATAAGCATCTTGAGTTAAAATAAAGTTTGATGATATTGATAGAAAAGTAATCCTTTTTTGAACACTTTAGATAAATAATTGTAACGCTTTTGTTTCATCCACATCCACAGCCCTGCTAATGTTTATTAGTTTATCATCTTCTAAATCTTTGGTTGGAGTCTTTGGTCCATGGTGTGACCTAGCTGTTGCAGCTTCTCATCTCATTTTCTAGTCGGATTGAAGATAAATGATGAACATATTTGTGTTAACTTACATTACTGGCCCGAAGCAGGGATCAGCATTTACCCAACAAGGACAAGAAAGATTGAATCTGCCTGTTATTAATTGAAGGGGTTAAGATTTTTTTATTTTTATCATTGCTTACATTTTTATCACAGGACAGTTGTTGGTTAGCCCAAAGAATCCTCAGATGTTTCATTTACAAAATACCAATGGATGCAAACTCTCAAGAATGGTAGTGTACATACAAAACACAACCAGACAACTTGTGATTCTTTGGTTTCTTTATGTCCCTGCTTGGTCATAAGAATCATAAGACATTTAATTGAACTCATTGGTAGAAACTGAACATAGTGTCCAAAACTGGGTTGGCATCGTTACAATGATGTTTATGATTTTCTGAATACAAAGGCAGCTTTTGATTTACAGAAAATACCGTAGTTTATGCCTGTGGGATGTTGTTAAAAAGGAAAAGAAAAATTACTCTCTGTACAGTGTTGTTTTGACATTCTATTATATGGCGCCAGCAGCAGTATTATTGAATGCCCTTTGGTTCAAAAAGCTGCATCAAACACATGATATTTCAAAGATCAGTAACTGTGTTTTACGTCTCAAAGGGCATTTGTCAGATTTGGCACTCTCGACTTGAGTCGAGTGAGGAGCGCCTCAGTTTGTGTGGAATAAATGAATGAAGGACAACTGAAGGGCGACGTGGTGAAATATTAACTGTGTCATAGTATTATAATGTGTACATCATATTAGAAATTCAGTGTCATTCTTAAAACCATGAAGAGACTGCATGTAAACATGATTCTATGCTTTGAATTATTGTATCTTCTGCTTCTGCCTTTCCTTGCTGGGTCATACTTTTTGTCTACTCAATCACATGTGATGCTTTGATTCTTACACTTGTGCCAACACACCTACACCTAGGCTGAAAACACTTATTTTATGTTGCCATGCAATACTGTATTAACCCAGTAGGGTATGGACTTTATTCTAATGAGGGAGTTTATAAAACAATTTGAACAAAGATAGTCTTTTAGTTTTGACTGAAACAGCTGTTACCCTATAAAATTGAAATAAATTAGTCAGCAATTTGGAATCCAAAAGGGGAAGACGTAAATGTACTGTTTCAGTATGACTGTGTTTGTCCCTCATACAGCTTATAAAGTGTCAAAATGGTTCAACTTCAGTTAGATGCAGCACAGATCCAGTGTCAGTTGGTCAAATCATATCTCTTTAACACACCTGCATGGCTTGCACGATGTTTTCAGTTAGAAGTCAGACATCACAAATTGAAATATTTTCACAATGATTATTTCATACATACCCACATTCATGTTTGAAGTTAATGTAAATCTCTATCTGCAACAGCTTTTGCCATTGAGTTATATTTCTAATTGTGACTTCCTGTTACCGTCGACCAGTAACTGAAGGAGGTAGAAAAAACTTGAAATGAATACATATATTCACTGATATTACATAACGTGAAGTGTTCAATTCTTCCAAATCACTGCCCACAGTCTCTTTTGCAACTGTGAAAAACAGTCTTACCAGCTGTAGGAAGTTCTTTGTTGGCTGAGTGACTCATCGAGCACATCAGAGGTGATTCGAGTTAAACACGACAGTTATATTTCACAGAACAACTGTCATAGTGAAACTTGAAAAAAAAGATGACCATGAAATGTTTTTTTAATAACGTAATAAAAGACACTTCCTTGTTAATGTTTGTCTGACTGATAATGTTACACTTGTGACGAGATGAGATTCATGTGACACTCCCTGGGGCTCTGCAATGGAAGTGTGTTAAAACAAGCTGTTTGCTTTTTTTAGGCTTGGTATAGTAATAGCATGAAAACCGGTTATGAAAACAATGACTTCTGCAGATAACATTCAGAAGTTGTCTCTCAGTTAAGTTTAGCATGGGTTCATTTTCCCATATACTAATCAGTAGTAGTCATATATCTATTCAGCTAGCAAGAGAGACACAATAGGAAAGGGTTCTTAGTTTGTGAATACAAGTTTTCCAGTTGGACTACATAAGCCATAATTTAAATGTGGGCTGTGTCTGATTGTTTGGCTGAAATAGCTCTTTACACAATCAGAGATTATGCTAAGTGTTCTAAGTACAGACTTGAGGAAGTGAGGCTGTAAAAACCATTAGGATGCCACAGGCTTGTCAGGCTTACTGTAGAATCAACAGGTTATTGTGGTCATAGTACACACCGCTTACAATAATCCCTCTCTTTCCTCTCCTCTGTCCAGGCCAGCACAACTACCTGTGTGCAGGGAGAAATGACTGCATCATCGATAAGATCCGGAGGAAGAATTGCCCGGCCTGTCGCTTCAGGAAATGTCTTCAAGCCGGAATGAACTTGGAAGGTAAATAGTCTGAGCCACCTTTAAATCACGTCCGGACTAATTGAGACTGACATTTGTGTGGAATTTTCAGCTGAAGTGGAACATGTGGTCTGTGGAGAAATTTAGCAAAGTGGCTTTTTTGACGCAGTGCACATTTCCCGTTAAACATATGATTCAAGCTGGCCCTTAAAGCATTTTTCCCCATATACACTTATTGGAAAGAGCAGCTATAAAGCCATGAATACCTTTTCTTTAGCGTCACAAAAACCCCTTGAGCCGCCCCTTGAGCCGCCAGTGACATTTAAAAAGTCTATATGAGTTATTTTATTAAAATATTCTACTTCTCATCTACTCGGAGCCAACAGTAAGTCAGCTAGCTAGGCTGCTGGACATGCTCTGATGGAAAAGGACTCAATGGGTAGCCTGTGGTGGCTCTGCTGCCTATGTACCCTGGGAGCAACTTTCATAAGGAAGAATGGGACACCACCTTTGTACATGGTATCCTCTCCCCCCTTTCTACAAGTCATAGTGGAATAATGAAATCAATCAATGCAATGTATTAGTTTGGAGTTTGGGTTTGAGTTTTGCATCTGTGCGCGTGCATGCGCAGAGTGTCTGTGATTGTGCTGTTCTGAACATGTGTACTGGTATGCAGGCCCAGCTGAATATAAGACCGTCCTCACAAATATTGACCTATTTATAATCCACTGTGAAGTCACAACCCATAGCCATCAATCTTTTATCTGATTCTACTTAATGGGATAAAAGTTTTGGACCCAAAGTGCAACAATTACATTGGATTGAGGTTTCGGAAAAAGCAACAGGTGAAGCACAATATCTGCTAAAGTGCTTCAACCTTTGTTCTTGTATTATAAAGAGAGATCATAGCTTTAAAAAAAAAAAAAAATGTTATCAGCCTTTAGTGACATTACGTGTAAACAGTCCAGTGTTTGTCACACAAAGGTGAAAGCAGTTTCAAACACAGAGGGAGAAACAGAAAGAGAGATGGTTTTGATGGACATCAGTGCATCAGTGGATGCACTCCCACCAGAAAGGCTCTTAGTTGCCATAGAAACGCCAGAAGAGGAAATAAAAAAAGGTAGAGTAGGAAAAAACATGTTTTTTCACGGTAACCTCTCAACTCCTGACATGTTTTTCACATTTAGAGGGCGCAAATGGCTAAATGATGCCCAGACATCTATTCTGCTAAAAAAACAAAAACAAAAAAAAAAACACAGCAGTTTGCATCGCTGTTATTGCACTCAAGAGAAGAGTAAAAACATGAAAGAGAAATTGAATGGTTTTATTTTTGTGAATCAGAAAATATATGGTTTATGCCTTGGCACAAACCAGCACTTCCTGGTCACCAATTGTATATAAATATGGACAAGACTTGTCCCCGTGCTTCCCATCGTACAAAAGTGAAGCTAAAATTGCGCCCTTGACTGACGCTGACATATTGCACATTTTTAACAGTAAGTGTTGGCTCGGGGAGCCAATCAATCTACCAACCATAACACACATTTAACCCATCAATGAAATGGCAATTATCCATCAGGTCAGTGCAATCCACAGTACAACAGATTTTTGTGTTGGTTTGAAGCAGATAGTTCAAGGCTATAGAAAGTTCAATGACTCTTTATGTTAGTGTTTTTTACATTTCTTCTCACTGCTAACCAAGAAGAAAAGTGAACACTTAGGCAGGCATATATCAATATGATAAGGACTTACTCTAAAGATAGAAACTATACTAGAGGACGTGGACTTTATATGAACTCTTCTGCAGCCAGTCAGTAAGAGGAGTTTTGGGGAGCTTTCATGTTATCCATCTTTTTATGGAATCTATTTTCACAGTCTCTTGACCTATTTGCAGGTTTATTTAGGCTCATTGATTTTGAAGTTATTAGAGAACACTTCAACAAGCAGGTTATTGTATGACAAAAACACGTGTTATACAAAGGACAAAGGTCTTGTAAAAAATGAATTGTTATAACATGTAAAATAAGAAAACTATCTAATGCCTGTGTTAACCTCTCTATCAGCTTTGATTGATGTCTTGTGAGGATTCTTGATTATAAGACACATAGGTGAGAGGCAGTGGAATGTGAGCTTCAGTGGGTTTGTAAGCAAAATATTTATTTGTTCAGGAATCAAACAAGACTGGTTGGTTATCAAAAGTAAAAGACGGAACATTTATACCTTTTGCCGCATCATGTTTCATAGCTCCAGCTTCCTGTCTGTTGTATGGATTTGCTGTTTTGTGAATTAGATAACCCCTCTCTGGTTCTGTGATTTTTGATCTGTCCAACAGAATCATTTTAGGATTAGACTTTTGTTTCTCGGACATTTGAATGTTTGTTCAGTGTTTACCCACACTTCATAGACAGAATGGTTAAAAAAAATGACACGTTGGATGAATTCAAAATTAAAATAATGATTCCAATCTTACTGATGTATCAAAATCACGATCAGGATTGAATACATCGCAACACATTATAACACCATATGCTGCGATACGATACAATAAATGAGATACCACACGTTACACTTTACTATCCTCTATCAAACTGCATGTCTTCTTCTAATCCCCCTCCTCTGTCCTGCCCGGTCCCTACAGCAAGGAAAAACAAGAAGCTGATCAAGATGAAAGTGCAGCGACCCGCTGGATCATCCGAGCCTCTCAACAACATGCCTGTTCCAGTCATCCCCAGGTGCATGCCCCAACTCGTGCCCACCATGCTGTCTGTGCTCAAGGCCATCGAGCCAGAGATCCTCTACTCGGGATACGACAGCACACTGCCTGACACCTCGTCGCGGCTCATGACCACTCTGAACAGGCTGGGAGGACAGCAGGTCATCTCTGCAGTCAAGTGGGCAAAGTCCCTGCCAGGTAAGAAAAATCTCCTAACCGTGCCTTGCTTTTGGTTTGGGTTACATGCATGCCAACACCAAAGCAAAGCATGTCATTGGTGGTATTTCTAGATTGTAACTGAGACTCATGGGTGGCTGAGTTGACTGATCGAAAATAAAGTCTTTTTTTTCTTTTTATACATGCGGCTGCTATAGGAAGTGATATCACTTTTTAGATCAAATGGGAAATGTCCTTGGTTGTTTAATGCAACACTCCAAATTTGGCTTTTTGCATACAACAAAAGAAAGCTTTTTTTATGCCCTCAAGTTAGCAGAACATCTGCTAGCCAGCATTGTTAGCATTCTTCCTCTAAACTAAAGGAGTTGCCACAAGTAACCTGCAAATTTATGTAAAGTGTTTGAATTAGCATAAGAGAAATTGAACATGATTTCTTAACAGCCCTTTTGTCTTTGAGTTACTCTTAGAGATTACAACAGGTGTTTATACATAACTTTTGTCAGAATTGATACGGTCATTCAGATTAGGCCTTCAGCTTCAAGCCCATTAACAGATTCATGCGATAATGAGACACACAAAAGGAGCTGTAGCTTAGTTTCATCAATTGGCTGATTTAATGAAGGGTCGGCTGGCAACCAGTTGTTTGCCGTAATTAGTGGCCATTGTAGAAGTTTTCATGTCGCTCACTTATAACTTTATATAAAAATACGATTGTCTTTTCTCTTCATGAAAACCCTTGACATAGGTAGACGGGAACAACAGATGTTCTTGAACCTTGTAATAAAAAGTTTGACCTGCGTAACGGCTGAATCCACAATTACAGACTGAAGCGGAGAGTAATGGAGGCTCATGAAAGAGTAATTCACTTTAGAAACCTTGCTTTTTCAGAGTGGTATAATTTTTATCAGGACGTGACCGAGGTTAATCAGCTTTTAATTTGCAGATAGACGAATTTTCAATAATAATCCACTTATCTATTGAGGAAATATTCTTTTTTTCTTCTTTTCAGAAGTGAAGCAGGTCAACATAATCAAAGAATAGCTGCAGTTTATCCCTGTTATCACAACAGGTGCAAGCTCCCACTAAAATTTGGTTTTGAAACCAAATATTGTGGGGGTTCAGTTCAGAAAGAAGTGTTTTAACCAGTATTTTTGTTTTCCCAGCGATAAAATACCCAGCAAAATTTGTGTGCGAAAGTAAAAAAAAAAAAAAAAAACATTGACAGGTTTGGAGACTCACCAGTTAGATTTCTACAAAGCAATACTGGAAGCACAAAGAGGTTGGAATTTAAAGCATTCATGCTGGTTGTTATCATGAGAAAGAAGGCATATGACTTGATAATCACTTAAAGTATGTGCTCAGAGATGTTCCACTCTCACTCTGATTTTTACATTTAGTCACATCAAAGAATAAAGGTCAGATCCCTCAAACAAAATCCTTCAATGAATCCATGAAGTAAAACGTTTCTTTTTGTTGCTGCTTTGTTTGTGTGTTTGGTGTGTGTGCTTGTATGCGTGTGTTCGTCAGTATAATGAGGGGCAAATCTGGCTCACATCTTATGTGAGCATTGTCCATAACTGGCGGCCTGCCAAAATGATTGTGAGGGAACGCTCTGAGGGGTTGGGGTGAGGGGTGGCTTTTACATAACAAAGCATGGTTTCAAACAAATGTAATGTGAAAGGACTTTTTTCATGTGCAGTTCCACTTGTATAGTTTTGACAGTGTGGAAACGACTGAAGTTTAATTCAAGTCCAATTTGAACATTGGCTTAACTAGATCTTTTTGGTTTTATTGGAGCATTGTAATTTAGTTTTTAATGATGCATCTGACAATCACTTTTTCTTTTGTTCAGTGTTTCTGTATCTCTTTGAGAACAAGCAATTATATTATGTTTTGTGATGAAACAGAATAGGTTAATATAATCAATGGAAGAAAGTGCAGCAGTACCATATTATGGAACATCTTTTTTTCTCAAGCTGCAGAAACACTTTAATCTGTTGTGATCGGAAAAATGCTGTCTTCATAGAAGGATAATTACTCTAAATAGATTTCTGTGTGATAATGAGTTTTGCATCTCTTTCTTTGTGTGTCTTACTAACTCACTTCATTGGACTTTCCTAGGCTTCCGCAACCTGCACCTGGATGACCAGATGACACTGCTGCAGTGCTCCTGGCTCTTCCTCATGTCCTTCAGCCTCGGTTGGAGGTCGTACGAGCAGTGTAACGGCAGCATGCTCTGCTTCGCCCCTGATCTCGTCATCAACAAGTACGTATCACAGCCAGCTGCTGTATTTTTATGCGCAACAATTTGTCAGGCAAATTTATTATGCATTTGGCTATTTCAGGTTGTCACTCTCACTTGGATTTCTTATCGCTCTGCTTACACAGTCACCCATTTGTCTTGCTCACATTGGAGATTTGGCAGTTTGTGCGTGTGAAGATGTTAAATCAGGTGAAGAGAAGCAGCAGGCGACACTTTCTTTATCAGAAGAAACACATGGCCGTCTGCTCCCTCCCCAGGCCAACAGTGTAGATATCAAAGACACAGGCTGTGGGACAGATGTAAATGAACATTACAAATAAGAGGGTGGTGAAAATCCCCTAAAAGATGGTTCAAATTATCCCAGGTCTAATCCATTAATTTAGCTCTGTGCTAGGCTAGTGTAGCATTAAAAACAAAGAAAGCCTGTTGGACACACACACACACACACACGCACACACACACATACACACCACAGAGGAGGCTGCTGACATGTTGTCGAAGCTAAAACAAAAAAAAAAAATGTTTTAAATGAAATGTATAAGAACATCTCACTTGATTTATTAAGCAATATCATTTGGAAAGAAGACACTAATTCATTATAATAGCACATCCAGAAATCACATTTCTCACTGAGACAAATGAAAGTACATTAATGACATACTGAGCTGGAGAGTAAATAACCTTCTGTGGTGCCTGGAGGCCTCAGGTAATACAGCTGCGTGTTAATTACACAGCCTTGTTACTTAAACAATCACTGCCTGTGAAATTGATTGTGCTTGAAAGTCTCTGCTCTTGCCAACGTCTATGAAGTCTATAGAGAAAACAGCATCATGCCAAGGCTAATGTACTGTGAGCTTGTTTGTTTGCACCGTTTCCAGCTTTTGATGGTCAGACTTTGAATACTCGTGATGAAACAGATCTGTCCATTATTTGACAAAATGACACAACGTCATGCTTCCCCTACTAGCCAACATAAACTGTTATGATTCTGAAAAGCTAGCATGCTGCAGTTTGACGGTTGGGCTTTCATGTCTTTGCTTTTAAATTTATGATCCAGGAACCATTTTACTTTGAAAAATACGATTTTGTTTGCATTCAACAGCCTGAGCTTCTGTGGCATTTCCAAGTGTCAATATTGCTTACCTAAATGATACAGATAGAAAAAGGTGTATTTTGTATTCCCTTTTTTTTTTTTTTTGAAGGAGAGGTCTAAGCTGTGAAGAGTAACTCCCAATAGACATACAAAACTCAAAGCAGGTTTAAAATAGATATCAAAGGTCATGTAGTCCAGTGCCAATAGCACTGTGGTTGGTCAGCCCTAAACCCAAGGCTACATACCGTTTCTTCAACATGTGCTGTGTTTATTCTAGAGGTAGAAGGTAAAATTGGCTGTGTGTGTGTTTGTGGTCCTGAGGTGTGGAAAGCCATCAGTCCTGATTTCACTGTCTGGTGTCCCAGCTACCCAGCTATAAAGCTTCCTTGCTGGGGCTGACTGGGAAGTGAATAACAGGATAAGTGAACGAGCTTCAAGTCTAATCTGTCTGTCTTTCTTTTCCCTCCCCCGCCCGTATCCACCGCTGATCTCTTTCCCCCCTCACCTCTCTTTCTTCCCTCTCCCTTTCCCTCATTCTCCTGTTTTTAGAGAGCGTATGAAGTTGCCCTTCATGAACGAGCAGTGCGAGCAGATGCTGAAGATCTGTAACGAGTTTGTCAGACTGCAGGTGTCCTATGATGAGTACCTGTGTATGAAGGTCCTGTTGCTGCTCAGCACAGGTAATGGAAAACACTTACCTCTGAAAAGTCACTGCAATTTTTGCTGCTGTATCTTCCATCACACAACACTGCAGCCTTTTCATTGCAATGTCAAGTACTCTCAATATGCCACTGAAGGATAGTATTATACTGAGGGGACTGGGAGACACTGCATCATGGATGCATTTTTTTTACTCAACAGTATTGATGCAAATGGATTGATGACTACATTTGTTTTGGTGTAGTTTTATTTAATGATATGTTAATATGTAAGCAGATAGGGTAGTTATACATGTATAAAGGAACAAATAAATGAACTCAAATGTTATTGCTTTTTTATTACATATTACTTTACATTTAAATAAAAATATATAGAAGTACAACACATTTCCTACATATGTTAAGTGTTGTTTGATGAGACTAATAAGGCTTTGAAATCAATGCCGTACAAAATGTACAAAACTTGCAGTTTGATTTAAAACGAGATACTGTTTATCACGTGTGGTTTATTCAGTTTAGTCTCAAAGCTTGTTCACTTTGCAACACTGTGTTTTGACAAGTGTGTGTTTTGATCTTTAAGTTCCAAGAACGCCCAAAAATAAGCACTTCTAAATACAGAATATTATATAATTGTTGTGTCTGATTACTGTCTGCACTTTGAACCAGTTGAGCTGCTTCTTATAAAGAACCTGTTTCTTTGTCCCCATGTAGAATATAGTCCAACTATCTGCTGAGTGAAAGCACCATGTGTAAATGTTTTGCTTCTTTTTATTAATCCTCACAATTATGCCGTGGACTTTTAAAAGTTTCAAACACTTTTTTCACATTGAACACAAGTCTATTGTTTGGATTTTATCGTGTCTTTTTTTCTAATGTTTTTAAGACACTTCTTTCATGGCACATCTATTTTGCACCAAATTAAGCATCAGGCATTTCTTTACAAAGAAAAAATGAGACATCAATACATCAAAAAAGACTGAACTGCAGCATGAATTCTTTGTTTTTTTGTTGTTGCTTGTTGCTGTTACTGTTGAAAAGATGAGGGGCATCCAGCATTTTGTGAAAAAGTGGATCTCAACACTTCTCAGATCTGAACACTGCAACACTGTATTTCAAAATGTGAACTTTACTTTCACAGGCCTTTCACAACAACTTTATCACTTTGTAAGGTTCCTTGAAAACTGTGTTTCTGTGAAAGTACGGTTTGTTCATCTTCTGAAATCACTGACTCAGTTGAGAGGATCTTTAAGTAAGGTACTTACAACTCTGTACAAAGCTCATGTTTCTCCACATTAAAAGAAACAATTGCAGCTGTGTCCTGTACACGTAAATTACAAATCAAAACATTTTTAAATCAGATTTAAGTTTCTTACCTCAAAGGGTAAAATGCAGTTGCTATTTGGCCAAATTGCCTAAATGAGAGTGCAAAATTAAAATACCTCATTACAATAAAACCTTGCCTCCTATTTTGATGACTTTTTTTAGCTGAAAGAAAATTAGGTTTAGAATTGATTTTTTCTCTTCCAGTAGGGTTAGGGTTAGGTTTTTTTTTCTTTATATTCTAAATGCCTCTATATTTGCTTGAGTTTCTTTAAAAGGGAGGGATGAGAGAAACACATTAAAGGATGGACTCTGACCAGAAGAATTTAAAAATGTTCCTCACCTTCCTTTCTTCATGCAAATAATAGTTACAGTAGCAGTTGGCTATGAGTCAAACTATGTGATTAGCACCTCTTAAATATCTAGAAAAAAATACACAGCATGAAGAAAGAGTTACAAAATCCAACATTTTTCTTATTATGTAAATTTGCACTTAGCTGTGGAGGAAGGCATTCTTCCTTCCTCTTAGCTCAAAGGATACACTTAAGATGTGATATGCTGGTTATGCGGAGGAAATGACATTTCCATCCTGAGCCTTGGCTGCATTTTCCTACCTGAGAGCTATTTCCATCTGTCCACCTCAGGGATTGAGCTGCTGTCAGTCAGCACATCTCATGCTTCTGAGTGAAAATTAAAGGCACCTATGGGGCCACTTGAATTTATAGCTCTGTGCAAGACACCTGTTTATTTAAGAAATTAGTCTTAAAGTTTAAACCCTTCCCCATACTTTGAGAAATGTAAAAACAAAGTCAGGATGGGATATCTCTTTTAACCCTCACCCATTAAACAAATATCTCCTATAAAAAAAAGTCAGAGTTTAGAGCAGGAGAGCAATCTGTTTGTAGTCTTTTATAAAAAGTCTCTTAGCCAAAGCTGAACATGCATAATGATGAGGCCCAATAGAACTAGCACTGTGGTATCTCTCCCAGATAATGTAAATCAGACAGTAATACACCCCAATCCTGCCCTCTGTGGTTTTGCATAATCTCAGGGCTAGGCTCTGTGGCTTTGCCTGGGCCGGATGCCAGGCACCAGACTGACATGAAGTCTGCCATGTGTTGACACAGTTGTTATGGCGACTGCAAATTGATGTCTGTTTCAGTTATTTGGTGGTTTTTAGCATCTTCTTTTTTTTGCAGGAACCAGTGCTGAAAAATACACACTCTACATGTAGAGTTCATGATTTTGTGAAGTGTGTGTCCAAATATTTACTGCTCCTTTGAGATTTTTTTTTTTTTTTTTTTTTAAATCTGGGCCTCGTCACTTGTGAAACACACCCCCTGTTAGCTATTACTCTAGCTTTAGTTTAGCATATTTTCCACTACCTAATGCGTTCTGGTTAGGAGGTGCCTGCATGCATGTGTGTGTGTGTGTGTGTTTAGCGTGCATCTCCTAAGAGGGTCCTCGCTGTGGTCCCAAACAATATATTTTAATGAAGTTTTAATGCCGCTGGCTGTTTCCTGCATCAAAGAACAGGATGAAAATCAGACTAAAACATAGCAACATAGCTGATGGATTTTCAGTTTGAGACAGATGTTCATATGTGCATGACCTGTCGTCCAGATGGCAGAGCAGATACAAAAGTGTAACTTCATGCTAACTACATGGCTGTGTTGTAGGGATTCAGTAAACCTAAAATGTTGTTTTTTTCTTATTTAATCAAAGATAAAACAGCAACACAGTAGATTTATAAAAAAATAATCACATTTCATACCCTCCCCTTTGTCAGGATGTAAAGGGGGATTGACTCACATCAGTGTTGGTGGATTTATTTGATAGATTAGCATTTTAGCATATGATAGCATTTTATACGTTTTTTTTTTATCACAGGGTTTCAATGATTTTGCCATTCCTGCAAACTTGCTAACTGTTATGTCTGTTTGTGTTTGTATATGTGTGTGCAGTACCAAAAGATGGCCTGAAAAGCCAGCCAGTGTTTGACGAGATCCGTATGACGTACATCAAGGAGCTGGGAAAAGCCATTGTGAAGAGAGAGGAAAACACTAGTCAGAACTGGCAGCGCTTTTACCAGCTAACTAAGCTACTGGACTCCATGCAGGAGGTTAGAAAACACACACACACACACACACACACACACACACACGATATATCCGGATCACGCCCCTGGTTCAGAACTGCTTGTATTATTATTTGAATAGAGGATGCAATTCATTGAAGAAAAAGACAAAAAAAAAAAGATCAGTGACACAAATTCAATCCTTTTGAAAGATTTGTGACCTGTTGCACCCCTAACATTTAGAGTTTCTTGCTTCTTTTTTTAAAACCTTTTTTTTTTTTCATGCCAGTCAAACTTAATGAATCATAGCTTGTGGTTAAAGTGCATCAGTATCTCAGAGTTCAGCTGAGTTCCCTGTACCAAACTGATTAGTGTAAAACCCTGAAGAATACACTCGCAGAGCCCACTAAGTGCATAATGTTCCAGTCGAATCCGTTACATGCCGTCTCTACATAAAGCCTCTTAATTGCAGAATTAAAAACCTCCTGTATATAGACCTGAGGCTCATTTCAAGATAATCCTGCAAATTAAAAAAAAAAAAAAAAGAAAGAAAAAAGTTTTTTAATATCTAATGAAGTCTCATTAATCTGTCTGTGTCTCTTCCTCGTCCAGATGGTGGAGGGTCTTCTCCAGATCTGTTTCTACACCTTTGTGAATAAAACCCTCAGTGTGGAATTCCCTGAGATGCTGGCAGAGATCATCACCAACCAGATACCAAAATTCAAAGACGGGAGCGTCAAGCCTCTGCTGTTTCATCAGAAATGACTGCCTTAAACTGTGAAGCAATGCCTTAAATTCAGCCCTGCCCGTGTACCTCTCGGGGGCCCCGAGATTTCGCCCCTGAACTCTAAGCCTTGGCTTGTCCTGCCTCCCCTACTGCTCTGTTTTGATTCCTCCAGTTTTCCCAAGCCCCCCGTAGGAATTCTGCCACACCCCACCAGCCATTCAGCCAAATTTCGGAGCACAATACCTGCCGCCTCATGCCTTCTTATCCTGTCTAAGGTTTGGCTAAACTATGCTAGGAAGCCTCTCAGCTGACCTGAAGCCATTCTTCTCGACTAACCAGGAAGAATTTTTGTCCTCCAGAGGAGAAATATTGGCTGGTATGTTGGCAAGAGGCCCCTCAACCCCCCCCCCCCCCCTCCGTCCACAGCCATGTCCTCACAGATCTAATGCAGTTTCTTTTGGTGGCTGCCTGCCTATTTTCTCTCTCCTGCCACTTGTGTTTTATTGCTGATATTGCTGACAAACCAACACCTAGAAACACCTTTCCCTCCATCAACATCAATCTCACCCTGCCGTCCTGCTCACCTGATAAGCAGCGTGTTGAAGCTCGCCCCAAGTTCAGTCCCACTGCTACTCTGCTCACCTGCCTCGCCCATCAGTGTTTGCCCCCCACAGCTCCACTGCGCACAGAATGTTGTGTTCAATTGTTTCGGTTTCCAGAGCACTCGGCATTGAAGGGGATAAACAGAAAAATTAGAACTCACTCTGACATTGGAGAGTCTTATTTGCACCCAAGGAATCAAGGATGAACTGTTTTCAGCTGCAAAATCAGTTATCTTCTCTGAAATTGTAGAATCCGACCAATGGTAGAAAAAAAAAATCAGCTCGAGGAATATTCTTTTGTTTTATTCATTTCTGACCACACACTTACGCACACTAACATAGAAAATGTATACGAGGACACACACTCACTCAGTGAAATGTTTACACAGGATGTATCTGAGAAGGGAAAAACAGTGCCTTTTAGCTTTCAAAGCCATCCTATATAATCCCGTGTTGTTTTGCAAAAGATTCTAACCTCGACATCCGTCTGCATATTTCTCCTGTTTGTTTTTTTTTTCTCTCCAAGCAACCGTTGTGGTGTTTTTAATGTGGGCAGCTCTCTCTGTTCTGGACCTTAAATGTGCATCGTAGGAAAACAGCATATGGTACAAATAGGATATATGTACATCAGTATGAAATATGAAGATCTTAATTATAAGGATTAGGTCTTAAAAAGAATGAGAATAACATATAAACGACAGAAAAGAATGAAAAGATGTTTTTATGTCCCCAAAAACACATTGCATGTGTTTGCCCTTTTCCTCATGTGAAGTCAATTTGATAATTCTACTGTATTTCTCAATCAGTATTGCATAATTTTAGAGTATCCAGATTAATATTATATATAAAAAGTTAATATAAATGACACATCAAGATCCTTTTTATCTAACAAGTTTTAGAGAGGCTGCATCCAGCTTTGTGCTAAAATGGACACCACTGGAATTGAAACAAGGCTGTCTAATGTTGTGTAACATTTATTATTTTTAGGGCTAGAATAATCAGTCAGTTGTTAATTGGGATAACATTTTCAACAAACCCTGTTCAATTTATTGATATGCAATTGCATAATTGCAACCTTGTGGCTGAATTTCCACAGCGTTTCTATTTTGGTTTTCATTCAACCTTACTTTAAAGTTTAGTTTTCTAGATCTCACTCGGAGTGACTTATGGCCAAGTAGGACTGGAAATAATGCTGATGGAACCTGTAAGATCACTGGACTGGATTTTAAGCAGCATTAAAACATTAAGTGATAGATTTGAGATGATCTCAGAACGGCCGAATAGCTCCAAGTTTAGTAACCAAGTCAAACCAAACCCAGTTTGGTTCAACCAACATCCCCATGTAGGACTCCCAAAAACAGAAGGAAAAAAAAAGACATTCAACAACAAGATATTTCTGAAAACACATTTTTAATGACTTTACCTGTCTGTGAAATATGCCATTCCACATCAAATACATCCTATAATCAGGTTCATCTTAAAGTGTTTACATCAACAGCTACTGAGGTATTTATTCTTTTGACCAGCCCAAAATATAAAGATGGCTATGAAGATAATTAAACAGAAATCTATTTATTTTGTATATGAGATGTAAAATAGAGACACCCAAAATCGATGGAACTTCTGTTCTTGGCACAGGATTTAATCTCTTAAAGTTTATTTTTTTTTGGATTAAGATGACTTCGGTCCATGAAATTTGTGAATCAAAGCTCAGGCTATGAGTGATCACATCACCTCGATGTGATCCACTAGTGCCAAATGTATTAAAAGAGAGATTTTATGCCTCCTTTCCTGGAGAAGTGAAAAAAGTAATTATTCGGATGGAATTCAACATGATGTGGTTCTTGTTACTGTGCTCGAGAGTGCTCCTTTAGTCCAGTATCACACCGACACCAGCTTAAACTTACTGATTGTTCTCCGAGAAAGTGTATGACAGACTTTTTTTATGGAGATGCACAAACACATTGTATTTTAAAAGATTGCAAGGTCAGCAGGAATATCTGCTGCTGTCAAACAGGTGGTGGTCAGCACTTGGTGCATTTGTAATCAAAAAAATGTATGTGTACCAACTAATGTGATGGCCAAACCAAAACACTGACTGCACAGTTGTACAAACACAATCCTCCCCCCTCTTAGCAGATATGCTTCTATTTTCCTCTGTGTTTCTTGTAACTGCCTCTATGCCTACAATGTCGACCTTATACATTCTCAAATATTTATTCTGAATGGTACTCATCCCTCCGCCCATAATCCTGAATTGCAGTTAGCAGACCAGGTAGCAGGTTGCCATGGAGACAGCTCATTTGTGTGTTACTTACAGCAAACAGCACAGCGGGCTCTGGCCGAGTACGAGCCACTATTCAATAAGAGCCATCATGTTATTAATCAGCCATTCTGCCAAAAGGATGGTCATGTACTGTGCAGGCTTTCAGCTTTCACCTGCTTGCTCGCTCTCGTGGCCTTGTGCTGTAAGGAGAAAAAAAAAAAAAAAAACCAATCCGCTCACTTCATTGTGGATTATTATTCGGGGAATATTTGACAAAACTGTCTCTTTGTTTGGGTAACTTTTGCAAACAGTATTACAGTCGTTTCCCGGTGGTGGTGCTTCAGAAAACCAGCTTTAACGTGTTGATGTAACCTAAACCCTGCTCGTTTCTAAATGGCCATAGGTGTTTATAGCAGCGCCGACATAACCAGTGCAATGTAAACAGTGTCTATTATTACAAACTATTTTTACATAGACATAACCTCTATACTCCTATACACTTTTTCTCTTTTAACTTTCAACTACTTGTTCGATTAAAGGCCTTGCGAAAGGGAGACAGAGAGCCATAGAAATAAGATTTCAAATCAGGAAATAGATAAACCCTTATCAAATATCAATACTTTTGGAGATTGATCTATTGTAAAAAAAAAAAAAAAAGAAAGAAAATATTTTCTGTGATTTTGAATACATCAGCTTGATCCTCTTTGATATGAATTATTTTACCCAATCCTTTTTGTATATTAAATGACTCGAGAAAGTACATATTTTTTTCATTTGTGTTTGATAAGGTAGACGTGTTGAATACATTAGGAAGTGTTAAACATTTTTTGTCTTGTGAAGTAAATGTAAATTCTAAGAGTCAACGGGAAAGTCCACATGAATGCTAACTGTGTTTAAAAGTTATACGGAAACGAGGGAGGGAGGGAGAGAAGGGTGAGACAGGCTGGAGGAGTGTTTTTGTGTTGTGTAAGTGACCAAAGCAGAGGAGAATTAAAAAAAAAAAAAACAACTAACAAACAGAAGTATTCAAGCAGTTACATTTTAAGTAGCACTTATCCAACTTCTAGTACTTTCTTTGTTTTGAAAGGTATCTTTTGTAAAAGGTCCAGGCTTTTGGCTCCCATGTATATTGCTGTGAGGATTTACTGGTCACAAAATAGAAAAAAAAAGAAAAAAAAAAAGTTGAACCTCCGCGTGAAAGTAAATCTACCAGAGCCTGACAGAATTGCACTACCCTCATATTGGTTGATAAATTCTATTTTGTATAAAATACATGCAAATATTATCTTTTAAGATTAAGGGCAGATCATGTTTCACTGGTACATATGGCTATGGCTTTCATTGAAGTCTGTTTCGCTCATATTTCAGTTCTGTAAATGTAATCCGATGTAAAAACAACCAAAAAACATAAAATGTTTGTTTAAAAGAAACGATAGCTTGTTTTACTTCTGTAATACACCTCTTCTGTAGTCAGTGTCGATATTTTCACCTATTTGATTAAATGTTGAATTCAGTTACCTGTGTTGTTCTTTGACATTGGATTTGGCTTCGTGTTGGAAATGACTTGGAAAATGTTTCCTTCATCGCAGGTGGAACGTGGATATTCAGAACAGATTAGTTCAAATATTATACACAATAAAGTTTCCTGTTTTTCAAGGCACAGCGCACATGTTTTATTTCTGCCCTCTCACATTATTATTTATGTGCATAAGAATAAAATCTAAAAAGTATATGAACTTTGTATCTATTGAAGTATATAACACCAAAAAAAGGGGAATTATGCTTTTGCTTATAAAAAGGACTAGTAGTGATGAGGAACATATCATCAATATGTCACTTCCAGACCCCGCGGATAGCTCACTGAATCAGTTCCATTAGTTTATTTAGTGCAAAAACAAACCTAATCCTAGAGGACATTATGTGCAGGAGATATTTCTTAGAAAGCATCAGCCGTTTAGTGATTTCCCAGAGTACGGCGAGCTTCATGAGTGGAGACACTAAAGAAGTTGTGAGCACACACATGAACTGATTAAGAGCTATTTTTTTCCACATTTCTGCTCGTGTGAAATTAACGGGAAAAAAAATCCAAAAATTCTTAGTAAGCTGAAGAGGTAAGAGTTGAATATTTCACTTTGGGAAGAGCGGGTGAGTTTTCAGTGAGTTTGTGTAGAAAAGGAAAGAAAGGTCAGAATGGTTGAAGGTGCTTTTACTTTAACCTTTCACTGTTTCTCAGCTGCAAATTGATTTTAGCAGCTTTCTTTACGAGCACAATTGTTTACAAAATGTGGATCCATTTATAAATAACCTGAAGGATCAACTAAATATTTTTTCTTTTTCTAAAACCTTAACTGTAAAAATATTTGATACAATAAGTGTATACCATATATGAAGGCAGACTGGACTGAAGCGTTCTCATCCATTAGCTTGTTCCATATCTTATTCAGCGATTAAAGATGTGCATTCTATAGAGTTTGAGCATTATAACATTCCTAGATATCAAATCCATTTATCACTGTGATTTTCGTTTTTAATAACTTCATCTTGGTTCAATCATTCTTAAAAGCTCAGGAAACAAAAAAATACAAACAAAGCTCTGCTACATGTTTTGTGAATAAAGCCACAGAATAACTGTTATTCAGCCTCAATGCTTAATGTAGAAGAAAAATCCAACTCTGGATGTTGTTATCTCCTTTAATTCTGCACAATTTCTTGTCAATTCACCAAAACATCTGAAAGAATAAGGCTTAGATAGACGTAAATAATACAAAAATCTGGGCAACAAAGATGGAATCAAGAAATTAAGTTAGTAGGCTAAAAATACAAAATATAAAATTTCATAATTCAAAAATCATACTTTATCAAATGCTGTTTTTTTTTGTATTTACAATGTCATTAAAACACCTCAGATTGAATACATTTCAGGATTACACCTTTTAAGAAACTGTCATAAATAATAAGTTCAGATATGAACAAAGTAGTCTCGTTTCACATTTCATTTCTTTTGACTCCCATTGATTTTTTCCCTATTTAAATGCTAAAATGTTCTTTCATTATTTGCTCCAATAAGGAAAGCACAGGAAACGTGACAGAGCGAGGAAAAAAAAAAATCCAGAATGAGGACATTGCTCGGAGCCCCAAAGCAGACCAGCTATAACTGAATGATTCAGGAAATGTTTAATTCATCTTTTCTTAAGATTTTAGACGTGATGAGAGATGTCATGATGTACAATATGCAATACTTCTTTGGTAAGAGATAAAAAAAAAATCTCCACTGAAGTCATTTATTGAATTCACGTAATGGATCAAAGTATTAGATAAAGATGTCGGCTATGAATAAAAACATGAATGTTGATTTTTGTATGTATTAATCCCGAGGGACATTAGACATTTGAATGTTTTGAGAGACATGCTTCACACACACAAAGGCCCAAAGCACAAACAAGACCTATAGACATGCATTCATGGAGCGGTATCAGAGTAAAGGGGCTGCACAGGGATTGGCCACTCTAGTAGTTGGTAATTTGGTGCCTTGCTCAAAGTAAACTGGCACCTATTTGGTCAGTCCCTACAGTCTGAACTCCTGCAGCCCTTGTGTATGTGTGCCACCCCCATGTGTTTTTTCTAAAAGGAATGAAATAGAATATGATTTCATGAAATTGAAGACATTTAACACACCTCAACTAAAGTCGCAACAATGAATTGAAATAGTGCAAACATGACTCGACACAAAACTCAATATTGGACTCAGTTATTCCCAACAATTAAATACATGTGGAGAGGCAAAGTGAGCCCTCACAGCTGGGCTTATTGTCAACAGCAGGAATCAAATGTTAAATTAACGTCGCTTTGTAAACTGCCCATCTGTTTGAAACGTTTTTCTTAAAACATTTTTCCTGAAGGCTCTGTTAGCGAGAGGCATTCAAACCAAACGCTGACCTTCCAGCGAACCTGTTCTGTGCTGATCCGCCCTGAGGCTCCTTCTCATGAACTGTGAGCTCTGAAACATTAGCCAGGTTGAGTCCTGTCCAGGGGAATTACCAGACCATCACACCAAGTGCTCAAAAACATATTTACAGCTGTACAACGAAACTCAATCATTAAAACATTGGCTTTAAAAAGCTCCATCCCAATGAGATCAGCAATCATTCAGACATGCACCAGTAGAAAAGGTGAACTAACAAGTCCGAAGTTGAATGCCACTTGCTTCGGATTTTGTTCCCTATCATCATTTCAAACATCTCAGGGGGAAGATCTTTTTTTTTTTTTTTTTGTCTGATTATAAGAGGAGACGCTGAAGCAGTGCCGTTCAAAGTGATAAAGCAAGGGCTGAAAAATCTAAACCACACACACACACACACACACACACACACACACACACACACACACACACACACACACACACACACACACACACACAGTTGGACGCCTCTATTTTCCAGTGCAAGTCATGGGTCTCCCTCAGGTTCGTAGTAAGTTTGCTCCTCTTCTTTCCAGTATCACATCTACTCCAACAGGTTCTTGTCGGTCCAGCTTCAAGTCCCCGTCTACAGTGGCCCAGTCCAGTATGGTCTAAGATATATAAAAGTCTGCTCCGTCTTGTGCAGTTAATTCGAGTCTTCAACAGTCCAGTTTGGTCTACTCCAGTTCATTGTCTTCCAGGTAAAGTCTTTCTCCTGGCCCTTCACTATAAAAACTCAACATAGTTTTCTGGTATCAGTCCTGTTCGGCCATCCAAAGTCCCCTCAAGCCAGCCGGGCTCCCTTGAGGCATGAACTGGAAGTGGGAAAAAAAAAAAGAAGAAAAAAATATTTAGTTTTAACAACTCAAAACGGAGGGAAAAGGTTCATGAATAAGTGGCACTTAAAAAGCAAACACGTGCAGAAGTGAGCGAGTAACGAATTGAGCAATCAGGGCTGACAGACAGATGCAGATAACTTAGGCCAGGAGACCAAATTCCACATGTTCTTCATTATCCAAGTGTTTTATTTGTAAATATGTCGAATGGACATCTCTGTCAGGAAATCACACACAGATACAGCTGCTAATATGTGGCAATATAATACTGAAGCAGACGTAATTCACTTTTGACGAGTCTTCTGATCTAAATCAATCATAATCAAGTTGCTTAGTAACTGTCCTCCTTTCATTTGTCCTCGTCCAATCAACAGTCTTCAGGCACTATAAGCGTCGATGTGTAGGAAGCCTTCAATGCAGTGCCAAATTCACTAAAGCTGTCAGGTTGTAGGTTATATATCTATGATGAGCTACTGAGATAAAGAATGGTATGTACCTTTGACATTCCTCTAACCAGTTTTCTATTTATAAAGCCGCCATACTAGCAAGGAATTCAACACTGACACATGCAGATGACGGACCAACATTAACATTCATCTAGTTTCTGTCCACTTCACAAAGGTAAGTATTCACTTCTCTTCCACCTCTTTTTTATTTCGGTCTCCACCAACTTTTAAGGGGAAGATTTGGCTCTTAAGTTGCTTAATGTTCTGCTAGTTTTAACGGCGTGTCAAATCTGTCTGAAGCGGGGCTGAGGTCTTCATGTTGACCACGTGGCTTCCAGCTGGCTCATCACAGGTACTGATGTAAGGTAAGTGAAGCCAAAACAACGAGCTGAAAGCACAGTACAACTCTGTAGAGCTGAGGTCAAACTGCAAAACAACCTCTTGCATACCACTCATACTTGACCTGTTTGTAGATGCTCAGAAAATATTAAGGCAGCTTTGGTTTTATAATTATTAAGCAATAGATGTCAATTAATGTTAACTATTTATTTTTTTCGATAAAAACGAATACAAATTTGGAAGGAATGACAAAGTAAGTTGAGAATAGAAACTAGCAAAATGTAACTGGTCAAAATGTGAATTATTAAAGCGTCTGTTAGGACTTTCAGTTTGTGTTGATTCTGGCGCCCCCTGTACGTCTTACCTCTTGGCTGATTTTGTCCTCCAGGAGCGACCAGAAACATCATCCTGCTTTCTTTTAACAGTCAAATGTTTCACTCATTGTGACTCTTTGGTGTGTAAAATTCTACATCTGTTTTATATTTCAGTTTGGGTATTGCTTCATACATAAAACATTTAATGGCTTTTATGACCCAGTTCACACACATTTCTGTTGTGACTCAGTCTACAGCATGAATTTGGGAAGTGAACATTATCCCTTCTCTCTCTCGATTGTGTCTCTCCAATATTGTTGTGCTTAAAATGCAGGAACAATAATATTACAATAATGAGGAAGCATGTTCACCTGAACCTCAGCTTCTGTTTTTGCTGGTTTTAATTGAGCTTCTCTTTGATTTTGTTTGTTACATCAACTTTGAACTGCCCTCCCCCTCCCTTTGCCATGATGCGTTGGATGTCTTGTGTGACGCACTTTGAATTGCCTTGTTGCTGAAATGTGCTACTGTATGTAAATGCATTTGCCTCGTCTTGCCTTGCCTGGATACGACTTAAAAGACAGGAAGTTAAAGAGAACATTGCAGCAGATGTGAATCGTGTGTTCAGTTAATTTTGTCCTCACGGTAAATCTTAACTCCTCCACAGTCACATCAAAGACATAAAACTCAAATGGGATCTGGATGCAAGACATTGCAAAGGCTTATTATGTGTCTTTGATTTTCATGGTTCTGCCTTCTTTAAATTCAGTTTGTGCAACACAATGAATTAAACACCATGGTAATCTTCTATCGCACGGCTAGGGTGACACATCTATATATCGTTATTGTATCCTGATGACCACTAAAGACGCATTATGAGCTCCACAGGGACAGCTGGGATGCTTCACCCCGGTCTGGCTGTCAGCAGACTGGCTAGCTGACATGCCTCTTTAGAGATTACATGTCCACAAGGTCACATTTTGACCCAAATGGCTCCGATGACACTGCTCTGCTTTACATAAGCAGCAATAGTCTTAACACAGCTAACTCTATTTATGTTCTGGGGGTTCGACAGACCATTTGTGTCCCTTTTCCCTGCAGGGATTTACACAGTCGTGCCATGAAAACCATTCGGTTCAACTGTTATTCTGCCTGACAGCCATGAGAGCAGCATAAATATTTTATAAACATTAACATTTTTGCAAATCTGGTCTTCATTAGACGATCAGAGCCAAAGAAAACTAAGGGGAGACAAAGTGATTCATAGTTTTGGCAGCTTGAGGTTTGAGAGGTTGAAATTAGGCGGAAGAGGGCCAAATGTTTTCATCATGATTGTTCTGCATGGGGGAAGGTTGGAAAGGATCGAAATAGAAAAAAAAGGAATATCTTTAATATTTTTCGAAACATTGGTTGAGTCTGTGGGTGTGATTACTCTCATACATTGCTAATTCTTAGCTCAAACAACGCAAATAACGGCTCACATTTGAAGGTTATTTAGAGCTCAGCTGCATTCAAAAGCAACGCAAGAATTGTTCTTCACTAATTCTGCTTTTCCAGCCTCTGATGTTCTCTTGAGAAGAGTGTGAAAACAGTAAATTCACATCATAAGCCTCTTTTTAGAAATCTGGTGCTGGATTAAAATAAACTTCACTAACAGAATGATGCATCAGCATACGGACTCAGGCTCCTAATAATTTAATTCAAGGTAAGAACTAAAGCTTATTAACACACCTGCAGTGCATGTTTCTCTTTTAAACGACGACCACTTGACAAAGAAAGAATTTAACGAAACATGATGGAGAACCTTTTAAAATACAATGAGAAAAAAAAAGGAGATACGCCAGAGAAATTGTGATTTCTGTGATAGTGTTTGGCCAAAGATCTACTTTAAGAATTCTTTAGATTTTCAATTTGACAAATTAAATCACCACCAAGGCTAAGTGTGTTTTAATCTCCATAGGCTGAATTTTCTCTTCGACAGGAAACATTTGTTTCTATCCAACCTCAAACAGCCTTTCTTTCCTTTTATTTCTGCTCTGCTGGCGAGCGCAGAGCCTGACTCACCGTTGTCAAAGATGGTCCCAGCGATGAAGGACAGCTCAGAGTCATGCTCTGCCTTGCAGGCATACAGCGCTCGAGCCTTCCTGCCCACAATACTGGAGACAAAAAGAGAAAGAGAGGGAGACGGAAGGTTGAGGTCGATTCTGGAGGAAACAGACAGCTTCGGGTTCAAACTAAGATTGATATAGAAACGTATACAGGCCTGACATTTAGTTAGTGACACTAACCAGAGGCAGAATCAAGTCATGAAAGAATTGTAATATGGATCACAATAACCTGAATTTGAATTTTCAGGATAATCAACTCTAGATTAACAGCTCTGTAGATGGGACCAAATGTAATTTAGCCTCTAGCTGCGTTAAACAAAGGGGAGGACACCCTCATGGTGGGTCACTTTAAGCGTAGCTGTGAGAAACCACATTGAATGGTGTCACAAATATCAAATTCTTATTATTTCAAATGAAGAGCTACCTCAGGTTCTTTCTGTGGGGACAAAATCCTTTTTCACTTTACTGAAAGGCTAACAAGTTAGCCAAATGCTAACTCCAGCTGCAAAATCACTCCAAATGTTTAGCGAATGATGCGAAAACAGAACTGTCAGCACACTCAATGACCATTAACAACTGATTAAAATAATGCAGTTTTTTGACATTTTATATGTGAAATCCATCCTGACTTTAACCTTCCCAGATAAGAATCACACCAAACCTCCAGAAGTGAGACCTCTTGAATGTAATATATATATATATATACACTTTTGTTTTTTCTCCTCTTTTTCTTTTCACTGCACACAGTTACAAATCATACAACATGCACTGTGTGTGTCTGAGAGTGTCACAGGATTACTACAATGACTGTCTTCTTATATTTCACATTTAGAGCCGTGGTGGCTTGTTAAATTATTACACAAACAATGAGGACAGACCTGACAGGGGAGGAATCACTGGAGGCAGAGGAGGTCGGCTGTGGGCTTGACGGGGCTGAGAACATCGGCCAGGAGGGGGATCGAGGTGAGGTGGGGCTCGGAGACGTTGCACTAATGGTCACAAACACACAAAAAATGTGAGATGTGGCAGTAAGAGACTAATTCAAAAGAATGCAAATGAACATATGCATACAGGTCTTGAGATCTTCAGCTTTGTTAAGTGTGATATTTTGAAATCAAAGATGCACTTGGCAATGTACCTGGCTGGTATGCTGCCGCGACTCTTTGGGTTTAGCCTGAAAAGACAAGACAAAAAACAATGCAAGATAAGTAAGTCATATAAAAATCTTCCTTTTGGAAAATGGAAAACGACAAAAGAAAGCTACCTAAATTACTTCGATGTTAATCCCGACATTATGTCTGATGACAGATTATATAACTGAGAGGTTTTCCTTTCTCCGTGTCCTCTCCCTGAGGTCTACTTGCACAAGCTTTCCAGCACACAGGGAACAATGGCCTCCCAAGATCTTTCGCAAAAGAAAAAGGTAAAATAAACCCAGACCGATTTGACTGTGACGAGAAACTGACTCCTTAATGACACCCTTTGGGTGAAAGCGCTCCAACACAGATTAAAATAACAAACCAGAATGAAGGGAAATTCTTGGTGATTTCTTGTGAACTTTACGACATCAAAACAAATAATTGATTCATTTGATTTCACTTTGGATTCACTGAGCACCGAAAGCATTATTGTACCCTGTGAGCGTAGGAGCTATTTGCTGCATTTAACAGTTTTTACACCAAAGAGCAAAATCAAATCAACAAGATTGTCATGCTTAGAAACCAAAATTTATGAAGGTTTGGTCAAACTAATCAAGTACGTATCAGCACACATGCTTAGCAGGACTCTTTCCTAGCTCAGAGAAAAGTGCATATCTTCTTTAGTTATGTAATATAACATTTAAAAAAGGGCAGTCGACATGATGCTGAAAAATATATTTAATGCTCCTATATTACAAAACTGAATTTGCAATTTTGTAATCTAAACTAAGTTTTGCACAGGCTTGCATCCATCTCAGGGAAGCCATCATGCTGAATAATCATCGACAATGAGCACTATTGAAAAGATAGGCAGAGAAAGGAAGAATAAAGTGAGGCTTAATAAAAAGCTTATATAAAGGGAATACGTTATAGTCAATTCAATTACATATAAACAAGGTCTGGTTGTGTAACAAGAATCAAGATCATTTTCCTTGACGAGTCTATTTTAGTGAATAACACATGCGTAGATTATTACACATAGAAATCTGTCATGAGCAAGGCCAGCAGAGTAATGAAGGAACACAACGCCCACCACTTTGCATTCACGCAGCAGCACTAACAAAAACTCAGCCAGGATGTTGTGCATTGTGACTGCCGTCATGTTTCAGACTCAAAGAGGAGATTTTTCTGCAGCCTCTGCTCCTCCATTATTTCTCTGCTTTGCCTCAAATAAACTGAGGAATAAATAAAAGCTGGTTTATGCGAGCAAGGTTCAAGCATCATTGAAACATAGACGTAGCCAGAGAAAATGCTAGAAGAAATCTTGTCTCCACGAAGATAAAAAAAAAAAAAAGAAGAAAAAGAAGATTTAAAAGGAAGATTCAGTGGGGTTCCTACATTTGAGTAGATTAAAGCTATTGAGATTGAAATGCACTCAACAGCACTACTGTAGTGCACTCCTTTATAGTCACTGAAATCGTATTGAAAGAATTCTGTGAAAGTTGCTATTAAGACTAATGACCACTTGAATTTAAAGAGAGGTTTATAGAAAGATATGGAAGGATCCAGTTCAAGACAAAAGCGAGTGTTTTTCACCATGTGATCAAACTGTCAACAGATTTGACAATTGTCAAAGTTTGGATGTTTTTGATCTTCTTGAAATGATGTCTGAACTTTTATTTGCTTAAATTCAAAAAGTGCATGTCAATCAATAAGTATCACTTTTTAGAGGGGCATCACTGAATCCATTCTCACGTTCAACACTTCAGCCCGGTGTGGTGGTATGAGACACATACACCTCCACCCTCTCAACACGATCATTTAACTGAGCAGTAAAATCAGTAAAAGTCACACACATCTCTCCCTTTCAGGACACAACAAGCCATGTCTATCTTTGCGCGCACTTCCACAAGAGTCATAATCTAGTCTGGGACTTCACATTATACATAATTATTTCACCTAATGTTAATATAAAAACAGAGCTTCTCAAAAAAACAAGGTGTTGTCCATTAGCAGAGGCAGGAAATGACTTTTTCTTCTTCCACTCTTTCTCCCTATTGGTTATTTTGAATGCAAACTTGGGAGTCAGTGCATTTGTGTTTTTAGCTCTTACCTACCACTCTGCACAAAACATCAACTCATTCATATCGAATAATCTTTATTTTTACTACAGACCTTTTTTAATGATTGTGGTTGCCATAGCGGCACCATCATAATCATGTTCCGGTTGTGATTTGAGCGCAAACCTGTTCAATAACCAGCCTCAGTGCTGATACTTAGGACGTGATCAATGCTTCTTCTTTGCACATGTTGTAAGGAGCTGATGCCAACAAAGCACTCCAGCAGATAAATATTGGCTCTGCCTCTGCAGGTGAATCACATGTTGTGAAGTGACATATATGGACAAACTGATGGATTTAAGGGGTAAAGTTGGATGTTAACCTTAAAATCAGCTGTTTTTTTTAAAGAAACTGGAATCTGAAGCTCATCATATCCAACAAATGATGGCAGCTGACAGCATTTTTTTTTTTTTTTTTTTTAAAGATTTTTTTTTTATGTCCCTATTTTGGGGACAGGACAGTAGACAGAGCCAGAAACCGAGGAGAGAGAGAGAGTGGGGAATGACATGCAGCAAAGGAGCCACGGGTCAGACCGGAACCCGGGCCACCCGCTCCTGAGGACCACAGCCTCTGCACATGGGGCACGCGCACCAACCACCACCGGCGTCCCAGGATCTGACAGCATTTTGTGAAGCTTTGAAAAAAAAATATGCATGAACTGACTTTTGCAAAATGTGTGAACTGTAAGGCCGACAATTAATTTCATAAAGTCAAACAAGAAATCTATGCATTGTTTCTCCTTTTTGTGCATTTGTGTTATCGTGTACCATTCCACACAATAACACAAAAGTCCTTGCAGTGAGGGGCTCCGGATGGATGAATGAGCTCGACACAAGTCTTTTACCCAGGAGACCAGGGAGTGTTTGACCTTACACAGCACAGACAGTGATAGACTGACAGAACCCTAATCAAAATGATTAGTATCAAAGGATTAAACAAGCGGTAAACTCTGTGAATCAATGACTGTGTGGTAACACTTTCCGCAAAAAAAAAACCCACTACATGTTGGGTTCTAGAAAACAACAAACTTAGTTCATTTCTTGTATTTCTCGGAAATTTGGTTTGTATTTCACCTTCAATTTAAGGAGAAACTTGAGATAAGCTCTGTTCCTTATTCATTTATTACATTTTGTTAAAGTGTCAGTTTGAGTGATTGTATGAACCATCCATTTCCCCTTCCATTTGTCACTCACTGCATGTCTCTGTTTATTGCTCCCTTGCTCTAATTACTTTAAGTACTATCTACACCTTCTTTCTCACCCATTCCTCCTCCACCCCTCCCCCCTGACAGATCTTTTGGATGAGACAGAAAGGGATTATTTCCATCTGATAATTCAGTTATTTTAATTGAATCAGGTGTCTTTCTCTGGACTGGGTTTAAAATAAAAACCCACACATTTTCAAACATATTTCTAAAAAAAGCTTAAACATTACACTTCCAAAGTGAACTAACTTGATGATGTGATGTGAATGTATTCTATACAACACACTTGACAGCTCATTTAATTAAAGTGATGTCTCGACTCTCAAGCCTCCACCTGACAGGCCATCAATTCACAGACACATGAGGAACCCGCAATGACAGCATGTATCTAAAATCTACAGACAGTGCGGGTGTCAATCATTCAAGGAGTTACAGTGTTAATACACAAATATCAATAATGAAATCTCAAATGGAAGTGAAACTAAATGAGTGTCAATATGAGTTTACTTTGCTGGAAAAAATTAAAAAGTTACACGCTTAAAACTTGTGCACTGCAATAACAGCACCATTATGTTATCCTCAATTGCCAAATAATTTAAATTATGGCAGCACCCCCTGACGCCTCTGTTCTCTTCCAGAGACACACCTCAAACCCTCTTTCACTTGAGTTAGCGCGAAGGAGTTTAGCGCTAATGTTAGCACACTTGAGTTAGCTTGCTTCACATGAAACTGAATTGCTCTTCTGGGATTAATAAAGTCATTTGAATCTGAATCTGAACATTGCATATAAATTGCAATGGAATGACGCTGATCTTAAAACACCTATGTGACTTCCATATAAGCAGTGAGTACGTTACTCTTCATTTCTCTGGTCCTTGACTAAAACAGCTTTTCTACACGAGAGGAGCCGACCGTCCCGTCCATTTTAACATGATGTAAACACAGCTCTGACAACAACACAGTCAGCTGGACTCGCACTTCTCACTCATTGTCAACAGCTGTGATTCAGAGGGACAGCTACATTGGATATATACTTGATTTCTGCTGTATTGATGTTTAAATAATGCAGATTCTTCCTATAAGTTTATGGTTTCAAACCTTAATGTAAGAAGTTATTGTGACCTAAAAGTCCATTAGGTAAATTAATCTGCATGTCCTGCAATTATTAAAGTTGGACTACAAAAAAAACCACGAAGGTGCAAGAAGTGCTCAGGAATACCTCAGTAATGAGCATCGTAAATTTTGGTTGTGGCTCTTGTCGCCGAGGTGTCACTGAGCCTGACTTTACCTCTCTCTCTCTTCTAACAACGAGGGTAAAAGAAGAAACAGGACAGAAGAGAGGTTGGACTAGTTAGGATGGCTGCAGTTTAGTCTTTATAAAATACTGACTTGAATCACAAAAGGCTGGCACCAACTCATCTTTTTATTCTTTTGATGATTTACTTTAGAAATTTAAGGCTGTATCTGATAGGACAGTGGATAGAGTAGGACATCGGGGAGAGAGAGTCGGGAATGACATGCAGGAAAGGAGCAGCAGGTCGGAATTCAAACCTGAACCACTTAATATGTTGTTGTTTTATTATCTCTATTGTTTAAAATGTCCGATACACTTAAACACATTACAGAAAAGAAAACGTTTGGTGCAAGTATTGATGTGGATGACCTTGCTTCCAAATTAATGTCACTGTTCCGCCTGATTAGCTCTGCTGCTGAAAATGAGATTGTGACACTGCAAAATGACATTGAAATCAAATCCAGGGCAACACGATGCATAAGCAGAGAGTTCTAGAATCTACTGCTGGAACAAAAGTATCCCAACCTCAGAATAATCGCCCATTTTCATCATCATTGCCATCATCATCCTCCTTGAGATGGTGGTAAGTGTTACAGGAACTTCTGACTTTGGTATTATATAACAACAGTGTAGACAGGGCCGCCTGGAGGTGGCAGAGAGGAGAAAATGTTATTCAGAGGAAGTCCATATAAAACGTTCTCTGATCGTAATGCCTCTGGTGGTCTAAAAATATCCAGTGTTATCAGGGGTTGCTGCTTTGAGATCCATTTCAAACCTTAAGTTAATTCCCTCATGAGTGACTGAAGTTGCTCTTTTTCCTATCTAAAGATCAGAGAGCGTGAGAGAGTCGTACTGTCTGTGTTGTGCTACAGGCATAAAATGAAAGAGGAAAAAATACCAAGAAGCAGATCATCAGTAGAAAGTAGCAGCAGGCATGAGTAAACTGGTAACTGCATGTGTGTTTCTGTGTGTGTGTTTCTGTGTGTGTGTGTGTGAGTGTGTGTATCATGTGTGTCATTCTACGGGGAGGAAATAGTTCTATGACAGGTTACCTAGAAAACAGTCAAGATTTTCACGTTCTCACCTGTTGCAAGAGAGAGTAATTACCTTGGCTTTTTTTCTTTCTAACCTTTTTCCATCAGATGATCTTAAATTCTCCTCCTCGTAAATGCCAAACAGACAAAAGGAATACAAAAAAAAGATATGTTGTATTTCCCCAAGTGACACACAGGAGACATTTTGCCATTTGTACTTTTACCCTGTATACACCAGGTTCAAGTTGTAGTCCGAAGGGGTTTAGCAATCATCAGTCCAACAAGAGACGCATGTTTCGACTCACAGGTCAAACAGAAAACTTCTGTCCTTTATTCAGTCTTTATTTTTGGCTCAACTAGAAAGAGTGATGAATGTGTTACTTGTATAAGCGATAACTAAAAACAGATTTTTTTAAAAGAGGTTTACAGCAACCACTCTGCATTTCATAGAGCTGGAAAAACTACAACAAGCTGACTATCGTGTGTTCCAAAGACATTCATTATTCATTACATGGGGGAAAAATTGTAACAACACATTTCCTTGTTTGTTTTGTTTTGTTTTGCTGCCCAGAAAAATTGGGTTGTCGTTACTTTCCTACCCATAATGCACCTCAGTAGTGTCTTTCGTTGTAAAATCAGATTTCACAGCCAGCATGTGTCCCTAACTCATCTCTAAGCTGGGAAAACTTTAGAAAACTCTAAACATGACAGCCATAGATAACACAAACACTGGTTGAACACCAGGCTGTGTGGCACGCCTGGTGAAGAAGTGTCCAATCACTGACTGATTCACCTTTATATGGTAAGACAAACACTGTCAATAATCTTTCCAGAAAGCTGCTGATGGTTTAACTCTAACAATATTTTCATGGTATTCAATCCATTTCAGATATGTGTGAGTACATTTGAAAAAGCAAAAAGAACTTTTTTTGATCCTCTGTGTGGAATCAAGAGAGGGATATTCCTACCAAGTATCACTCCTGATAGTAAGATCCCCACCACTGTACGTACAGGTGTTATTGCTGGACTAAATGGTTAATCAGGGTGTGTTAGATAGATTAATAAATAAAGATAATAAATAGAAGTATTGAATATCTAATTTAATAGAATGCAACATGACTCTGTCTTCTATGCTGTATTCATTAGTCACATGTTTCAAGGACAACATGGATACTGTGCACATGTCTGCTGGATATCACTTTTTTGATTTTAAGCTGCTTGAATGATCACCACTGCTGTTCAAACAAAAGTCATTTTCATGGGAACTAAGTATGTGCTCCTGTGTTTGTTTTTTTCACGTGTCTCTCCATTCTGAACCCACTATAAGAGCTTTCATCACAAAATGTTCACCAACATGTAAAACATACCTAACACAGTGGAATACTCTAACCCACATTAAATCTATTTTTTTTCCCCAAAAAAATAAATTTGTCCCAGATATTCATCCTATAAATCAGACTGTTTTCATGCCTCTCTGGTTTCATGTTATTTGTAATCTAACTGACTTAAGACAGACAGATTCTCTACGTGAGACTGTCGTTTTTTTTGTTTTTTTTAAAGGACACGCTTTCATAATCATGACAATCTCTTCATATTCATCTTGGCCTTGGCAGCTCCTTTGAGATTCACACTTCACTCACTACTACAGCAAGAGAGCTCTGAAATCCACTTGTCTCCCCCTCAGGGAAGCATGCATGTTATTGTGGTGAGATTTGAGTAGATACCTTATCTTTGAAACTAGGAAAAAGGATTCTGGGCTTTGGGTCTATGTGCACAGAGCTGATAGAGTGCATTTTGTTTTTTTAAGCATTGGAATAAAATTAGGCCATAATCCAAATTGCATTGAGTTTTTTAATTGTTGAACATGCAAGATACAAATGACTAAGCTGTCTGGTGAAGGGAAATCTTTTTCGCTACCTTTCACTTAAACATATCATATACACTAGGGATGCACCGAATAATTGGCTCAACATCGGTATCGGCTGATATCAGTCCTGTTGACAGACATCAGCAAATAATGTGGTATGCACCGATGTTGGTAGCAAATTTTAATTTGTTGTGCCAAATCCATTTCATGCTGGCATCTTCTGATTTTGAATTGGGCAGATGAAGTCGCCTGTTAAACAAACTGATTTTGTTTTCATTGTCAAACATGAGAGAAAATGTTGCATTGTGGGAGTCATCTTACACCAAAAGACGTCATGAAGCACTGGTATCGGAATCAGCCCTGATTTCTCCAATAGGTGCATCTCTACAGCGCACATCATGCTTAAAGCAATTTACAGCCATGCTTTCAATATAAGCATCACAGTGAGCTGAAATAAGGCAGAAAATAGAGACGGAAGCTTGCAAGCAAATCATTTCATGTACCATTAGGAGTCACATTAGGATTATGATCTTCAACTGTCACTTAATGGCTTTCTGTACTGTGATTTAAAACACACCCTGTCACCCCTTTGCTCTTTTTCAGGGTCTAGTTTTTTTCTCTTTTTCTCTTCATTTCTTATATAACCTGCATCCATTATACATGACATATCACTTCTACTTTTGCATAACACCCTGAGGTGCACCCTGGGCTTGACTCCAGAAAAATGCCAAAAGAATGTTTAAATATGCAAATGTTTCTAAAATATTTCTAAACTGTTCACTTTTACTGTATGAATGCCTGACATTAAAACTGCGTCCATTTTCTCCATCTTGTTCACACTGTGTGAATCTCTCCTGAAGCATAGCACACACTGCATTTCAAATAGATCATTACATTTTTCACAGTATGAGAATTCTTTTTTTTACGTTAATTGAATGAAAGAAGCCCAGCGTGATGAGGTCTGCACAATCATTTCATTACATTTAATAGATACATAATTCAGAAGCAACTAATAGAGCAGGCAACAGCTGTTGAATGAAGCTTTTTTTTATTTTATTTCAGATTACGTTACTTGTTTAGAGAATTTACTCATGCATAAAACAAAAGTCGCCTTTTATTTTGTTAATTACTTAAATCTGGTGTCCTGAATTTGACAATGTGAGTACTTAATGTATTTACAGCAGAATAAACTTATCAAAGCTCACCTATGTTGTGCACATATCAATGCAAAAAGTCAGTGTTTAAGTATTCCTTTATGTTTTTGGTGGATAACATTCAACAGAGCAGCTTCATATTTTAGTCCGTTAAGGACCAAAGTACGAGACTTCATTTCCTCGGTTTATACCTGTGTCAAGACTTGTAGAGAATTTTCTGCTCAAACTGATTGGTACAAATGTGCTGCATGTTCAGACATGTTGATTAAATCGACCCCATCAGTCACACTACAGCTACATGTACATGTCATCAGTGACAGAGGGGAATTCCCTAAAGCTACCAAGCACACAGGGCCACATTAAATAAGACGTCGTGAAACAGAATACAAAATCAAACAGCGGAGGTCAATTTCCTATGGGTTTGGAATGAAAGAAAAATAAAGGACAGTGAAGAATAAAAGCACAGAGTGAAAGAGGAAAGAAAAAAGGAATCAGTGTGGACATGCTTAGTCCCTCTGAGGGCTTTACTTGAGTTACCTGTCAGAGGATGAAGTGATTTGCAGGGTGCATGTCGACATCCCAATCCCATGATGACAGACAAACAGATAAAAACACTGCATGTAAGTGTAAATGCTTATGCTTGTGTGTGTATGTGTGTGTGTGTGTGTGTGTGTGTGTGTGTGTGTTTGTGTGTGTATAGCTCAACTTTACTGTATGTTGCTGAGCTTCATGTGCAGATATGTGTTAGCACATGTGAATAACCCTGAGGGGTGTGTGTCTAGTGACGCTTATCTCAAATGTTTCAGTATTTTTGAATTGAGCGCTGTGCCAATACCTAATTCCTCCATTGTGGGACTTATAGAGGATTATCTCATCTTATTACTAGGCCTATATTAATATCATACTTTAAGTTCATTGACTAACTGATTTACTATGTTGAAGAGATGCCTGACACCTGCTCATTCTACTCACTGCAATCAAATCAAAACAGCACGAGCAGGGAACGCATTTTACTTCACTTCAACAAAACAAAAACATTTTAAATGTTTTTTTGTTATGAAAATGACATTAAATAATTACCTTTGTTAAGAAGGTAAATAAAAGAACTTCATGCCACTGCTGCACAAGTCAGGACTGGGCCATCCAAATCAAATATTCTGGATTTGACCTGCTTGTTGAACTAAAGGTAGATATACGCGGAGCCGACCGTCCGGGGTCGGGGCTAGTCAGGGCTGTCAGAAAGGGTTGGTGGCTCTTGTCGGTGTGGTGTGATCAGCAGCATCGGAACTGCTCGGTGCATTTTGAATTGGTGGCGACCAGTAGAGGAGAGAAATCACTCTGATTGGCTCTTAGTCAGTGACTCGGGGCACGAGAAGAGAAACGAAAGTGAAGAAGGAAAACCAATACCAAGTCAAGAGGGCACATATAGAAGACTCTTTTCATGTAAGGCCAGTACTCTGTCCTTATCTTCAGGAATTTTCGAGGCAATTACAAAGGCGTTCGTCAGAAAAATGACAAATAGATGTAAAAACCCTGCTGTTTGTGCATCCTCAAGTTATTGCCTCTCGCGCATGTGCAGAATGCACAAACTTATTGGCAGTAGGCTGCTATCAGTTTGGTGTGAACAGTGCAAAACACGACACAGCAGTGGGTTTTCATCGCAGCTTGTTCTTTCTTGTCAGACTGACGTGTACCAGCTTTAAGGCGCTCGCGAGCACGTCATGCTACTTTGCCCTGAAGCATGAGGACAGAGGAGCCGGCCAATGGGACAGAGGAGATCAAAGGAATGAAGGACTGGGACTCAACTTCAAGAAAAGTCAGATAACTTCTCAAGGATTAGAATCTTTCCTTCATTGACAGTATAATTTCAAACTATAACTGTAGAAACATTTCCTATTGAGACTGACAAATCCTAACAAACACAGTAAAAGCGGAAGATAGTTCTGAAAGTTCCAGCCCACTCTGATTGCCCATATATTGTATTTAAAGACTTGTTCTACTTAGACTAGCTCGTAAACCGACCCAGCAGCCCGGCACTCTCTCCCTCTCTCGTTAAGAGTCAAAGCAGCTCGCCCACCGACAAGCTCTCTCCCTCGCTCCGTTATAAATATAAACCAATAATATTCAAGGCCTTCCACAAGCGCAGGCTGTCAGCCAACCAGCCAACTACTGACTTAATGACAGCCAGCTACTTTTTCCATAGTTATTTCTGATAAATTAAAAAAAGTTAAAAATGTATTATAAATATTTGTGTATATGATAGAATAGAGGCTTTGAAATGAAATAGAAGCCACAGAATATGGGGTTAGACTTAGGGGACAGATGAGGACAAAGAAGCACATGGAGACATTCCTGCTCTGCTGACATAAAGCGAGAGCACATAAATAGCCCTACGCAGAGTCCATACTTTAAGTGTTTCTCGCCTTTCTACAGAATGTTTTACAGTAGTCCGGACTAAAGCAAAGCCTTGAGAAGAGATTGAGGCCATTAAGAAAACAAGGTACTCGATTGATTGAAGGAATCAGGTTTCAGCCCAGCGTGTGAGTGCATTGAAGCGTTAATGATTATACGTGTGTACACTTCTGTCTCTACATAGTTACATAAGAGTCAAAACCCTCGACCCACAAACACAAAAATCCTTTAATCTGTACTTATTTATTTAAATCTACGTTTGCTTTTGTTTACGTTCTACTGACACGTCTTAATGTTGTTTCCGGAGAGAATGATTAGCTGTGTATTTAAAAACAAAGGTCTTCTTTGACTGAGTGTTCAATAGCTGCCATAAAAAATATACAGACATGTTAGGAGACGAGGATGCGTTTAAACAGGTTGTGTGTGACTAGCATCAAAAGGTTTGTGGTCTTTTCTTCAACAATAAGACGCTTCATTTTATTTACTATTGATAATTAGCTTTAGATTTTAACAGTAGAAAAGAAGAGGAATTGGGATTCAAAAGTGAATATTCACTTTCATTCATAACTCTCGGGACATTAAGACCTCCAGAATGTGTGAGGATTCTGTTGGTACACAGTTTCATGTTCTTATCATTTCTGTTTCTTCTACTCACAGTGAGCTTGGTCGGATCTGCCGTGTGGTGTCCTGTGTGTCTCCGTCGTTGCTGGTCAGGCTGTGTCTTGGGGTCCGACCTTGGCTGCTGCCCGAGTTGCTGCTGTTGCTGCTGCTGTTACAGTTTGTGGAGGTGGAAAGGGGCTGCTGCAGCTCAGAGATGCTGGTGCCGGCAACACTGTTTCTCTTTTCACCTTCAAGAATAAAGAAAGAATTTGACAAACCTCACACACTCAGAAAATGTTATCTAATGTTCTGCCCCTCTTTTACCAACAGCCTTTTCCTTTTCTGAAACAACAATTATGTGGGACACTGAAAGCGTAATGTTGAGCATTCCAACAAGGGAAACTGGTAGATATTGTGACTTTTATCTCTTAGCCAAGGAAATGAAAACACAAAGCAGGTGTAATTAAACATAAAAGGAAAAGAAAATAAAGAAAACAATGCCTTTATACTTGTTTTTGTCAAAATGAGGTGGTCTAAATCACCTTTCTGAGAATGTGTGGGTGTGTGGAAGAGCGTGAGAGGCCTCTCGCTGCAGGACGGGGGTTTGCTCTCTGCACTTCTCCTCCTTGACAAGTGGAGCTGCATATTAGTCGGACCGCTTGCAGAATTTGGCACGTCCTTAAATATCTGCAAAGAAAGTCAAACTGTAGGTTAAAATGCAATCAATAAAACTATGTGGACATTTACTGAACCAAAATGACAAACAATTTCCCCCCCAAAAATGTCTACATGTTGTTATTGCTGCCCTTGTGTGTGTGAGTGCAGGATGTGTTCACCATGCTGCAAAAAAAAAAAAAAAACACAAGTTGCTCACTTAATGCCTGGTTAAAAGTTATCTTGTTCTTTTCTTATTGTTGGAAAGAAATATGGTCTGATAGATGAACTACTGCTGGATATACATTAATGTTTTTATTTCTGAATCCTTGCTGTTTATTTGCCACTCTGCTAAACATAAGTAAAGTATGTTGTTTGTGTGTCTAACACTTCCTTTAACTGTGAATGATTCCATACGCAGAAACTTCACAGAGCATACTGTTCCTTACATTTCAGATCTGTGGCATTGATAGTGACATCGCTGACTGATCCGATTCACTCCTTAAAGCACAATAACGAAAGATGCAGAAAATCCCACGTTGTGATAAAAATAAACACAGCAGGTGTGATTCAATTTTTTGTCCCTCGCCACCATTATCTATTACTATTCACTTTTTCCACACTTGGTGTTTTTTTCCACAACTAATGCTGGAATCCAAGCACGCCTTCATCTGTCATTGTCTATTTTATATATTTTTTCCCATGTGAAAAGTAAACACAGCAGTGTTTTTTTCACTCTTCCTCAGTATCTATTACTATTGTTTTCATACTTGATGTTCTTTACACAACTCATGCTTCTTTGCTCCTCTTAGTTGTGATCATCCAAGCATCCCTTCATCTGTCATTGCCTATTTTCTGCATTTTTCCACACTCCACACTCACAGGCGCCACTCAGGAAACAGATCTGAGTGCTGCAGAATGACATTTTTAACATAAAAATTAACAAGAATTTTTTCACATAACTGGAATGAATGGTCATTAGCAGGGTGAAACGTACTGATGGTCAGTATAGTACATGAGCATGTCACCAAGCATGAGAAAATCATTTCAATATTAGTTACACATGAATGAAATGCTTTCATTAAACCAGGCAAGGAAAGAGAACTAATAGCACGTCACTCGAGCTTCACGCTGAAATCAGCAAAACAAAATAGGTGAAAAATGGACCACTCCAATCACAGTGGCTGTGATTAGATGTCTTGAAGCATTCAGATCTGTTCTATCACACAACCAATATTCACTTCTATGTTTGTCGTTGCAAGGAATCCTGGAGGACAGAGATGGCGAAAACCCTGTGTGACACACACGTATCTAGCATGTGTGTCAATACATGCATGCATGCACACACATGTAGTAGCTGAGATCAGATTGGTGGGTTGCTATGGTGAGATCTGAAAGTAGCTTTGTCTGCCAATAAGCTTGTTGAGTCTCGGAGAGAAAGTGTCTTTGAAGTATATATAGAATATATACATGCTATATACATATAAATGCTTACGCTTGTGTGCGTGTGTGTGTGTGTGTGTGTGTGTGTGTGTCCAAAACCCTGATTATGGACACCTCACAGGACACCATCAAGCTTCTATCAATCATGATGTTATCAAAAAATAAATGCTGGGGCACCAATAGCCTAGCGGTTAGTGCGCATTGTACTGAGACTTAAGTCATAGAGAGCGGGCGGCCTGGGTTCAAATCTGACCTGTGGCTTCTTTCCTACAAGTTGTTCTCTACTCTCTCTCCTCGGTTTCTGACTCCACTGTCCCATCTCTAAAATAAAGGCATAAAAAGCCCCAAAAATAAATATTTTGAACGGCCTCATTAATGGGAAGTAAGATGATTTCTGATAAGTTTCATTTTTTTCAGACATTCATATGTTGTTACGATATTCATACTTAACAAGGGCAAAGTTTCAAATCAGTAGGTAAATGTGTGTATTTATGTCTCAGCTTCTCACCTTCTCATGGTGCTCTATAAGGATCTCCACTACAATGTTCTGAAATTTGATGTCCATGATGGCGGCGACTGTTTCCTCCTGTGGGCGGAGCAGAGTTGGCCCGAAGACTACACCAAGGTTAGCGATGGTCATCAGGTTCTGCTGGTGGTGATTGGCCACACTGTTGAGAGAGAGAGAGAGAGGAGGAGACAGAAGGAGAAGAGAGGGAGTGATTACTAAAACTGCACATTGACCATTTATAAAGCAGCATTACACATTTTAGAAACAGTTTAAGAGAGGTTTGTTATACTGACTAGACTACTGTTGTATTGCTTTTCTTTGGTCATCCAATTTGTATCAATAAAAAGTGGCTTAGGAACAAATCCCCTCTCTGTCCAGATGTTATGCAGTGCATTTCAACAGCACCACAAATTGGGACATCAAAAATGAACACGCTCTGCGATATTGTATTTTCAGAGGGCACCAGTGCCAGCAAACCTGATCTGATCTGGCCTGAAGTCACACACAGGTGTTAGCTGTGATCCAGACATTTAACATGTAAGTCAGGTGTAATCCACTAAACCCAGGTTAAGACATACATGTCCTTAGAATACCTGCATTCACACCTGACGAGGCGCTGTGTAAGCATGGCTGATGTCCCATTTATCCAACTTTATGTCATGATGCTGCCGTTCAACAAAAGCCCTTTAAAGCCACATGGCTTAGTCGTGGGTTTAGAGGGTATACACATTGCAGGTTGCCAGTATTAGCTTAATAATTACAGGTAAGCCAACCCTTGCTTTTTTTTTGCCAAAGAGCTGCAGAAGCCTTATGTTTATGAAACCAGACAACCTGTTTGATTCCCAGTTTTTCTATGCAGTTAACTTTTGCCTACTTACACTATGAGAATAATTAAAATAGGTAGGCAATGAATTAAAGTGCTGGGAGAAAAATATGAAGAGGCGTTTGGCAGGTGATAGACTTAAGAAGAAAATAGGCCATTACAGAAGTCGTGGAACTTATTGGTTGAATTTAATCATCTGGAGTGCTCATCATCTAATCTGCTGAAATAACCTTGAGCAGAGCACTAATTTCCAATCAGCTCAATGGGAGAGTAACATCCCATTACTTACCCAGTAAGTACTGATTTGCTGAATTGCAGGTCAAAAAACATTGAGACACCTGGGGTAGAACTGGAATACATTTTTCTTTCCGTTTTTTAACCGTCAACATTAAACATTGCTTCAATGACAATGCCTTTACTTAGTGAATGTATTTAAGTCTGTTAAAACAAATACTGAGAGTACTGTACTATTCCAAACCAAATTTAAATCGGTTTGAACACAAACATAAAGACCGCTTTTGTCCTGCTAATCATCAAAATAACTCTAACTAAGCTGTGACCAGGTCTCTCATACATTTCCAGGGATCCACACAAAGACCTTTACCTGACTATTAACCCCTCTTCCCCTTCGAGGGATAAGCTCGGGAAATAGATTTGTCCTGGTGGTTGCTGGATGGGTTTCTATTTTCGGTGCACATAGCCTTAATGCAAGTGGTCAAGAGATTACATGAATCTGTAATCCTCCTCGAGGAGGAACAACAACAATAATCAAGCTGAGGAGAATTACAGGAACAGGGCAGAGTTCAAATGTAAATGCTACACTGTTTTTAAGGGGGCCCACTGTCTGATACATCATGACAATTAATGAATACAGTAGGTCTCCACCTACTTGGACAGATGTTTCATCAGAAGCTCCAACATCTGTCTGTTCTTCTCAGGCAGCCGGTGCACCAGAGCGTGAATCTCTGTCACTCTGGCCTCTTGGTTGTCCAACTCTAAACAGAGAAAGATAAAAAGAGAGAAAGAGAGAGAGTGTTGAATACATAAAGACTTCATCTTGGCGTTCACATTTTATTTTGAATATTTTGAGGAGCAGAGACAAACACAGGACAAACAAGTGTATAATACCAGACAGTAGAGACAGTTTATTCTTATTGTTTAAAGGATGATTCAGACTGTATTCAAACTGTCTCCCAGCACACGGACACATGTAAGCCCTTTGTGTAGAGCTATAAAGACAGTCACACTCTGTAAGATCCAGCAGAAGACATTTAAAAAATACAATAAAAGATAAATACATTTTTGAGGTACTTCAGGTTAAATGAAAGTATCATCTTTTTTCCAAATATTCTGCTGATATCTGGGCAGTTTTTACAACTATTACATGTTGTCTTTATTCTCCTGCTGCCTTTGCCTTAAAGACATTGCTTCAGCCTGACTTTGCTGCATATCTTTAGCCATTTATTGTCGATCGATCAAATATTGCTGAAACCAAGAGTTAGCCAAAACAGAGTAAAATCAGTCTTCCTTACTCCTTACTAGACTCCTATGTTGGGATGGCAAGTAAATAAAGTATTTTCCACCACATTACAAAGAGGTGCAAATACCAGAAAAGTAAGGCACAGAAAAGGAGTCAGAGACAAATTTGGAAAGTTTAAGTCACTCAGTGTTGAACTCTGCTGGAAAGTGGGAAAAGTCTGTGTCCCGGTGATTAATAGGCAGAGCAGACAGACAGGCAGGCAGAGAGACCTGGTGTTGATGAATGACAATGATAAGTCATGGTTGCAGAGGCGGTCGATGGAGAGATGACAGCAGACTCACACTAGATTAAACCACTGGCCCCAACTGTCAGTGGCAGTCAATACATCCCCAGCCAGCAGAGCGTCAACACATGCACGCACTTATGCACGCACGCGAGCATTCACTTGAATGTGGATGCCGACAGCAGCTACACTTATCTCCAAACAGATGCTTGCACTCATTGCATAACAATAACACTCATTGCTCTCTATATTGCATTCTACAATGTGAAACACATACTAGGGGACTTATGTGTGCAGATCTCTAAAAACCAAGTTTTAGAAATATGAAATATCTTGCAGTATAGCAGTATTTATCTATAAAGGTGGGATTTAAAAAGAAAAGTCAACATTGTTCTGCTTGTTTCTAATTATTTTAGGCTTGAATGAACTCCTACAAAAATGACAGGATAGAGCTCAACATGTCATATGGCCCTGTGGTTATTTTAATTTACACACACTATGTGCTGTTTAGTTATACTGACCATCATAAGCTACTTTGATGCTGTGTCATTCCTTATTACAACCAGCAGAAGTCATTTTTTATAGCCTCAACACATCCGTCACTTAACAGTCACTTTATCTCTCCTCTTTATGCAGATGACTCTTTGCCCATACCATCGAACCCATTTTGAGTTTTATTCATGTGTTTTTTTTCTAATTCTTATTTTTGTAAAATACAAACTTCTTCACAGTTAAAGGCTCAGAAAAAAGCCTAAAAACCTCAAATAAGTCTGGGTGTCACTTCATCAAAAAACTCCATTGTTGTGTCTCTTAAGTGACTGAAGATGTTGATCATGTGTGAGCCAGTCAAACTGACATCCACACAGCCACAAGGAAACATGCCTGGCTTCATGAAGCTCACCACATCTGTTGACCATCGTCTAATCCTTAATAAACTCAAGAGGCTCCACCTGTCCACTTTGTTGTCATTCATTTTTAATAATGGTCATCTCAGCTGTGTAGGCAGTATAAGCCTTATCACACCCTGCTTCAATTCTTACGGTGGCTGGGTATATGAGAAAAACTTTATTAAAAGAAAGGAATGGGCGTTAAAAGATCTCATATATGATGAAAACCATGACTAAGAGCTGTCCTGACTCAATTTGAAAAGCTTTCAAGACATAGCCAACTACACAATTAACTATTATTAAGTAAGTTACCGATCATTATCTGTTAAGACTTTCATATTTCTGTGTAAACAGTCATTAAAGCCACTGAGAGTTATAAGCACTAAGAGTGATACTTTATCAACAACGTGACATGAATGCAAAGACATGTAATTAATATGAATAGAATCAAAGTTTAGTTATAAATCTTAATCTTTGTGAATATCTAAACAGAGTTCTCTGTTTTAGTCTCACGCAGAGTCATTCCAGGAGCTCCCTGGCCATCAGATAACAGAAGAGGACTCATGCTGATCAAATGGAGAGTCATAGCTCGAGTGTTTCATCAGCAAATGTCTGTGATGTATTACTGTCAAGGTTAAGAACGAGAGATGTGGGCACAAAAAGGTCAAACTGTGTTCTACTTTCCCCCATGTACTTGTTTTAGTGCGTATAACAGCGTTGCCCCCTCTGCTCCCATAAGCCTGATAACCATAAGAAGCAGAGAATTAAAGGACGGATGAAAGGATTAATGAGAAACAAGACTACATGCATTGTAAAGGTTTGCACAAAATCTCCTGATACACCTTTTTTTTGGCTGGCAGGATTGGCCCTTATTGGATAGAACAGGAAAAGAGAGACAGGATATGTGGGGAGAGAGAACGAGCAAAGACACACACCAAACAGCGTCAAGATTGGGAGTTGAACCCGTGACCAGTGAGACAAGGACTGGAGCCTCTGTACATGGGGTGTCTACTCTACTAACTAAACTGGTGTCCACTAACACATCGCTTATTAATCAAAAAATGGAGACTAAATATATCAAAAATGTGTAATCTGACCACCTTTAGGGGTCTCTGTAGTTGACAAAAACTGAAGAGAAGGGCTGAGCAATCATGAAAGTCTCACAACCCAAATACTAAGCCCCCCGAGGTGCAAATGATCCTATCTGCTGCTGAACTTGTGACTTTTTGGTCTGGATGGACAGTTAGAAAACAGATACAATTATATATGACATATCAGTAGTAATTACAGGGAGAGGGACTAATTATTCTGTGTCGTTGGAATCCTGTATTAATCTTTGCAGGATGACTCTTTTTGTGGAACTGGACGTTAGCTTTCAAATCGACTCATAGCCATAACCTTAGCCCTAGCCCTACCCGTTTCCTTTCTCATCCTTTCACTTCTTTCTTACCTTACAGTACATTGAAGTCAAAGAGAAGTTAATGGAAGGAACATAAGAAAATATGAGATCCTCTTGAACGTTTAAAAAATGAATAGATACAGTCAAAGGTGAGGAGAATACAATAAACTAATATGAAAGGGATACAGGAACCAAAGCCTAAGGACTGGATACAGAGTAAGTATTACTGTTTTTGTGTTTCCATGCCTATAGCCTAAGGCAGGAATCTGAAATCCAGCTCGCGCTCCACCCTCTCTCTTTCTCATTTTTCTTTCTAAGTCTCTATTTCATGGTCTTAATCATTTAGTGCAAGCTACAAAACTTTGTTTTGTGGTCTAGGAGCCATATGAGAAGGATCATTTCAGCAAGAATACACTGAAATGATTGTAGTGACTGCTGGGATTAGGTTAATCCATCTTCAAGACAGCTGAGTGTTTTTTGAAAGTAAAATTTCTTCCTCCTGACCCAACACACCACATCTGTCAGGTGCTGGTGTAAAAAAATAAATAACGCACGCAATTTGATCCAACAAACCTTAAAACACTCTCTGTTTAAACCTGATACTTTAAACCAGAGCAGGACGGGACAGGGGAGAGTAAGGCAAGATGAAACTAGAAGAGGAGGAGGATGATGAGGTGGAGTTGGGGGAGAATGCATGAAAGAGAGGAGGAGTGAGGGAGGAGCTGAAAGAAAAGAGTTGAATTGAGGACGCTGTCCTCAAAGCACCCCACTGTGTCTACAAAAATAAAGTCTGCTCACACATGCAAACATGCATTCTTGCACATATTGTATGCATTCCAACGCACTAATTCATAGCATACAAACGCAGACAGTCTGATGAATGTCTGAGGGAGAAACCGAGAAGAAGCTTTTGAATAGAAGGAAAGTAGGACGGCGAGAAATACAAATCTGTAAATAATAAGCTGGCGATGATTTGTCCTTTTATCATCTCATCCATGAATACATTATAACAGAGGTTGGTATTAAACCAGCTGATTTGGCATCCTCAACTGCCACACTCACTCCTCCTTTTGCATAATATATCCTTCAACACTCTTTCCTCTCCAGTTGGCCTCATATTGAGCCATTTCCTGGTGGCGTTGCCAGAGACACATTCATTTCCTTGAGTTCCTTCCCCCTGTCAGCTTAGCCTTCTAAAGTCTGTGCTACTGGCGAGCAAAGACAACAGCTCGATGAGACGTCCTGTAGGACAGCAGAAGAGACTGGGTTGGGCTAAAATACACATGTGGCAACTAGAGAAGGGCCTGTTTACAAAAAGAATACAGAAGAAGAAGCTAAATGCATAAGAACTATAGACAGCTGGATTTAACAGGCCTGACATATCTCAACTAGATTAAACCTACAGTATGCTGAGAAGAGCCCCCATGCAAAGTCTTTATTTCTGCATATTTTCTTTTTGTCAGAGCAAACCTCAAAACACAGACGTTTAACTAGGTGGAACTCAGTCATTTGAATCACCAGGCTTCTAATCTCCATGCATGAAAACACAACTTGCAGCAGGTCAGTAACATACTGTGTGCACACTCACAACACAAAGCGGCACAGTCAGAGGCTGAGTTACATGAGCGTAATGTGGTGGAGGTTGGCGCAGTGGGTGCACTTGTTTCTCAGCAGGTGAACTTCCTGTTTGTAAAAGCAAGTCATGACCTCATTAATGGAATGAATCATTCATGTTCTCATTTTTGCAAATGGAGTTCAGGCCAGAATGCTGGCGACAACCTCCTCATACTGGTGTGTATAGAGAGAGGTAAAAAGGAGGCAAACAAAGACTGTTTCTAGTAAAACAAAAAACCCCTTTAATCAATTTATAAAACATCTTTATATTGATGTGCAATCTGTGCACTTCATGTACAAACTGTGGCCCTTTATTCAGAACTGTAGGAGTTATTTTTAATCCAATTGGGTCTCAGAATAGCTCTTAGCAGTATCTATATGTGGGAGGCCTCAGTGGGAATTGAACAACCTTGAACGGCAGCAGAGTCTGTTTAATGTTCTGCAGGCTGCACTCACATTTAAGAGGCAAATGAAACGACTCAAAAGGGAAACACTTACTTGCAGCTTTGATGAAGCTCCTCTGGTACTGGTACGTCATGAGAGGTGCAGGCAGCACTCTAGAAACACACAAGACAATAGACGACAGGTTTGAGAATGGAGTGAAAAGTTGAGGGTTGGCTCCTCTGCCACAACCAATACATGTGGACAGTTCTGGATGATCACTCGTCGAACTATGTTCTCCTTCTCGTCTTTTTGCTGTCACGCCAGCTTGCACAGTCATACATCAGCTTATAAGAGCTGCCTGTAGAGTGTAATGGCTCCTACTGCTTCTCAATGAGGCCTGACCTGATGTGTTCATGCTGTTAATGGTGTGTGTGCGTGTGTGTGTGTGTGTGTGTGTGTGTGTGTGTGTGTGTGTGTGTGTGTGTGTGTGTGTGTGTGCTTATAACTGTCCATTTGTATGCTAATGAGTGCATGTTTGTGTAAGTGCATGTGTACCTATGTGTGTGGGTGTTGTGTATAGTGTCGAATTATTCAGGAACAACAGACTGAGCACAGCTTGAACACCACTTTCCCTCAATGCGTTTTCATACTTTTCTGCTCCCACTTAACCCCCTAATCCCGATCCCACCCCTGTTACAAAATGTTTAGATGCTGTTAAGGAAGTCTTTTCAAAACAACTGAAAAAGAAACACAACATAGTTTGAAACTTTGTGAAAATAAAGTAGAGCACAGCTTGGTTTCTTCAGGTGTTTGATGACCAGCACAAATAGAGAAAATAATGTGTGAATGAACCGGCATATTAACCAATTCAGTGACTTGAGTTTAGACTAGAAAAATATTCTCTATAAAAGATGCAGAGATTGAAAAAAGTATCATACATACTTAGTACTGAGAGGAAAAAGAGAAAACAAGTGCTGCAATTTCAAAATAAAAGGAATAATTTAGAGTTGACATAACTCTTAATCAGCTGAGTTTTCTATTTCGACATGTATACCTTATATGTTCAACAGTGTAAGTCTTTCCACACAAACCTGAGATAGTGCTTTATAGCACTCGTTATAGTCTTGATCTCCCACTCTGTGTTTTCCAGTTCCACGTCTGCACATGTCTTGGGATCTGATGGGTGAAAACATAAAGATTAAATAACAAAAACAGAAGAGGAACAGTATTTTTATTTACTCAGACATGACTTAACATGTGTGTTTTTTCGCTCACCCATAGCAAGGCCCAGTAGTTTTTGCACTCTGGAGCTGACGCCAACGATTCTGTACAAGCCCTGCTCATTGATACCTGGTGGGACGGAGAGGAGAGACCCGTTTTTACTCGTCTAATGTTATTGTTTTTCTAAACTTCAAAACAATCCTATGCAAATGATGTAATGGAAATACAGGCAGCTTCAGGGTTTTAAAGATCTAAGAAACCAGAGATGGCGTTAATGTTATTTTGGTTGTTACCCCTTAGTGCTTATGTAATGTTTAAAAAGTTTATTCTGTGTTTATTGTCCATGACAAAACACGTTTTAACAGCTGACACGTTACATTCTCATCAAACTGTTTTTTTTTTGGTTAACCTATCTGCGCTTTTAGTTTTCCATTTTTATGTCGGCCTTCAGGCTTTTTTTTGTCATCGCTCAGTTTTTCTTGTTTTCAGGGTTTTTCTCTTTAAATTTATGAGTAAGGTTTGATGGGATTTGTTAAATGTTTTTCTTTTAGTTATTTGAGGATCTAATATAGTAAATGATAACAATCCAGGTTGTAGTTTTTTTTTTTTTTTAAAGATGATTTTTAAAATATATTTAAAGATTTTTACTTAGCAGACATTTCTTGTGGGCAAAGTTGAGGGCAACACTGAGCTTTCCTGTAACTACAAACGATTTCAGTTTACCCTCATGTCAGTGGGCTTACATGTTGCAAAATGTAAAAGTGGATACCAAGCAGTGGATACCAAAGAGTGTAACATAATGGATGCTCTTAATGCAGCAGATAAAAGGAAGGGGCTGGTATAACTACGTGGAACTGTAACATGTTAGAAACATCTTTAAAGAACCTCAAGATGGATAAGAGGACAAAAAAATAGGAGATGGAGGGTTTAATTACAGCTCTGAGACGTCTGTATTTTAACACACACAAAAAATCCATCAACAGCTTCTCTACTCTCATTGTTGAGATGAATGTAGATTATAGTTCCACCATACATGTATCTTTCATGTAATGTATTTGTCCTTTAGTTTTCCAGGGAGTCTTTCTGAATTCATTTTTTATTAGAACGAAAAAGTGCATGCTATATTTAACCACATTCAGTTGAACATCCTGTTGCTAGTAGCAACCACTACTTACACAGTGGTATAGCATCTTCAGACATCTTTACATCCGTCACTCTTGTCTGATCTATGCCCAAGAAAAAACTGAAGAGCATCTTTTATCTACACCTCATACACTCTTCTGGGAGCCTTTTTTCTTATTTATAGTAATTCTTTTTTATTTTTGGATTTCTAAATGATTTACTCCTACCATCAGCTTACTGCTGATCAAGCTTATTTTTACAGTCTATAAATCAAGCAAGCTGCTACACTAGAAGTATGCTAATGGCCTCCTAATGCAACAAGTAAACTCAAGTGATAGTAATGTACAGGTGGAAGTATATTTTAAATCCAGTAATGGTGGCAGAAAGAAGCAGGAAATCAACAGAACAAAACAAATTCACTATAAATCTAAGTTGTCATTTTACCTCGAGTGTCCACCGCATAGATGAATTTTTTCATGACGTTGAACCCAATCACATCGAGCTGGGCCACTGATGGAGAGGGAGTCAGACAGAGTCAGTGCGAGGTATGACAGTAAATATGATTAAAATCTGATTGATAACTTGAATGATGTCTCTGGGCAAAACAAAATGGTCAGAGTATTCTGGATTTTGTTTTTAGCAAAGCAGTATGATTAAAAACAACACAAACCTTTCTACAACAAAGAGTCAAATTGTGTCAAATAATTCTGTAATACAAAGAAAGCCACTTACTGCCTTCAGCCTGGTTGTCTTTGTTTAAATTGTATACCTGTGAATAAAAAAATAAATAAACAAACTGTCCACGCATGTATGCTCTGTGTCAGTGGTTTTTGGCCCTTTAAATAAAGCATTTCCCTTCTCCATCCATCATTTTGTGTCCCTCCATATTAATCTCAGGACTCCTTAGACGTATCCTGACCCCCTGCTTTGGAACCATTGCTTCATGTTAAAAGGTAAAATGATGCAATGAGTGTACAGACAGCATATACATCAGACCCATGCTACAAAAATGATCTTTAATGAGGAACATATTGTTATGCTATGTGGACATGTTTCCCTCTCCCTCTCTTCTAAGAACAAAACCCGTAACCTTGGTTACCTACCGGTTCTCTCCCATCCATGGCCTCCATCCACAGCCTGCGGTCCTCTTCTGACAGAGCCTGCATGGTGATGACTCCCGACCTTCAGACACACACAAAGACACATGCACACAGACACATACACACAGACACATACACAGAGCACATTTGATTATCCAATATAGATCACCATTAAACATAGTCAGTGAAATGTTGACAGAAAAACTTGCAATATTATGGCAAAGATGAAAACATGAAAATATGCCTTCAAAACAGAGCTTCTTGACAGAAGAATTTTATTTATTTTCACATCCAACTTTGCATTTACTGGATTCATTTTATTATGAAATACGTCCAGGATTTGAAGTTAAAGTTAACTTGATTTTTTTTTTTTTTTTTTTACTGAATTCAAAGTGCCTGTTGTCACTCTTCAGATCAACACAGTTGTGTAAGAAGGATCTCTGCATACAAATCTCAAAGTTATGCAAGAGAAAAACAATATGAATTTTTTAGTTGTCAGATATTTGACAAGTGTATTGTAATCAACAGATTTATCTCCATAAAAAGATTAAATAAGGACAAAAAACAGATTTATTTGACTTAGAAACTAAGAATCAGACACACACACACGCCTATCCTATACACTGCTTACCTACAGCCTCCTGCACACACACACGCCTATCCTATACACTGCTTACCTTCAGCTGTCAACTCAGCTGCACTACAGCCTCCTGCACACACACGCACACACACACACACACACACACACACACACACACACACACACACACACACACACACACACACACACACACACACACACACACACACACACACACACACACACACACACACACACACACACACACACACACACACACACACACACACACACACACACACACACACACACACACACACACACACTCTTCTTCCAGCTGTCCTTCAACCATGAAACACCAGCTGACATAAATTCAAACACTACCAAACGCACACAGACACATTCAAAGCATCACGCACCAACAGTGATATGAGCTGAGGCCTTGACTTAAATGACTAAACAGGGAAAGTGGAAACAAGAGGATGAGATGATAACAGGTCGAGTTGATTTGATGGGGGCAGATTGAAGTTGAGGACGAGGCAGCAGGGTGGGGAGGGGTAGAAAAGGGAGAGGCGGAGGAGGGGAGGAGGGGAGGAGGGAATTGTTCAGAGGGGAAGAGCCTGTGAGTACAACTGTGTGCTGTGTTCAAATCAAAATCATCACAGCGCCCCCATGTGTCTGTTCACTGTTTTACACCTATCAAATACTGAACTGTAACTTTACTGGTAAAAACTTAAATCGACTTTAAATCACATGTTGCGTCCATGGTTTCTACAGCTAAGTCAGAAACATAAACCAGTTTTTCATGAGGCACTATGCAAACTGTTTTTGCGTGAAATGTTTGTGTGAGGTGGATCAAAGGATGATTTTGAGAAAAGTCCAGTATTAAAATAGGAGATCTGCAGTATGTAAATTCCCACACTGACTGACCTGTCGACAGCCTCCACATCAAAACAAAACCTCTTCTCTATCGAGTCCGTCTTCCTCCTTGTGCACGACTTCAGGGTGAAGCTCTCTTCATCTCCCTGACAAAGAGAGAAAAATGATAACAGCAATCATTGGAATGTGTTTATTAACAGCAAGTGTGTGTGTGTGTGTGTGTGTGTGTGTGTGGGGGGGGCAAAATGTGATGCCAAAAAAATGGTAATTTTATGTTTTAACACTAAATAGGAGAAAAATAATCCCCAAGGAACCAACAGCAAAGTACTGACCACATGACATTTGAGGTGACGTCAACAAGACTCTTTTAAAAAAAAAGTTTTTCCAATAAGTTTCATTTGTAATTGTAAACACACTGTGCTAGAAGAACTAGCTAACATAAATTGATTTCAAATAGATAATGTAAACAAATAACTTTAATTTTACGTTGTGACCCTGCAGTTTTATGAGCACCTGGAAGAATTTGTCAGGTTTTTATTCACAAACTGAAAAGCATCACAGTGAGCATGATGCATTAACAAAAACATCTAATATGTCTATTATACCTTTCTATCTATTATATACAAATAATTTAAAGTATTATCTTACTTAGGTCTCTTAGGTATTTGCTCTAGCTTCCTATTCATTTTAGAATCCAGTTTGAAAATCCTCTTTTTGTGTTTAGAGCCTTGCATGGTCAAGCTCCTGCTTACATCACAGAGCTACTGAATCCATAGAACATCAGCGGGACCCTGAGGTCCTCTGATCAGGGTCTGCTAGGACCATTTGAACCTCACACCAGACTTAAAACAAACGCAGACTGGGCCTTTAAGGTTGCAGCTCCTAAACTTTGGAAATGTCTTCCTCCTGAACTGAGAGCTGTGAACTCTGTGGACATTTTAAAAAAGCAGTTAAAGACCCATCTGCTCAGACTTGCCTTTCTTTTATTGTGAAACACTTTGTGACGTCTACTCTTGAAAGGTGCTATATAAATAATCTTTACTTACAACTTAATATTATGAGGCTAGAGTCACTTTTTAATTTTTAATTTATGAAATTTTATATCTTTTTTCCACCATTCGTTCATATTCACTCTTCATTCTGAGCAACCCAAGCATATATAATTTGATTGCAATAAACAATAAAAAGCCCATGTTTAGTCCATCTTGATCCCTTGATTCACTATAATTTGTTATTTCATCTACATTGTGTTAAAAATGCTTTCTGTTATGTTCACTGTTTCCACTTTATCTTCAGTTAAAAACTCACTCAAACTGCTCCAACATCCTTTAGAGAACAAGCAAGAACTTGCATCAGCTCTTAGTTCTTTAGTGCGTAGGTGGAGAGGGTGATAACAGATAACACTTTGAGAAAATAGTCGGAGTCATCCTTCTTACTCACAACACTGCACTCTCATCTATTGAGGCTGCGGTTGAGGGAGAAGTGGATATTAATCACTCTCTGTATGAGCGTGTCGGAGTGTGAAATGGTACCACGCGTGAAAAAAAAAGAGCTTTCTGCTCTTAATACGTATATGTCGCTTCCTGGAAAGTACTAATAGGCATTTTTGTTATGTATTTGGGAATAATAGAAATACTCCCCTTACACACAATGAGAGCTTGTTGAGCTCTGCAGGGAGGCGAGTGTGTTAATGAGATTTGGAGAGCATCCCATTGGGCTCAACAGGGTGGAAACCGAGTGCAAATCATAAAAGGTTGAAGTCATACAATGTTGTGTTTGTCTCTCTTAATGTACGTGTGTGCATATATGTGTGTAGAACCTTTTTCTGCATTTGTTTCTGTTGCTAAAAAAAGCCTCTTGTTCTGTTTCATACAAACATATAGATAGCTATACAGAAAGATAGCATATATGCTCACGGACATTGTCTGTCAGTGTATGTATCGAAAGGGCTAAGGCTACTCACCATTTTCCCTCCAGACTTAGGGTCAAACAGAACCATGGTGACCCTCTTGGGCTCACGGTGGTACGTGCAGTAGTACTTCACCCAAGTTGATACAAATGAGCCTTAGGGTGAGAGAGAGAAAGACGTGTAAGTCAAGTCAGGAAACAGGGAGAGAGGGTTAAAAACAAAAACAAAAAACACAGGAAATGAGAGGAGAGAGGTCATGGAGAAATAAAGACAGAGAAAGGGAGAAGGGTTAAAGCAAGAAAAAAAATATTGAGTCTTAATCATGTCTGCTTTAGAGCTAGAGAGAGATATGTTGCCATGGTAACAGCATGCGGTCAAAGCTGCTGTCAACATCTCAAACGGATCAAAGTTGGCTTCACTAGGCTCAGGGTTCAGAACAGTCCCCCACCCCCCCTGCACTGACGCTTTGCGTGTAAATTAAAGTGTGTGCGATCCAACCAGACTTCATGTCATCAACATGCTTGCGCCATTGGATATATTAGGATATAAAAATGAACAATGCTTCTCTAGCTGTTCTTCTTCTCCCTCTCCCAACATCAGGGGCTGACATATTGCACATTTGGATCCTGACTCTGCACAGTGGGGATCGGTTGGTGGAGCTGCAGGATTGACGTCCCGTCCCTTCTCATGATCGACAACACTTATTCAACTTCCCGATAAATCAGAACACATACAGTAAAGTACACAACACAGATCTTTGTGTCCGTTTGAAGAATACACGGGCAGAAACGGAAAGTTCAATGTCAATGTCAATCATAGCTCACATCGCTTTATATATGTTAGCATGGAGGAGGTGGAGTTTATGACCTATACTGCAGCCAGTCAGCAGGGGGTGCTCAAAAATGTTTTAGCTTCGCTTATGGGAGCTGTCATGTTGCCCATCTTTTTATACAGTCTATGGCTTATTCTGTCTAAATACACACCACACAAAAAAAGAATACACACACACATATACCGACATACTCATTTATGTTTTAATATCAGAAAAGTGCCTTCATTGTGACATATTAATACACACACAGAGAACAGGGCAGTTACTCACGCTTCTCCTGTACAAACAGGTATCCCTCCATGGTGTGCTGGCTCACGCTCTTGTGTTCGTGTGGATTCTCTTTCATCTTCCTCATCAGAATCTCCACCTCGGACCGTGTGCTCTCAAAACGGTTCCTCGTCTGTCAACACAGGAAGAGAGGAGCACACGCCTTAGGCCTTTTTTTTTGTCTGATGCTTTTTAGCTTAACTTGCAACATCAAATATGTTATTATTAAAAGTTATTCAGCAGAGAAACTTGAGATACTTAATAAATGTGACAAATATGAGGATTTTGTGTGTCCCTAGGATTAACACAATTTCAGAAGAGTCTTCGGAAAAGTAAAGGTGTGATCATAGAAATAATTTCACCTGCAGTATTTTTAAAATTTGGAGACCTTGTTTTTTCTGACATTAATTTTCCTCTACAATGTTCGCCTGTGTTAATTGGCTTGACACTGACCATTAAGATGTTCTTGGAATTTTAAAGCGAAATACTGAGGGGCTTTTAATAATTATTATTTGCATTAAAATTCCTGAGTGAGGCCATTTCAAATCTGCACCTGTAACTGGAAAACATTTGTTTTTAAACAGGCACTGATGGACAAAAGCAACATATCAGCAAATCTGAAAAAAAAAATTGATGTTTTCCTTCTTTTAATCTTTATTTTCTTTAATAATTTCTTTATCATTTCATGAATGTATATTTACGTTCAGTCCTCTATAGTCTGACCTTGTTTATTATTTGTGTGCGAGTGCATGTTTGACCTTACATTTTGTATGCTGATGGTGAGATCCGTCTTGAAGTGGTTGAAGTCCTTTGCCAACTCATAGCCGTGGTGATAATAGGTGAACAGGCCTTGGAGGAAGGCCAGCAGCTGAGGTTGGGGAAGAAGAAAGAAAAACACAGACAGAAGGTGAAGCAGATGAAGGAAAGGGAGAGAAAGTAGAAAGGATAAGAGGACAGGTGAGGCAGATGTGGAATAAGTGAAGATATACGATGAGACAAAGACACAAAGCACAAGTGGAAAAATAAAAGAATGTGAACATGAGGGTTAGGGTAGAGGGTTTGGACAAAGAGAGAAATAAAGTGCAGAAGGAATACAGAGTGGAAAGAAAACACAGGTGGCGTTTTAAGAGGGGGAAGTTCAGGTGGTTGTGGAAGTAGAGGAGACAAAACAAGTTGGAGAAGAGGTGGAAAAGTGGACAAACTGTACATATTCCATTTAGCAAATTCAAAGAATAAACTTTTTTGATGGAGAAACGAAGACCAAATATATTTCCTGAGTATCCTAAGATTTTTGGTTGAATGCAACAATTTATCTTTATTTCCTCAGAGACTATCACTGAGGTGTCGGGGAGCAAGGCACAGAATCCTTTAAACTGCCGTTTCTCCACATTACAACCCAGTGACAGTAGAGAGAAGACTCTGTGTCAGATATGTCAAAGTGAGGAGCTGTTATTAAGGCTAGAAATAAAAGAAAGGATGTACGCACAGCTTATTCATGGGATAAGAAAGAATTGAAAAGAAGAGATGTGTAGTCTTACCGGCTCCACAAAGTCAAACATCTTCCTCTCTTGGACCTCCTGCACCTTGAAGACATATTCCAGGGAAACCTCGTAGAAATGCTGCCGGACGTTGTCTACCTGGTTGTCGGCCTACAACAAGGAAGGAAATTAAAGAGAGACACTTTGATTCACTTCCAAATACTCTAAGAGGGGATGGGGATGCTTGTTGACTCTTATAGCTGGGTGTGTGGTACCACTGATGGAGGGACACGTGTTCAGTCACCCCCTGCTCAATGGTTAAGGGACATAGCATCCTGTTTAAACCTGAAAAAGATCTGTTACTCTGTTTCTGGCTTTAAACAAAAAGTTAAGATGAGGGGGGTAAGGCCCGACTAATGTGGGATTTTTGAGGTCTATATGATATTGATATTAGGAAGAGAAAAACATCTCATAACCGTATCTCGGCCGAATATCTTTGTTTGATCTATCTTCGATCTGTAGAGATAGATAGTTCTACATTTTATAGTTATATTTTATTGCATTGATCCCTCTAATCACTCATATGAAATACTTGTGGAAAAGATATACAATGATATATACACTCAACTGGAAAGTAACTGAGCCTGTACGTGCATCATCACTTGACACTGTGATAATACTTGTTGTAATCCACATAGCACACTCTGCTGGTGACAGCTAGAAAGAGAACTGCTAATGTAAGACAGTGATACTCAAATGAAATGCTATTTGACTGGGGAATAAATCTAGTAATACCAGCAATATATATTCGATCAAATCAGCCGATACTGATAGACACTTGATTTGCTGATATCGGCTGATATTATCGGCTGGCGGATTAATCGGTCAGGCTCTAGAGTGGAGGGTCGTTCCTTCATGTCAAACTAAAAAAGCACGGTTCTCCTTTACTTTATAATATATATACTTTTTATCTTTGTATATCTGTCTGACATACAATCCAAACAAGTGTTTTATTTAATTATTTGGACTGCTTTCTTTTAAACACCCATTTATTATTTTACCACTTTTTCAATCTCTTCTTGCAGCTCAATTTAAAACCCCACATTGAGCACCTGCCCGGGTTGAAGTATTGGATAAGTGGATAAGAAAACATTTCTGGCTGTTAAGTGGGGATGCACGGGATGATCTGGGACTTGGGAATGGACATGCTCTGTTTCTTTTTTTACATTATGCAGGCTCTCACTGTAAAAATATTGCCTAGGAAAAGAAATGTTTAGACAGACAGTTGGGGGGCAGAAGAGAGCCATGAACATATAATCTCAGACACATTGTACCTCATGGAGATGTGACTCTTTCTTCCTCGCTGAAAGGCTGAGGTGCTTCTCCAGCACTGCACAATACTTCTCGGTCTCTTTGTCATACTTTTTCCTTGCTTCCTGTACGAGAAAGAAGAAAAAAAGCATGATCCAAACTCCTTTTCTAATTCCCATCACATTCAATATGGTCACTAAAAGAAAGTTAGTATTATAGCTTTCACATAAAATGTGCTACTCTTCAGGGAGTCAAGTATAGAATTGTTCCTTTGAGGAAGAACAGCTGCTTTTTAAACAACAGACTGTTTCCCATCATCATAGATAACTGACATATGAGATGGACAGATAGATTGATGATAAACCAGGGACAGATAGAGCAGGGTGTGTGTTTCTTTAACTTTGCTGGACTGAAACACACAGAGAAAAACTGGAAAGTGTCCATAAAGATCAAGAGACACAAAAGAAAAGAGCCAGATGTTTCTTTCATGACTCTTTTCTAATGATTCAATGAGTCATTATCACTCACTTTAGGACTACAAACCCATACTCAAACTAAAGCCAGTATTAAAAGGAAGATACATATACCATTGAAGAGAAGTGAACACATAAACAGAGGAGAGGAAGATCAGGGTGGGTCTCACACAGCTCGAGGGGCCCCAGGGTGTTATTACTGTCCATCTGTCCCGGTCTCTTCATGTTATTCTATTTCTTTATCCGAAACACATTTCTTTATCCCAACATGACGAGGCTGGAGCTTCTGAAATCGCCTCATACACATTGGAAATATAATCCATGGATAAACAACCTTGTAGCAAATTATAAATTAAAATAATTTAAGTTATTTTATCAAGTAAATAATACTAAACTTGTATCTGTTTTAATCTCAGTGTGACGTTTAACATTTTTGTTGTTGTTGAAACACCACAAGCAGTAAAAGGTGAAAGATTGTGTTTGTAATGTTTTCCTGATTTTAAAAGCACACTCATTGGTTTACCTGCTGCTGGATGAATATAAGTTATTAAAACATGTATCAGGGTTCTTATCTGGGGAGGGGCGGGGCTGCCTAATTTAACTGATGGGGTTGGACAATGGGATGATTTGATATTTACTCTGTAAATAAACCTTTTAATTAACCAGGCATTTTATTCAGATTACTTTTTTTTTTCAAGGGAAGAAATAAAAATAAAAAAAAGTAAACCAGTTCAACAAAATTGAAATATATGACAGCAATTATCAAAAATGGAAAAAGGCTTATCTCAAATATGCAGGCTGTATACAGGCTATTAAAATAAGGGGATCATTATTGTTCATAGTTAATATTGAATCATGTCACTATAATAAAAAAAATACATTGTATTAAATAATACAATCAGTGAATGACTGAATTCCAATAAGATGCTTCACTTTGAAGGCCTTGCATGCTTGCTGACTGTCACACAATGTTAATAGAAACCCCTGTGCTGTCCTACTATGACCTGTCCAAACATCTGCTGTGGAGAACACAACTCAGGACTGACATGTTTAATCACTGAAGAGTAACATGTCATGGATTTGTAGAGTTCTCATAGTATATTTTGTTTTTCCAACCCCTCTTAAGAAATGCTATGCACCTTGTAAGTCTAACCTCAGACAAGCAGATGATATCAGCCCCTCTTTCAGTCTTATGACACAAGTGTTTCTCTGCTAAGCCTGTCTGAACAGAAAGAATCAGTACTGTGGGCCAAAAGGAGGAACAGACAGCAGCTGCAGATCCCATCAGAGATGACGAATGTTCCTTTTAACAACAAGGCCTCTGTTCTAAGTCTTCCTCTTTCACTTTTTCATCTTAACAGAGGTAATCATGTCTCAAATAACTGAAGCTGCATCCATCCCATGTGTCCCTAATTATAAGTTTAATTACAAATATTTGGTTTAAAGTATCAATTCATTGGTTTTTAAAACTCTACTAATTGTACAATTTCCAGTGTTGGGTACAAAAGCCAGTGTTTGGGGGCGTGTGACCTAGTGTTTATATCTCACGCTTCATGTACATAGGCCGTAGTCCTCATTGCAGCAGCCGTGGGTTCAAATCCGACCTCGGCCCTTTGCTAACCCAACCCTCTCCTCTCAACATTTCCTGTCTCTCTTGACCCATCATATCCAAAAAAGGCAAAAAAGGCAAAAAATAAATAAAAAAAGCCAGTGTGATTGTTATTTTTCTCTCATTCACAGTACCAAGTTGTACCTAATCTTTTTTTTAAACTAGAAGGCATATGATGGTATATTTAAATGTAATTCCATTGGCAGCCAGTAGGTGGCAATCTCCTCCCAGTATGATTGTAAACTAACGATTCTCTAAGTCTATTTCCAGCCCTGCCACCAGTCTGACTCATCACACACACAACTAAGTTTGACTACACACACCACTGCTGCGTCATGTCGACAATTATAAGGAAGTCCCAGTGAAACATGACGCAGCATGAAACATCATCACTCGCTGACTGTTTCTGCAGACAGCGTATGGTTTGAAACTTTTGGGAATCCGTTCCCAAATGTCCCAATGTGCATATGCTATAGAATTCTCCCTGTTTTAAATGTGATTAAAATGATGTGAACATGACTGCACGGCTGACTGAAATACTCATTACTCGTACTAAATTTACGTAACGACACAAACACCTGTAATCAACATTTTTTGAAAATGGCGATCTTTTGAGACACTTCATCTTGAATGTGTTTATCCCGAAAGGTTTTATTGTGCAATTGCAGCAATTATGCACTTTTTATAAATTCAGAAAGGCCTAACATTACCAGCTTGTTTTAGAGTGGATGGTTGCCACAATCAAATTGTCCTTGTGCAACACATATTAAGACCCATGCCAAATATTTGAATTCCTATGGTGAATTCTATGGTGAATGAGATTACTTCCCTGATTTCATGTTTTCCTTCAATAAACAGTTTGAAATATATTCGGCCTCTACGGCATCCACTTACTAAAACACAGGACGAGGAGCTGTGGAGTAAAAGTGAAACTGTGCCAGGCAACGATGTGATCGGTTCTTTTAGGGTTAAACTGGGATTAGTACATCGCTCATGCCGACCTTACTGCAAAGACTACGCGTTCACTTCTTTTAATCGGGCCATCATGTCACAATTAAACAATGACCTGCTATAAAGGGAGGGATCAGCAGAATTTACACGATTAACATGTTTAAGGCTGCATATATCTGAGGAACCCCTGTGGCTTCTCAGCTGTGACTTCTCCATGACCTGTAGCGAAGAGATTTCAAATATAGCATCTATACTGTGTTGGGAAAGAGATTACCCCAACATACAGAATACTACTCGTCCTTAAACATGACAGGGGTTTTTGGTTGTGTGATGTTTTTTAAGGCTGTAGAGAAAATAATTAAGTTAAAAAGGGCAAATTAACAATATTATTACAGTTAAATAAGTTTACATCCACCTGGTAAGCTACTTGATGAAGTGTTTCCATAGTCTCCTGTATGTTCACTGAAGATTTACACACTGTTACATTAAAACAACACGGGCCTAGCAGTGAGGGAGCCCTGCTGGCCGATGAGACCCCCCACAGTTGAGATCAGTGATTTATAGCAGGATTATGTTTCCTCTAATCTCCTATTCAGGTCATTTAGGCGTGCTGCAGACCTTGATAGACATTAATGAACAATCTATCAAGAGGAGGGAGAGACTCTTAGACATGCAGTAAATATTCTCTATGTGCAATCAAAAAAAAACGGTTTTCATTACAAACCTGTCTTAAAAGGGACTTTCCCAAAGTCTCTCAGTGAAAGCTCTGTGTGTGACTGCTGCACTGTGCTAAATCTAGAGCATTTGAAGATGTCATTCAAAGTTACACATCTGCAGAATGCAAAATGTTATATGACTGCATTGTTTCTGTCTGCAAGACATAGCACAAATTCTTTGTTGTAGTGTACAGATGTGTGTACATTTCACTGTATGGAACCAAGAATAAATTACTATAAAATCAGAGAAGGGATCGAGTAATAAGTAAAAAATATCACAGTCTTTTTGTGCTACTGACTCTCTTACAAATTCTGGAATTATATTGCAGTCGAGTCTGGTCCTAAAAAAACTTTATTGCAGTTTAATGTAGATTTAAATACAGAAAGGCCAGGTTAGCAGAGGATGTGCCATCGTTTCTGCAGCCGCTGCAATCAAATCATTTAAAGGAAAATTAAATAAGAATATACTAACTACGAACTATACAATAAATAAGAATTATACCAATAATTTACTAATAAATCCCTTTATTTATACATCTTTGCAATATTTCCAAGATTCATGGATAAAATAAAGATAAAGTGCATTGATTAAGTGGTGATGGATACTTTATGATCCTTTGTTGTTCAAGCAGCAAAATGTACACCGTCAGGTCCAATAAAAGTGTTTATAGCACATCAGTAACAACATACAATGTTCTGAGCTCTTGACATAAGTCCTATAGTAGTCCTTTAAAGTTAAAACAATCTTTACTAAAACTGATATTGGTGGACAAGGCGTCTCCTGAAGCAAGGCATGATGTAAAAAGAATGACTCAGAAGTGGCTGAAGAAGCAACAGACTCCCCTATCGAAGCTAAAATTGTTTGCCTCCGCTCCCTTTGCCCTTCTGCAGAATAAATACCAGGGAGCTGACAGGAGAAACTTGAGATAAAGTCAGAGTGAAAAATCTGACTGTTTGCGTTCACACATGCAGCTCCTCCTGCAAACTTCAGGAGTTTTGTCCAAGTGTGAAAGCACTATAATGGTGTGCTCCTAGCAGCTGAAAAAGCACTAAAAGGATTTTTATTGATTTGTTGAGCAATCTTTTCCTGCCAGTAAATCAATATTGAAGCACAAGAGAAGACATTTTTGTCACCAGTCCAGTGGCTTCCTCACCTTAGCTGCACTGATTTGTTCTTTTCTGAACCGCTCCAGTGGCATAATCAGCACATCACTGGCATTCTCAATCTGTGGGACAAACACACACATACTCCAATATTACAGACAAACAAGTACACATTACAGACATCTCTCAAATTACACTGTGGTTTATACTGTATTATTTCTGCTCAATTATGACAATTCACTGGGGTTAGAGAGAGCAGCAACACAGCCTATCTGTGAATAATACATGATGCCAGCAGTGATGCACATTTCTAGGAATGCATCAAGGTGGGGAAAAAAATTAACTTAAGTACTCCAGGGACAATGTCTTAGTTATCCAGATTATAAAATGATGTACGAGTTGGTTGACTAATCAACTCTGAGGGATCAGCAGTGAATTATAGGCCCAAATGATGACATTTTCTCATGCACATAACAATTTTGGAGAGTTTACTGCAAACAGTTATGAAAGAAGACAAGACACATTTCAAGGTTGAATTAAAAAAAACTAATCTTTGTGAATTTTGCACTTATTGTTCACCAGTTAGTTTTCAGATCTACTCAAGAGGCTGTTTTCTTGCATCAAACTTTAATTAAAGAAACATTAACATTATTCTACATTAGATATCAATTATAGCTGATGCAGAATGATGATGCTCTGCTACATGTGCTGCAGACAGTGCTGGAAGCATTGTGACCCATGGAGTAAAAGTCAACTCTCTTTGACACACTACGAGATGACACCATTTGTTTACCACTTCCAAGCATTGTTATTTCTTTAATATTCCTGATAAACGTATCTTTTTTTAGCTGTATTTTGTAATCTGCTGAGTAATATCAAGCCTTATTTGTGAAACAGTTTCCACTCTCTTCTAGCAGTCATCTTTAATATTCACCATTATCTGCAAATACACTTACCATGCGTGTCCTTTCGTCCTCCAGGTTCTGTAGCACGGCTGCAAACTCCTGCAGAGACTTGGCTGAGGACAGACATGTTGGAAGAGAGATAGCCATAAAAGACAGAGAAAGGAGAGAGAGCGTCAGATGGAATTTGAAATAGTGCTGTTGAGACAAGCAAACAGAAAGCGTTTGAAGAAAGTTGGCATGAGGCGGTGGGGATGAAGCTTTTGTTTCTGCTCTTGGACCTCTCACTCATGACACAGCAGAGTAATTAACTGGAGATGAAACCGCAATTTAGAGGGTTCGTTTCTATGGTGCTTTCACAGCGAGCACAGCTCACTGCTTGTATCCTCGCTTGCTGGCAAGAGAGGCATGGCTACATTGTTTGGGGTCAGAGTTTCCACTTCAATTGCCTCCATCGCTGTCCAACACTTCTCTCTCTCTCTCACACACACACACACACACACACACACACACATCAACTGAGCACGTGCAGCTTGTTGAACTCACACATGCAAACACACAGAGCATGGAGTTCATTCCTTCATGATCCCATTTTGACATATACACTTAAACCCGTTCTGTTCTTCAACATCAAGAAGACTTGCTTCTTGGAAGTTAGATTCAACTTTGAAAGAGCAGAACCTGCACGACTGTGGAAGGAATGCAATGAAAAAGAGTGCAATTCTTTAACAAAGCTCGTAAAATGCAGTTAAACTTTCGGTAGGCTCAATCACACATTTTTCATTGATGCCGTCGAAAATAAAAAAAATGTTACATTGAGACAGAAATAGACTCAGAAAACATCACAAAAGCTATATTCAAAAGTTTTCTGTAAGCAAGCTGCTTTTAAGCATTTAACAAACGGTTTCTTAAGACTGATCCATATGGAGTATCCAGTATATAGTAGATATTAGTTTAGACATAGGTATGACTATGAATACCCTTAAAACAGTGCAGGGGTGCAGCCCAGTTGAACAGCAAGCTGTTCAGGAAAGATAGCCAGGGTTAGTTAAACAACAGTAGAGGGCGGGTCAGCCCAGTGAGGAGCTACAGCCTGCACAGACACAGCCAAGCAGCAGGAGAGGGTGTGGCAGCTGCTGCATGTTTCACACAGAGACCGTGGGCTGCAAGGCCCGGGATGAGTCCATAGAATTAATTATTATTTTTTGTTCACCGATAATACACAAAAAGGTTCCCACGTTGTGCTCATGTTCACCCTTGTGTTGGGTTGAGCATCAGCATGAAGGAGTATCATATGGGTTCGACGAAAGAGTAGTTCAAATACAACAAGAGCAGAATTTAGGAGTACGTCAAAACCTTTTTAAAGGCTTAAGAAACATGTCACTTCAAGTTGAACACGCCAGTAGCGTAGTGGTTTCGTGAACTCGCCCCATATAGAGAGGCTATAGTTCGCCAAGCAGGTGGCCAGGGTTCAAATCTGACCTGAGGCTCCTTTCCCGCATGTCATTCCCCACTCTCTCTTTCCCTGATTTCTGACTCTTTTCACTTTCCTATCTCTAAAATGAAGGCATAAAGAGCCCCCAAAAAACCTGTAATTTACCCTATTACAGTGGAAAGCTTATTTCAAGATAAGGAGTTTTTGAATATAAATGATACAAATCTGAGATAAAACACCAAAAGGATTAAACACATTTTTTTTTTTATTGCACACTAAAAAACTAGACTATCTTTAGTTGCAGAAATGACTCAATGAAAGCGTCCCTGTAAGGGAAAGGCTGGCAGTTCAATTGACAAGCCTCTTTTATACCCATTTTATAATTTGGCAATACATAAGAATAAGCTTTGATACTAAAATGAATATGCAGACACACGATTTGATATCGAATTGTATAGCTTCCTCTACCACCGCACTGAAAACAAAGCTTGCCTTTTTGAATCACTGCTGATACAACTTTTCTATTTCGGGCACGATAAACGACAGAGGAGTCCAGCATCTATTTATACGCTTTCCTCTTCCAGGATAGAATTCAGAATAGACTGGATTGCATATCAGCAAGCTTACCAATGCATATTTCATCATCTGTCTCGGCGTCTCCGATACACTGGAATTTAAACTCGTTGAGAGACTCTGCGAACTTCCTCTTGGCTGTTGAGAGACCTGAGAGAAAGAGGAGAATAGAAAAAGGGCTTGAGGTTTGCTTAAAACACAGTTAAGAAACAGCTTCATCAAAACGATTCAAGAGTCAGAAGAATCAAGCATGTCATCAATATTGTTTCTACATGTTTCACTCTTCACCCTGCTTACTCTTCCATATGCAGATTGATATCGAGTAGAAATATGTTAAATGCAGACAGGTGGATACTGTGAGTCGATCCTCAGTGGCGTTAGTGATGAATGTTGACAGCTCATATATTGGGGTGTACTTTGTGTGTGTCTGCACATGTAAGTGTGTGCTGAGTAGTGCAAAAAAAAAAGTTCCATTAAACTGGGGGCACATGAGCCAAGTGAGGCAGTGAAAGGCCTCGGACAGACGGATGCCTTTCAAATAATACATGAGGCGCTAAGAGCTCCTAGGAGGCAGACACTCACGGCCAGTTTGGCTTCACTTCCATTTAGAGGCAGGGTCACACACAGCTACATTTCCAGTTGCTGGACAGACAGGCATAGGTTAGCCACATGTGCAGGATCAGAGTAGGGAGCGAAAGGAAAAAGGGGAAGAAAGAAATAGACACGTCTCATTACTCTCTATAAAAGTGATTGTAATGAAGAACAGGATTTTGGATAAATTATTCCTTCCTCTTCATGGCCCAAAATTATACAGACGAAATTAAAGTTACGGTACAGGAAAGTACATTAAGCAGAGAAGGATGCAGGAAATAACGAGAGAAAGAAAAGAGATGTTGGCTCATGAGACTTATTGAAAGACAGATGGGAGTCAGGGAAAGGACAGTGAGTGTGGAGAGAGAAGAAAGACAGAATGTAATTGGCCATGTTTATGTCAATACCACAGGTCGTCCGTGTGTGTGTGTGTGTGTGTGTGTGCATGCGTGCGTGCGTGTGAGAGTGTGTAAAATTTCGGAAAGATCCTCTGCAACTTGCCAGTCGGAAAAATAAGCAGCTCCTGCAATTGCTGCCAGAAATTCTCACACTATTACTGGCACACTTACATGCACACACACAAACTCACAAACTATCTCTCTTGGGACTGACTAAGAAGACCTCATAGAAAGTCAGTCTGCAGTGAGTCACAGCGGCTCCGTAGCGTCAAAATAACTTAAGTATGACCAAATTGAGACCACACTCCAGCCATGAAGGATAAACTGTGGTTTTACAGATCCAGTGTGCTGGAGAAGAAAAAAAAACAAACCTAGTGTTCTTCTAGTAGTCTCCTAATACGCTTTTTTTCCAAACTTCATTCATGTTGTTACACATTAAAACTAGGCCTGTCAAATAATTTTTTTTACCCGATTAAGCAGGAAATTTATTTTAATCATTATTATCACTATGTTTGAAATTCCATTAGTTTGCGTTTCAAAGTTGTTTTTGTCATGCTTTTATTTTGAATTTTTGCTCAGTCTTAAGCTAAGGGTACTTTACTTTCTGACCTGATACAAACTTTCTTTAAATTTGGAAGGAAATAAAGAACTTCCTGTCGAAGGTTAGGACATAAACTAAACCACAGAAAAAAGAACTTGTTATCTTAAGTAATCAAAGGTGCATGACAACGTGAAAACAGCCAAAAGAACTGGTGAAACCAGTTTTGATGTCACAAGGTGGATATTACTTTTGACAAGGAGTTTTGAAATGAGCAGTTAAAAAAATGCAGTTGCGTTGTGCTTATCCATCACTGTGACTACAGGGAATCGCTGTAGTGGTTTACCCATGGTGTGCCTTAATAACCCCAATACTGTCCCGGGTCAATTTGACCCGAACAGTGGTAAAGGGTCCAAAAAGTGAACATAGCACAAGGGTTAAAGTTCAATTATCATGCAAAATACAGTACACTTTAGCATGTTTTTCTAATGCTCATATGTGTCTCTAGCCTGTCTACAAACCCCCCCAATTATGAGAAAAGTCCATCCTCTCCATCTTTTGCCTGCTCCACTGTTCAGAAAATGTGTGATCAAACAGGCAGTTTGGAAATTTGACCTTTGATGACATCACAAAGGGCAGTAACCCCTCCCCCAGCTAGGTGTTTTTGTTTGCCCACTGAGAGCACCTTTCCACTGTAAACAACTGAGCATGGAGCGAGAGAGCCAGAGCCACATCCCCTTTCAGAGAGACACGGTCGGACACAGCAAATTTACATTTAAAGCTGCAGACACAGAAACAGGCTGTTCTGACTAGGGCTGAAATAGAGGGGTTTATAGGCGTGATAAAATACAGGACCAGAGTAGATTTATAACAAGAAGCCTCACAGACATGTTTGGGGGAGCTCTGAGATTCATATAAACTATATATATAGTTTAGTTTAATATGTGACTTTTAGGGACAAAATAAGTTGTGATTAATATGATTGTATAAAAAAAAAATGTGCATGTTAATTTCTAACTAGAAAAACGATAAGGACAGCACTCCAAATTTTGTATTTGAATTGCCACACGAACGTTTCGAGCCAAGGCTCTTCTTCAGCGTGTGAACAGGAAAAACATTTCAAACGTCCACAGGTGTGATCAATTTGTCAATTTGTCATTTGTCCAAGATGAGCTCTTCTCCATCACAGTAGAGGGAGTCTCCATCCAACAACCTGCCCACAACACAAAACAACACCCAACCCACATGAGCTTCCTCAATAACGAGGTACACAGGAAATGCAAAGTACAATCACAAACAACAACAACCCAAAACAGGCAGTACTCAATACAAGCCGCACTCAATCTCAAGTCTTCAAGCCAGTAAACAACCGCTGTGATCACTGATCACAAAAAACTGATAAATGAAATCTCCTCATTTAAACTCTTCGGGAATGAGGGTATGTTAATTTCTAGCCTTAACCGCATCAGCATTAATGTGTTAAAGCTGACAACCCTAAATAAAAAGAAAAATTAACTATAACAAAGTTGCAATGCAAATAAATGTCATTGAAATACAAATAAATATGATTAATTAAGATACTCAACCATTCCTCTTTCTATTAGAAACATGTCTAATGAGCACCTCAACTTTGTAAAACCGACGAGTTCATGCTAAAATATTGAATGTCATCATTTTCAAAGAGTTTTCAATCTCTGCCTGCAAACAAGAAACTGTTCTGTGTTAGAGCTTACTGTACATGGGCGTTGAAGAATAGAAAAGAAAGAGCTCAATAGCATGTTGGTAAAACAGGTTTACATTTTCAAGTGTCTTTATCCACTGCTGTTATGTTAGTGACAGCATAGTGCACAACGCGGTGAACACTCTGTAAGCTGCGCGTGCAGCACCTGGCAAAGTCATCAGTGAGACACTAGTACAGTACTGACTCAACAACTACTCTGAGTCAAAGCACTGCAGACATATCATTTTGAAATCTATAAAATGATGCACCTGATTGTTGTGGACACTTGTGCACTTTCTAATGCACCTGAAAGTGTGCACCTGTAGGTGTCCATTTGACCGTGTTGCTGACCACGTAGATTTTTCTTCTTCTCCATTTTACATGGTCTGAATTGTATTTAACACCACAGGCACTTTCTCTCCTTTCCTTCCTTGAAGAATGACTCTGTAAACCATGTGTTCAAAACTGATGAGAAACAATCTTACAAGCTTTCATTTGTGTTTAGCTTGCTGGCCCTTGGAGTATGGCTGACTGTACATTCTGGCAAACGATGTGATGAGGTAACATATGAATCTTTTCTGGCTCATACATGCAGATACATCATGCATGTCACACTGCTCCCCTTAGCCATGCATCGCTAGATCCTGGCAACTGCAGAAAATTGGACACACGCAAACATGCATTCAGGTTCCCATCTGTACACAAGCACACATCAGGCCCAAGGGGGGGCTCGATAGGCTCAATCAAAGGGTGTTTCCAAATCAAAAACACAATATTGGCCTGCATGATCCGGATTTTTGCCAAAATAAAATTGTTGTTTTTAATTAAGATAGAATTACATGCTGTCACAGGTACATTTTCCAGAGAGGTTTTCATGTAAAGAATGTCTACAGATGTAGTCAGTGCTCATGCTTTTCCATGTAAGGTTGCTTCCATGCACTGGTTCAAATGTACAAGACCCAGGTGGAAAACATTCAGTAATCTACAGTAGTCAAACCTATCTACTTTAGGACAGGATCTCAGGGCTGGGGAAAAAAGGGAAAATCAACTCTCCGCTTGTTTTGTACTGCTTCAAACATACTGACAATATACTAAGGAAGTATTAGGCCCAGATTTCCATGATGATGATGTTCTTACCAAAGAGTGTCCACATTACTACACTATATCATTTGTATTGCTGTGTCTGTCTGTTGTTTAAGTGACCCAAATTAACCATTCCATGAAAAATGTCTCAAATATCTTGAATATGCAATATCCGATTTACAACTGACAGGGAGAAAAAAAGACACATTGTTGGGTGCTCCCAGATGCAAGATGCCTTGAGGATGCTATGGTGTCACTGCTAACTACTATTTGAGTGTGTGTGTGTGTGTGTGTGTGTGTGTGTGTGTGTGTGTGTGTGTGTGTGTGTGTGTGTGTGTGTGTTTCAAGTCTGTGTTCAGGCAGGAAGGCCAGCAAAGGACACTGACAGTTAAAAATAGGTGACCCTGTTGACACATGCCTCTCTTCCCATCTTCTCACACTCAGTCCAACAGAAATCCCCCCCATTCTTCTCTCTTTCACTTCCCCCCCCTTAGTTTACAACAAAAACAGTATTGTAATTACAACACATGCACACAGGACTTGTATATTCATGAATTTATAAATGAGTCAGAACAAAGCCTTTGTATGCTATGTCTATTAGACTTGTCATCTATGCATCGTGTTTTTTGCTTACAGATATTTATTAAATTTAGTTCTCTGATTTAAAAAAAAAAAGTGATGCATTTTGATGCTACTGCTATTTCAGTACTTCATGAAGTGTGGCATATTAAGTCCAAAGGTGTACAGCACAAGGCAAAAAATCTACTTTTGTTACTCCTAATGTAGTCAATCCGTTCTGGAGCGTCACAGATTTACTTTAGACGATTTGCTTGTCATAGGATAAATGCTTAGTGGAATACAGACAGGCTAAAATATGACAGTCACATGCTCTGTCTGCAGTTTGATGACAAATGACATTTGCATGACAGAACCTCTGATACTGTTGGAATAGGACATGCTGCTCACAAAAGACTGGGGAAACACACACACACACACACACACACACGGCACTGTAAGCAACACAAAAAGGAATTTGTAATTAACCACGGCCTTGCAGCAACACAGCACAACGACTGCAATGTGCATTAACTCACAAACACACATACACGCCTGAAAGAATGGGCCTGTGTGATATCAACAGGATATCCAGCAGTAGTCTGAACTCTGCAGTAGCTTTGTTCCACAAGCATGCGAATAGAAACGCTATTCATCAAGTGGGACAAACACACACACACACACACACACATTTACACTATTCATGTATGGAGACAATGACAGATTTCAGTCGCCTCATCAAATTCTTACATGACCCATAGAGTAAGAGTTAGAATTTCTGTATTCAATCATTTAGTGGACTACTGTGAAATCTCTCTACAAAAGCTGGTACCATTTTTTTCATGACATTTATCCTTGTATACAATCTCACAATTTTACAGGATGCTACTTCCTCGACTGGCTATATTTAAATAACAAGGGATTGGCAAATTCAAGTGTCCGGCATTTTGAAATGACTGACTTCAGGTCAATACTTGGGACACTTCTGTTTTGATCTGAAAGAAATGTTATGGCACAGCGTGAATATTGCTTTGTAGTTGGCATTGTTCCTGGACCAAATGTAACAGAAACATGAAGCATTTGACTTGAATTTACTTCCACACGTGGCTTCCCTGGTTCAGTATTTATAGAGATGTATCATTTGTTAGCCAAATTCCAGTTACGCTGTATTTCATGTTGACTCTCAGCCCTGTTGGTTGGTACAGTTACAATTTTGTTACTGTAAGAAAATGCTTACATGTGCTATTTTTGTAAATGTGTTACTCATAAGGGATAAAACATATCAATCTTCATGACATCAAATATAATTTGTCTTTGCCCATCATGATCAGCTGGTAGCAGAGGATTATATATTATAACGTACAGTTAACAGGGACTTTTCTTTTCATCTCAGATAAACACTCAAATACAGTTTTTTGGTTCTCAAACCAGGATTTCTTGTTTCTTGACTCAGTTTTGCAGTAGACAGCTGCACTTACAGAGTGTGACTATTTCAATCCATAGATGTGATGGAACATGTGAACATCACCATGCTGCTGCCAAATCCCTTCACCACTTTTAGTGAATTCCTGTAAAACTAATCCTGATACCTGGCAGGCAACAACTTCCCCTCAGCCAAGTACTGTACAGCAATTTCTTTTTTTTTTTTTTTAAATGTGTGTTAAATGAGTGAATTCAGTCAATCATTTAACATTGAGTGCATGGCAAGGCTTTCCTGTTGACTATACAAGGTGACTTTGTCATTTAGCAGGAAGGAAACATTACTTCAATTGCAACAATAAGCCCCAGAAGCAGGGAAAGTGTTCAAAAGAGAAAGGACGAGGAAGTGTGGATGGCTTCTTTCGGGCGTTGTCATGGTGAGTGAAGGTTACGGGGAAAGCTGGGGTCTAAGGTCACCCTTGGTCTGTCCATTCTGCTCAGTCAGCTGCAGGGGAAGCACACAGGGTCAGAGCACATTGACGCACGACGTATAGAGTCTCATCGCTCTTCCTTTGCCAACTGAGAAGCGTATATTGGTGATTACGGTCAAATCTGGCCATGAATGTAGATCCTGTTACAGACCCACATTTAAGCTCCACCATCCCACTGTAATACAATCCACAATCACAGCTGGAGAGCAGAAGAACATTAGGTCTTTACCAACTAACACCTTGTCATAATGTCCCTGCAGGCTTTTAACATGGGATTGATTTATGTTTAAAGGTTAAAGCTGAAATGCAGCCTCTTCAGTCCCGGCTTGCAGCATGGATAGTGTTAATCTTTAACGTCCACTTGAGAAATTGTTAGTGATATTGTACTCTAACTGCCCAAATACACTTAGTCAATGTTAATGCTTTGTTATTAGTTTCAGACCAAGACTGTTTCAACATTTTGTATGTTTGAGTTGGATGCAATAGCGATAACGTCATTTTAAAGATTCGAAAGAGAGAGTGATAGATTGGCAAAGAAATGGAGAGAAGAGAAGGAAAACAGCTCAGAGTTGTATTTTATCTCATCACCTTTCAAAGGCTAGCTGGCTGACTGTATCGTAAATATGTCGTCATTCCAAGCTGTTGCCAAGAGACCCCAAACAACCTCCGCCGTTCAGCTTACTATCGAGTATCGAGGCGGGCACAGTGAAACAAAAGTGTAACTTTGTTAACCATGAATCCGTTAAACAATGTTTTTATCAGTTAATCAGTTAGTAATTCATTGAAGCTAAAGTCAAGTTAACTTGAAGCAGTGTTATCAAAAGACTGTACAGATCCACGGATTGCTTCAAAATGTCCACCTCTGTTCCCAATTCAACTGTATTCTCTGTACTAATTCATGAACTCTGACCTTTCTCATTTGACAAACTAGGACCTTCACAGAGTATGTGCTCTGCTGTCCTCAAGATTCCCCCTTCAAAACAGGAGATTGGACTGTAAATATTGAACATATTTAATCATTTTAAATCTGCGCTGCACCAATATCATTCCGATCAGATCAGAACAATCTTTGCACACCTCACACACAAGGAAAATCTGAGAAATTTCACCATAAATAGTACATAAAAAATGAGTTGCGTTGCTGAATATTCACACAAGCAATTACAAAAGCACTCTGTGTCACAGACCTATATTAGGAAGCCACAATATTTGAAATCTAAGGCCTAATCTTAATACATTTGTGTACCAGTTTAAGATTATATATATATATATATATTAATTAATAAATTGTTCTCAGTTTTAGATTCTATTAATTGTATTCTATTGAATTGTTAATAAAGTTGAAGTGTGGCTGGGGCATTTTGACCTCTTCTAAGCCTTTCACTCTTCATGCACCTTGTCAGTTGGTGAAGTTTGTGCCAGACAAGCCTCCTTTTCTTTAGTTTTAGATTCCAAAAAGAAAACAAAAGTAAGGTCACTGACATAGAATCTACTTTGAGTATTAAAATCTAAATTTTCAGCAGCACGGTGACCACGAACCTGTTCTCCAGAACACACTTAAACTCAAAAGACTAGATGTTAAAACACGACTGGGCTCACCCACAGTTTCTACATACCTCTCAATCAAATGCTAATTGCCGCCACTTGTATAAATATTCCTGCTGGTGGGTTAACTACAGGCCGACACACAAACCTGTGGTCCAATAGCTCAGTCATACCCCCCACCAGCTCTGTACGCCAGCCAGTCACTGTCAATGATGTTTTTAAACACAAAAAGCAATGATGAGGGAAATGAACAAATACTAAGGCCACAATTTAGTGCTCAAAATGTGATGCCTGCTGCGTCTAAATATTTGTCCAGATGTGTAACAGTGAATTCAACTTGACAGCTGTTTGCTTTGTAGTGCATTCAGTAATCTCTACGTCATTAGTTTAAGTAAAATGAATTCAACCAAAAATGCTGATTTAGTGTCTTTATATGACATCTTGCAACTGTATAACCTCCATCTCATATCCCTTAACATGTTTATGTACAGTATGTACAATGAACACAAGAGGAGAAGACATACTCTATTAATCCAGGGGAGGAAATTCAAATTTCCACTTTGTTATTGAACATGCTACACATCATGTTGTGAATACCTGGTGCCAGCAGCGTCTCTGTGGACCATAAACACAGTTAAACTGTGATGGAACAACTTTACATGTGGGAGTCATGTGTACACACACACAACACACACCACACACACCACACACACACCACACACACCACACACACACACACACACACACACACACACACACACACACACACACACACACACACACACACACACACACACACACACACACACACACACACACACACACACACACACACACACACACACACACACACACACACACACACACACACACACACACACACACACACACTGGGGGGGGGACTAACAGGGGCATTGACTAGCCCGTATTTAGAAGCATTTACAAAAGCAAACATGGGCCAACACATGACACAGCACTGGCGTTGACAAAGCAGACCCAGCATACACACATACACACATACACACACACTGGAAACACTCCCTTTGTCTATCTCAGCAGATGGCTTTCATTACATCTAAATGTGTCAGTACAGCGGTTGAAGGGACAAGTGTTTGTGTGTGTCAGAGTGTGTGTATTGTGAAAAGTTGACTGTAATTAGTCGAGAACAGTCAGAACCCTCTAATTTACACGATACAGTAGGTCTAATCTATTTTGGAGCTAAAACAGACACACACACACACACACACACACACACAACACACACACACTCATGCACACACCCTACTTGCATTTCATTCCTGTTTAATAAGTGTCAAACTGCCCATCCCGAGGATGAAACTTATGGAAGAAATTCGAAGAGGCATCAATATCCTCCTTATCTCAGGGAGAAACAAAGTCAATGAAGCTCTGTGCTAGTTTATGTTTGCTTTTCTTTGCCCTGCAGTAGCTCTTTGCTCATCCGAAAACTGTCTGAATGGCAGTCGGAGGCCAACAAAATGAGTAACAACAGCCAAATAAAGCCTGGGAACAAAAAGAACCACACAATGACACATAGAGTTCCAACTAGAATGAACTGAGGGTTTGTGGAGGGGACAGGAAGAGTCGAGGGAAACACGGACAAGCAGATAGAACAAAAGTCGGATAGTTTTTTTTTTTAAGGGAACTCAGCCTAAAAACTGCTGTAGAAGAAGGAGCTGTGAACAGTTTCTTGATAGATTTAAGGTTTGAAGTCTGAAGGGAGAAAAAAAGTCATCATTTAAAAATAATAACTGTTACTTATACCAGGCCCGATTGATGAGTTACTTGACCACCTCAAATGTCGCAAAGGATTTATGTTGATTAACTTATCAAAACTAACAGTCTTCCTAAGTTGTCTTCACTGATGATCATTTTAAATCTTACCTAGGGCTGGGAAATCTGTCATGTTTTTAAGATACATGAATATATTTTAAAACAAGATATAGGCTAAGACAACATCATTTATCTATATAGTTTAAATTGCATTAAAAATAACGTTATATACGTCTTTCTCATCTCACCGTCTGTCCCTCTGGACTCTGCTCCTACTCTACATCTAGTACTGGCCTCGCTCTAAATAACGTGCACACTGTCAGACCTACATGCAGTTAAATGTCTGACCAGTGAGTCCCCGTATATCAGACAATGAAACACTGAACATCCAAACTCTTTCCAGTGTCTGAGGGTAAAATGATATTGTTTTGGTTGTAATGGTTTGAAATGATGAGAGTAACTCTGGAAATAAAAGAGGGGAACACTGTACATCATTGAAGCTTTTACACCCCCCCCCCCCCCGCCCCCCTTTTGTGCAAGGACACATAGCTATGGTGTCCTAGCAACAGCCACAAAGAAGCCGGGTCACCACAAGAAGCAGGAAGTCCAGTTTTTATGTCTCAGTCTTTTTTTCAAATGACTCTTGTATTTCTGAAACATTTTTCCACTTTCATTCTTACTTTTTCTGTTCGGTCTCGAACAGTTTCCCATTCCTTACTTATCATCTGAAACCCTCTTTCACCCTCTGTCTCTCTTTCCCGCTCTCCTTTTGGCACTGCCACGCCTGTTGCTGACACAGCAAACACAGACAACCAGGGGAGGTTTTCCTCTCTCCCTCTCTCTCTCTCTCTCTCTCTCTCGTTTTCTTTTTTCAAATAAGAGCGCCTGTGGGGTGAAATCATTCTGTGGACTGCCCGCTGCTGCAGCAAAAATCCACAGCAGGAATGTGGGGTAATCTGACTTGGTATCCGAGAGGAGGACACTGGGCTAGAACATGCCCAGCTCTGGCCAGAACTGACCTCATAATTCAAAGGAAAACACAGCGTTTTCCCTCAGTTGTGTAAATTCTTGTGGAAGTGAAGGAAACACAGACGACACAAACATCCGTGTGTCCCCAGGATAATTTGCTTCAGAGTTCTAGTCCTGATGTTGGAATGTTCTGTAGCAGCTATTTGAAGACAACACATTATAGACTTTTTTTTTTCATCTAACAGATATTTTATCAAATTAGGGAGCGAATGACTGGTAGATTAAAAGCTAATGAAAAATTGTTTCAGCACTAAAGCTAACTGCTGTTCTATTACTCCCCTTAAATATCCCAACCAAAGATTTTCCCTGATATGACAAGCATGACTTGACTCGGAGCCAAGATGTCCTCTTCAAAACAGGAAACGTAAGAGAATATATGACCTTCCCTTTACACAGAGCTGACAGTAAATGCGAAGAACACAGGGTGGTGGAAACACACGAGGATGAATACACATACATACACACTCATACGCAAGGTGAGACACAGGGAGGAACTAGCTCGAGATGGAGGATGACAGAGTAGTTTTCCTTCTGTTCAGGCTTGTTGTTGATGTCTGAGCTGCCTGGGAGGTTCTGCTTTCCCACTAAAGATCATCACTGGTACAACACAAAGTAATGGCCGCTCCAACACAAACAGTAGGAAATAAACATTCAGTCCTTATCAGTAATTAAAGGGATTGTAAATAAATCAAATCAAAGACACTCAAAGCGCTTTCAATTCTAAACAAACGTTATCTCAAGACACTCAAGACCCAACAACAGTCCACCATGAGTAGCACAAAGCAACATTAAGCAAAGTTACAGTGGAAAGTGTGACGGCCCTCCCGCCAGCAGGGCCTGCTGTTGTGTGTTGCCCTTCTGTCGGTGTGTTTGTGTCCCTGCAGGCTGCTGGTGGGCGGTGCTCCGCCGCACCTTGGCAGACATGGCCGGTCTCCCAGGTGTAGGCTACTTATGATCGGGCTGTTTACCTCTCACTCTCTCACGTCCATCCTGAGCGCCACACCACGACCACTTCTTTTGAATCGAACCATGTTTGTGTTTTGTTGTTGTGATATGTGGGTAATAAACCTTACATCGTTTGTTTAAACCGTTTAAACTGGTTTCATTTTCATTTTCAATGCATGTAGATCTTTTCAATCTTGTAAAATAAATAAAATATGACATGAACCAAAGACATTCAACTTCTTGACTTTCATACGTTTATAAACTTCTTATTCTACACAGGGCTGTTGGGGGTTTGGTGCCTTGCATAAGGGCACCTCTGCAATACTCGGGAAGTGACCTGGCAACCAGACAAACTTCCCTACTTTGGTCCGCACCAGGACTTGAACCAGCGACCCTCCAGTTTTCAACCTCATTCATTCCCTAAAGACTGAGCGACTGCCGCCCTCTAATGCTAGATCAGACCAGTATAGCTTAAGTGATGATAGGAAAGTTAGAAAGGAGAGAGGGAGGAAACCACACTAACCAGATTAGTGTTAGTCTCTAAATAGCCTCCATCCACTTCCTGAACCTCATCTGACCCAAACCTTCTCCTCTCTGAAGCTACGCTTTGACCTTGTGAACTCGCCTATGAAAAAGGTTCTTTCAACTTAAGGTTACTTGGAATTTGCAGGTGATAGCACTGACAGCAGCTCAGTAAATGTGTTATAATCCTTGAAAATTACATTTGCTCACTTTAATTAATAAAGTAGCCTTCTCTACAGCAGAGCAATTTGCCGTCTCCTGACGCCAATCTTACAAACCCTTGGAGAAAACGCCGGCACATTAGCTGCCAACAAGCCTGAGGGCCAGCGCTGTGTGTAGATATCAGTATACATGCCAATCTTATCTGTCTCGGACAAAGCAGGACAGCAGCTTTAAGTAAGGACTCCACCATTTACCAGGAAATAAATCAGCAGTCTCTAACAGGATTGGCTGAATCCTTCTTGACCTCATTCCGTTGATTCTTCAGAGACAGACAAAGGATAGAATTAAGAAGAGGCCTGAAATAGTGAAAGTCATAAATCAAGGAAGAAATGGAACCATGAAAGTTACATTTGTGTTTTTAGTAATCACAGAGTTTGTCTAATCTAGCTACTTTGGCAGAAGTTCACTTGAAGTCCTTTCCAACTGTATTCCATTTTCCGAAATAAAATGCTTTGTAAAATAGTGATATGTGGCAGAAAATATAGACATTTACAGTGTGGGCAGCGGTCATAAAAGTGAAGCTCGGCATTAGTGAGCCTGCATACAGGATCTGTGAGAAGAGGAGGACAATCTATTTAAACAAGGAAGAAATGTTTAAATCTAGTAAGGACCCATTAAACAATGTTTTTTCAATGGATAAACCATCTCTAAATCTTCATTACTGTTGAATACGAAGGTGATATTATGAAAACTAAAGTAGCTAGAAGCTCCAGAGTAGCAAGTAGACCTGAAGTTCTGGTAAGGATTGGAACATTAGTCAATTAATCACTAACTTGATTGCCTGAAAACATGGAGAAACTATCTTTGTATTGTTTTATTGCTTCAATCATTTTTCCAAGACTACATTTTAATAATTTGTTATATCTCTTTTAGAAAAATATCATCACACATGCAAGGTTTCAGGATGCAAAGCTTTAACCCTTTGACTTATAAACTGAGCTTAAACTTTTCCCAGGCGTACAGTGATCACCCTCCAACTTTCTTTTGTCGTAAGTCCGGGAGGTTTGAAAAAATAAATCGTCAAACAAGAAGAGGAAGAGGAAGTAAGTTCTCCGTCCAGTTTTCCAGCCAGAAAATCTGAACCAGGCGGTGGCATGGGAACATCCTGTTATAGCACAGGAAAAATGTCATGTACAGCAGTGTCAACACGTTTATTTGAAAAATATATGCAGTCGATTCTTAGTGCACTGACTGTACTGTCAGCTCCTACACTTCTACATTACACCAAGAGAAAGTTGACAACAGCTGTGTGGTAACTTGCGGTCTGTAAAATAATAATAAACAGTCCTTACATTTAAGAGGAGCAAGAAAAGTCCCATGAGTAACGTTAAAAACAGTTCACCAATTTTTAAGTTTTAAGTTTTTGATAATAAATCTTCTGACGCACAATGAATCAATTATTCTGCTTCTTGTGTGTACCCTAACTGACACAACTATATCTGCAAAAATGGAGCTGATATGACGACTGTGGACTCTAGATGGGCTGGAAGATTGCAACCAACAGACAAAAGTTCATCTTATCGTCCTCCTACAATCATACGGGGTTGCTGTGACAATGAAGGAAAAAAAGAAAGGCATGCAAGAGCCAGTGTTAGTTAGGTTTATCCATTGTCGGGCTACTGCAGGAATATAGCAGTGTGACATGATGGACTTCATGCACCACACAGGCCCCCCTCATAACGGGATCTTTTTGGGTTTGAAAAACACAAGAATTCAGATTTTCAAGGGATTATACTCCCATTAAATCATACCATGTGAATTTAACTCGATTTCTCCCTTTCGTATACAGTAGACTAATAAAGTTATTTAAGTTAATTTAATTGTAATGGTGCATTATTTTGGAATTCCAATCAACAGTCCTACATGGTGAAAAACTAATAAAAACCAACAAGTCATTGAAACCTGCAACAAAACCAAAAGACAAAGCTGGATCTAACCTTCAATAAGAACATGAGCTCAACATATAACCTTTACTGTTTGCTTTAAAAAAACAGCATGATCCCATTTCATTTTTCTGCCTCAGTGAACACATACACAGTCTGAATGGACCCCAAATGGCAACCTTTAACTTGGCCATAGACAAGTCATATACTCTTCAGATACAGAGAAGTCATCTCCTTGGGTATCCAATGCCATCTGACATTCGCCAGCCAGCCAGCCAGCCTAGCAACGCCCCAACCACCACCCTCTCCTCCTCCTTCCTCCACGCTCCCTGCTGCCCTTTATGAGCTGAAACAGCAGAGGATTCGCTGGAGGTATCAGAGGTATTCAGAGAAATCCAGCTTCAAACAGAATCTGGGAGAAGGGAATAAGAAATTGCACTTTGATCTCTTTCTGGATGTCTAGTCTAGCTTTCTAGTCTGCCTTTCGAACGTCTCTTTAAAAAAAAAAAACCCTGCTTCTCCCCCGACGCTTTCTTTCTGTCCCCCGGGGCAGAGGAATATGCATTCAGATTAATATTCTTTAAGCAACATGAATGAGCCTCGAAGTCTCGAAGTCCCCAACCCCCAACGACCCCTGCTATCACCAGACATAGAACCTTAACCTTTAGCAGACCAAACCCCACGTGGAAAAAGCCTCTAAGCTATAATCTCCCTTTCCTCCCCTCTTTGCTCCTTCTCTTATGTATCCCTCTTTCTCCTGTTAAGAAGTAAACAGGTTATCAAGACAATCCTATTAATTCACCAAGCCTTCAGTGTTGAATTTGACCCTTTGAGTATTCATTTCCTTTCATGCAGCTACACTTTGGAAGAAGAAAACTCACCGTGTCATTTGCAAATGTGTTGATGTGCTGAATGTGTGTGGCCATAGCTACAAGGTAAACTAACGGTGCAAGTGTGTGTCTGTCTCAGCAAGCATGTTTTCATGCTGCTGTGCATACTCATGCATGTGTGCGCAAGCTGTCTTTGACACCTGCTGCAACCTCGAGCAAGCTGCCGCCAGGTTAAGAAAAGCCAAATGCTCAGTAGTACCATAATGGTTGAGTAATGTTGTATGTACATCCTACATTATGTTACATATAAGGGACAATTTGGACTGTAATGGGAATTTAAATATGAGGATAGTGGTGCATATTTCCAGACAGGTTTTTCTAAACCATGTATTTGGTTGTTTTACATAAAAAGTGACAGAAATAGATGTGTCAAAATGAACAAAGCAGAGCTACGGACAGATCTTCAAACACGGTCTGATTTCTCAGCTCTGCATAGTTGATAAATCCCAGCATGAAGGAGGTGTGTGTGCTCAAATCTAATTACAGAAAGTTACAGGGATGTTCAGATACAACCTTCCTTGATCCAACACTGAAAAGGTGTGAAGGAATGGTGGTTTTAGAAGACTATAGCTCTTATGAGGAGGTATACTGGCAGTCGTGTCTTTCATAGACCTACAGCAAAATCTAGGCCAACTGCAGAAACATCAAAAGGAGGAAAAAGGGTGTGGAGAGTGTGCAGATATAGCCTGCAGAGTTGGTCTTTTCCTCTGCACATATTTCACAACATTTAACATTCCACTGTAATCATATAAATCCGTTACTGTATAATCCATTATTAATGATCACATTCAGCTAATGTAACCAGGGCTGATTTTTTTATTTTTCTTAAGAATGTAGCACTTTTAAAATGAATGCTTGGCAACCCTCAATCGTGTACCTTCATAGCCTTCACTGTGTGTTCACACTTAGTGTGTTTCTGTCATTCTTTCTCACCATCTCTGCTGACAGAATGGGTGGCCACTGCTTGTGAAGCCTTACTGTGAGTACTGTTCAGATTAATTGCAGTGATGGATAAGAAAAGAAGCAATTTAATGATGAGACGAGAATTCTACTTATCTGTTGAGGGCAGGAATACCACAAGTTCATAACTAGCGTGTTTAATAAAATGATTGAACTTGATTAGTAGACGGAAGAATTTTAGGATTATTTTGGCATGCTGTAAAATGATGGGTGTGAAGGGCACCACGATAAAGCTACAGAATCATTGTTAACTATATCGTGACCAAACACAACTCCACATTTAATCTATTTCTTCAAACTCAAATAAAACTCATTTATGGAAGATTTTTTATGGAAGAGCATTTTGATGCAATGGAGAGTATTCAAAGCTGTCATACTTTTAAGATTATATTCATTAAAGTTATGTATGAAGTTACTACTTTGCAATGATTGTAGTTAAAATACTTCAAGTCTGCCTAACAAAGAGTTACGCAACCCGTTTTTTTTTTTTTTTTTAACTTCAAAAGCCCAAAGATGTAAATTCTTTCAGGTCTTTAACCCTCTGGCATTTTCAGTAATCACATGAGGCTGAGGACAGACAACCTTTTTTTCCTACAGAAATAACAGCATCTTATTTATGGCCAATTTTGAAAGATTCCAATCAATTTACTGTCCGTAATAAAGAAAAGAAAATGAGCCAAAAAATATCAAAGAAATACAAGACAAAACATCATAGAAAGATCTGAAAGATAAATTGGATTGGTTGATCAGACAATATACAGTTATATGTTACAGAAGATTACATCACTTCATAATAACAATGATTAAAGCACTACAGATAATGTTGTCTTTTATTAGAGTCTGATTTATTTCAGAGAACGTAGACTCTAACATTCTCCGCCCCACTTCGCCTCATTCTCCCTCCAAACCAGAGACTAAAAGCGGGCCTGAGGGCACCACCATCATACGCTCTATTAGTATCCAACCACAAACACAGGCTCATTTTCTATTTATTGGCTTTTACAGTGTGCAAGGATAAAGAGAGAGTGCATGTTCCTGTCCTCTGACTCTGTTTCAGTCTTTTGTTCGTTAAGCCATTACGCCCTCCCTCTCTCTGCCTCTCTTCTTCAGCCTGTTTCTCTCCGTGTCTCTGTGTCTGTCAGGACGGATCACAGCAGCCCGGAGGGATGAGCTGCAGAGTGGCTGCTGCTCGGTGGCCTGTCAGTTTGAGTCCTTCCTCTAAGGCCAGCATGACACAGACAGAGACAGAGATGAGAGAGACTCAAACAAAAAAAGGATAAGGATAGGATAAGAGGTTTACAAATAGCGAAAGACTTGCCACCCTGCTTAAGAATGCTTACAGAATTTGGCAAAAACAAAAGTTCAGGTCCAAAGTCTAACTTTGAGGAAAGTATATCCGTTTATTGCCTCAAGGCAGGAGAGATTATAATGAATTCCTCTCTTTTCTTTTTCTCCGTTTGGCAGGTTCAAACCCTTTGAATGTCAGTCTGATTTCCAATAAAACTGTGCACTCAAAGCTCTTAATGAAACTCAATACACCTGATAGCAAAATGCTAAAGGCAGAACTAGCATCAACATAAGAATACAGATCTTTTTTATTAGGTTATGTACTGAACACAGATCAAATGTGAATAACCAACAGGGTACCCCGTGCACAGCAAACCTATATTCTCAGGTGCCACTTGCAGGAACAAACAATGACAAATAAATCAATCATTTGTGGCACACTGAAAATTACTGTAACTTTATTGGGGGCGAACAACGCGTTTCTCCTACAGCTTCTTCAGGTGAATACTCTGTTGTGTATAAGGCTGCCTCTCTGACTTTCTGATTCTGGTCAGCAGAACTTACAGAGCAGAGAGACAAATTCAACCGTCCACAGGTTTTGAGCTGCAGGTCAGAGAAGACCTTGTACGTGGGAGGAAGCGCACAACATATTACCCACCTGATGTCTAGCCTTCAATGCAGCTTGTCCTGAGTGAGCATCATCAAAATTCAACGACTCATCTTACATTTTACAGAATCAAAGTCAACCTAACTTATCCTGATCTCAGATCAGCCATAACCATCTGCCCAATATTGTGTGGGTCCTCCTTTTGCCGACAAACAGAACTGACTCATCAAGGACTTGAGGCACTGTGTGTTCTGACACCTTTCTACAAGAACCAGCATGAGCTCTTCTCTAGGATCAGACCAAAGGAGCCAGATAATACTTCATTGATCCCCAGAGGGGAAATCCAGGCACTGCAGTAACACAAGACAAGTAGCCCATGTATCAATGCGCATCAATTAGCCTTGGCTGCCCATGACCCCATCGCCAGCTCACTGGTTTTCCTTCCTTTAACCACTTTGGGTAAGTGCTGACCACTGCAGACCAGGAAGCCCACAAAAGCTGAAGAGTTGTCTCGCCATCACAATTTAGGTGCCCTATTTTCCTGCTTTACATCAGATTGAGTTTGAGGAAAAAATGCCAGGTGTAATTGGAACAAGATGATCAATCTCATTCATTTCAAATATCAGTGGTCATAATGTAACAGCTGATGTAAGTGTAAATCTCCTCTTCCACACAAATGGAACTGCAAGGAGTCTTCCCACAAGGTTCTGTAATGTTGGATAAAATCATACACTGGGACAGCAGTATCACCATGTTGTATCATTACGGCGCTGTTGCTGAGTCTCTGCGTAAAAAGGATTTCTGTTCTTCCTCCAATGAAAGGGTTCTGACCACTGACACAAGCATCAAACACAACACCCCATAACCACAGATGGACATACATCCCAGGCCCCAAAACTCAATCTTCTCACACATACATCACCCGGAACCCCCCTTCACTGTAGCACTAATCTTGGGGTTTACCCTCCTGAACCCGAGTCACATCTCTACATGATCTGACCCTGCAGGACAGAGATCCAACCAAAAGGGATGAGCGGGAAGAGCGTCAGTCCAAACATGATTATTAACAAAATAGTAAATAATACAGAGATCCCCAATCCTACAGTAATCCTAATTTCCATGCCTGATACAGAGACCAAACTGAGCCAACTCCAATTTACTCTAGTCAATGATACCAGACACATGAAAACACAGAGAATAAAGCAACACCTACCAGATTACCCCCACTAAGCCTGGCTGGCTTTACACCAGGACACCCAACCCCCCACAATACAGCCCCTGCATGTGTGTGTGTGTGTGTGTGTGTGTGTGTGTGTGTGTGTGTGTGTGTGTGTGTGTGTGTGTGTGTGTGTGTACAGTATGCACATCAAATGTGTGAGGGTGTGATAAAGAACAAGAAATAAAAGGAAGAGAGAGCGCTAACCTGGGGATTAAATATTCTTAGCGGGGGGTTATTTTAGGAGCAGGATGGGAGCCGAACGCAGACACGCACACTGTTAAACACACACAGAAACACACACTCCTTCCCTCGCGCTCCATGCCAGCGGACTGTGGTTTGTTTGGGTTGGCTCGCAGCAGCAGAGGAGACGAGTCTTCCCCTCAGCCCACCATGCACGTGCTGAGCCTCTTGCACTCAAACACTGGGTGAGTTTCTTTCTCACAATGAAAGATTAAAGTGTTAAAGTGGGACAGTGGGACAATTATTTTATTGCACATATAATTGGTTGTGACTGGAGAGCTGCCAGTTCAAATCCTTCAACCAGCTGGGAAAATGTGTGAGGCGGAAGTCGTGCAGTAGCATGCTTCCTTTCCCCAACAAACACTGGAGAAGTGATCCAGTGCTGGAGATGAAAGATTAGCAGTATGACACATTTCATCTTAAATTTAATGGTGACTTAAGAATGTGTAACTGGAAGAGTTCTGGTTATACAAGACGCTGTTGTAGCAAAACCAGAACACTTCATTGGTGCAAAAAGCCAACATGAACATTTTGAGACAATGATTGAATTTTTTAGTTGTGTTTGAAACCCATGGCAAGTAGAGATCAATATTATTATCTATCTACTCCCATTTGGTAAATCCAACACAACAGTGAAATTGGGGGGGAAGAATCAAGGGAAACGTACTAACATGAAGACAAAGAACACAGGTTTGTGAAACAGGCAGTACCTTAAAAAGCCCTATTCAATTATTTCATCAGAACAGTACAATGAAATGAGTTGTGATTCACATTTTATTGCCAGATTCTTGCAAACGTTGAGGAGTTTATCAGGTTCAACAAAGGTTATTTTGTGCAAATAACACTTTCTCATTTTGTCATTAATACTCGAGGGGCACATTTTCCCAGCAGCTAAATAATCAATCGGCTACAAAAAGTAACAGACTCCAGGATAGAGTCCTTAACAGGCCTTTAAACTCTAACAAGCACATCTGAACCTTCATCTGGGTCCCCTGTAGTGACTGACACTCAGAACCAACCCAGTTGAATTTGTATGAATTTGAACAAACGCATTTTTTCATGAATCTACGTTGAACTTAAATAGTAGGATGAAACTGCTGCATATAAAATGCATCTGAAAGGGGAACTATCCTGTCTCCCATCATGACCTTCAAATAAGTCTTCTCTAACAAGGCTTGCCGTCCTTTGTTGCTGCATTTTATACCGCTCTGCCATTATGTTGAAGTAGAGCTGGACTCTACTTTTGTACAGTACATTTTAAACTGCTGTAGTTCTCTAAGTCACAGTATTACACTGGCCTACTGTGTTTGCTTCAGACTGATGCCCTGAATGATTATTTCACCACATCGGGGTTTTCGCTCATGTCTGGTTGGTATAAAAATAACACAACCTCTGGCAAAAATGCATCAAGGCCCAGCCAGCGAGCGGTCATGTCTGCTGTGATACAAACTCAAACAATGGGAGAAATAGAGAGAGAGTTAGAGACTCCTGCACTTAATTTAATACACACTCATCCGCCCGAGCAGTTTCCAATAATGGCAAAGTCAAGTTTCTGCGTAAGCACTTATCCTATTTTAATAACATGAAACAGAGTCACATCAGGCGGGCGGGAGGGGGGGACAGGATGAGGAGACTGGAGGGAAGAGGAAGGGTATTTCCATGTCAGAATGACTAAAGGAAATAAGGAAGGATGGGAGGATGAGAGAAGAAGGTGAAGGTGGGTGAGGCGAGGTTCACATGTTTATAACGAAAGATGCACAAACAGCATAGAGGAAGGAGAAACAAAAGAGGAAGAGGAAGAGGAGGAGAAAGTGGAATCATTGTTCTGGAAGGTCGACTGTCTCCTCAATGCCAGTCTGACCAAACACAGTGACATACTCATTCACAACTTTCCAAATCAGACTGAGTGCAGATAGGAAGAGGTTGAAATACCCACCCTTAAACTATTGCCTTCTCTTGCAAAAAAAACAATTTATTCTACGTGCAAATCCATTGATGGTCAAGAAGCTGTTACAATTAGAGAAGCATGCAATATTAACTTTTCCCTTTAAAATCAACTTTAAAATATTAGGCTTCCTGAAGAAGAAAGTCATTTAGCATGTTTCCAAAACCCTGAAATAAGAAGATTTTAGCATTTTTCCTCATATATAGAGAATCTTGATTGGTATTGATTTACATGAAGAAAACAAATCAATAGGTTCACATGTTGATGGAAAGTCTGGGAGAAAGATAAGCAAATAGAAATGGAGTCTGATTCATTTCTTCTTCCACACAACAATAATCCTGTTTTATATACTGGTGTTACTTTTCTCTTGTGAAAGCTGGTCACAAGAAAAACAGCTTAAGTCTCATAGTTTAATGAAAAGAGTTTAACGCAAAACAAAAGCTCAATAAGAAGAAATTCAAACAAAGGCAGAGTGTGTGTGAGTCTGACCGGAGACTCTGCAGGCTGTAAACACAAACCACAATCTCACAACTCATCAAGATCACACTTAGCGTGACCTTTATGCCAGCAGGCTCATTTTTTTTTTTTTTTTGTTTGTTTGTTTTTTTAAATCGGTGTGATTTCTTACATACTTCGAACAATTTCTAAGATTATCTGATGAATAATCTGTGTTGGAGATTTATAATAATAATCCACAAGGTGTTTTAAAATGATTCTGCACCTGCATTGATGTCTAACATTTCCAACAACACCTCTTTACAACCTCTGAGGAACGTTCTAAAACTTGCTAGATATTTTTAAATACGCTACATTGAATCAATTTTAGAGATTAGTGATAAGAGAAAATTGAATTCATAGATGAAATACATTGATTACTTTACACTGGTATGGCACATGGAAAGGCCTGCCCTTTGACCTTCCTCATAAACATTTTACTTCAATTAAATTCTACACTCAAGTAAAAGTTGTAGTACCATACACATGTCAAAGTCCTGCTTTGAAAATGTTTCTTAAATAAATTATATTAGCAAATATATCAACAAATCAATAGAAAAAAGTGAGTACTGTATGTGAAGATGATTTGGTTGCATTGAGGTTTCGTATTATTCTATGTTGAAGTTGGATGGTTATATCATCTAAAAATGCATATGTTATAAGTATATGTGTTTTCTGTAAAGTATTTGATAAGAAAAGCTGTCAATCATTAGAGTGAGGTATACAGTGCATTATTTTCTCTTAAGAGACAGAAGTAAAGAGTGACAGACAGTAAAGCACTTTACATTCATTTAAATTAAATGTAGCTAGTTGACTTGTTTCAGCCTCTAATTTTCTCATCAGGTCACAAGGCTTCAAAAAACTGAAATGCGTTTTCTCCATCGTGACTTAAAGGAAATGAACTTTCAAGGTTCCCATTTGCCTGAAACTGAACCTTAAATTGAAACTGAGGAGCTTAACATAAAGACATCTGAAGCACAACAAAGAAGGGATTGTTCTGAAACTCAGGCACAAAACTACCTGCTCTCACACCCTCACAACATCCAGCAACAAGGCCGGACAGAAACACAGGCTTCTGGCTTGTAACACTTTATCATGACTCACTTTAGGAGCTTTGATGTGGGAGGAAAATCACTATTTTATCTACAACATGTGTCAGCAAGTTTGAGTGTATGAGTGAAAGTGTTCATGTGGAGGTGTATTTGTGTATCCCTGCCTCATTTGAGCCAAACCTGTCAAGCTTTATCCTCTGTATGCGTTTTTATGGAAACATTGCTGGATAGAATATCAGAAAGCTGCAGCTGAATCTTCAAACGACACCTGTTGCAAGTCTGGACAGCGAGTTGTACAGTTTTAAAGTTCCTTGTAGAAGGCTGGTGACTCACAACCACACCTTCTCTCCACCTGGGGCTTTGAGTGCGTTATCACACACATCTCAAATGTGTTACAGACAGCTTCACACTGCAGGCTGAGCAGAGAATGACAACCAGGGGGCTGAAGAGGCACTTTTATGAGGTTCAGAGGGTGAAATGAATCTCCCTGTCATCATGTGTCATTTCTTTTTTAACTGTAGGATAGCCAAAAACTGCATTACATTTCATTTTATTTCATAGTTAAGTCAGTACTGTTTGGATAACCTGGGTTTGAAGTTATTCATCTTATTCACAATATTCACATGGTCAACATTTTCCCCTGATGTCATCCTCAGCATGGGAAGCTCTAACAGTAAAATGCACTGCTTTATTCCAGTTTGTAAGCCTATAAAACTGAGGAAATCGGACAATATTTACCAAACTATTGCTTCCTGATTGGTCAGCAACTGTAAAGACAGTAAATAATGAAAAGCTGGAGGGACGTCGGGTCATGTCGAAAGATAAAACATTTGGATAACTGATAGTTGCCTCTAGATAACCAATCAGTTATATCTTGTTGAACAGTTAAACGGTTATTTTAGTCGTCGCCCATTCCCATTAGCTAAAAAGTGGCTAAATACTAACGTTAGCCGTTACCTGACAGCTGCTAATGAGTAGTTCAAAGGTACTGACCTGACGTTCCTCTGCATTTTCCTCATCACTTATCTTTTTAATCGATTAATATTCTAGAAGTTGTTAAATGATAGTGACTCGTCAGATTTAATATATTCAAATCGAAAAACAGAGTTTAATGCGTTAAAATGGAATTCTAGCTTCCCACTGTTAGTGACTGAAGGCACCAGTCCTTAACATCCTTATGTCCGAGGTTCATTCAGGTCCCGTGAAAATAAATAGATAGTCACAGCATCCACATACGATACTGAAAAAAATCCCAGTATGTAACCTTTGAGTCTTCCTACCAAATAAAAAACAACTTCCCCGAACACAAGGAGAGTAAAGAGGGAAAGGTAAAAGGACGGAGGACAATCATTTAAATCCTTGGTAAGAATAGTTCAGACTTTTATCCAGCAACAGACAAAAATAAAAACTGTTTTTTTTTTTTACTTTTAATGGATGCATTAGTTGCTGATAACGCTATAAAATCGTGCTTTTTAGGTAAGACATCAGCTTTCCTCTGCATCTTCATTTGTTTTATATTCTTGTAGAGAAATCAGGCTATTGTTTGTTTTTCTTGCAGCAGAATGAGCTGGTTGTGACAGGTACATTAATAAAGCCAGCCTCCGTCTGCTGTTAAAACAGCTCAGATTAAACAAATTGCCTCTTTAACCACCTGCAGTAAAAGCGGCTTTTTAAACAGTGCAGCTTTCTGTTTTATGAGCTAACTGCAGCGATCAGGTAGCTGTGAGCGGAAAGTTAAAGAGCATTCCTCAGAGTTCACTTTCCCTCCTCTCTTCCTGCTTCGTTCCTGGCTCTTTGTGATCTCAAGAGTTCAGTTATGTGATCAAATAAGTGTGTAGTCAGCAGAACGAGTGTCAAATTTACTCCTGGTAATATTTCTTTAAAACAATCATATTCGGTGAAGTTTCCCAGAACATTTCTATATCTCAGAGGGAGAATCAGGCCGGCAGCTGCGGCAGGAAGAAGAAATTGAAGCTTGATTGAAGAACTGTCTTGAATAGAGTTTCATTCAATTACAAGAAGTGACATTATCTCATCTTAAAGGCAGACTGCTTCATTAAACCACATGCACAACATATACAGAGGTTGAACAAGGTGTAGTCATAATTAGTTACACACTTTTTTTGTTTCCCCACTATTGCTCAAGTACTGATGTTTTTCTTTCCTTAGACTTCATGCTTACTGGATGCCAAAAAATAACTGATGTCATACTATTCAGCGCCCATTTGTTTTAGGCTATGAGGTTTAAATGTTTGAATTAAAAAGCCAGATAATCAACGCTGGCTTCTTCTGAAATCCCATCTATACATTCTTTGGATGTTTGAACTCACTTTACTGAATCTAAGTACTAAATTCAAATCCAGAAGGCTGTTCTCACATGTATCTGCTGAGCTCGGAAAGGTTTGAGGTCTGAGCTCTACTCAAGTCTCAATTCAAGTTGAGAATTTTCCAGATGTTTTTGTGAATTTAAGATATATACCAGTGTGAGTTTGAAAAACGACATAATGTGTGATAAGCAGCAGATGGATTATTTTTGGCCATTTCTATGCCTTTATTAAGAGACAGGACAAGTGGATAGTCAGAAAACAGTGAGAGAGACTCTGTACATGGGACAAGCAAACTATCTACTAGGCTACTGGCTATCCGAACAGTGGATGGATTTTATTTGAATTTCTGAAAGTCAATTTAAACTCTGTGTGTAAAAAGGCACATGGAAAATGTATCATGATTCAAACCAGTGTTTGAATGTTTAGTAGGCTGAAGAGGATCGTAGAAAGCGACAGCTTTACATGTACGGCTTAAGTATGGACAAGTTAAGATAATGAGGCTTCAGAATTACAAAACTTTTGCATTTGGATAGGAAATGCTACTTGACTAGGACAAGTGCATCAACAAAAAAAAAACTAACAAACAAGGCTTTATTTGAAACATTCAGTTGTCAGTTCCTCTCGGTCACACCACAGAGCCATGGCATGCTTTGTCATACTGTAAATGTACTGAGATCAAATATTTGAATTTGTGAAGAAACTTGCAAGAATACAAGAATATCCAGAATCTCTATTTAAGGAACGATGGCCATTGTCTCAGAGGCCTCTCTTAACATAAGTAAGACGATGTGGCATGAGTCATCTGGATGCAACTAAAAAAGGTAAACCACAGATGCTGCTTACAGTTCTGCAAAAATAACTAACTATAAGTTTCGGAGTGCTCTCGTCCCCAGAGGTGATGCAGTGGTTCTCAGAAGCTTGTAAATCACACTTCCTTCTTTAAAGTTGCATGTGATAACTTTCATACTTTAAGTTATCATGTATTGATTGCTTGAGTTTATTTATGACTATGCCACTAGAAACTGTAATTTTCAGTTCTACTTTCAGTTCCTCTGATGACATGTTTTTATATTTAAACTTGCTAATCTTTGTATTTTTGTACAAATGTCTCTCTCTGGCATCGGACTAAAACAATCATATTTTACACATCAGCATGTGTGAATGTAACACTTCTGAGCGACTGCAACCTCAGTACTCGAGAAAAAAACAAACATGTCATCATGATACAGCCGCATTTTGCATGCATCTCAGGGGGCTTGTAGAGCAGGTGGCATACCAGCAGAGTACATCCCAGACTGTCATGTAAGAAGACACACAAGTAACTAAAACCACAGCTCATCAACGGACTGAGGCCACACATGATATCCGGGCAGTGTAACAAAATAAGTCCGCGAGCTAAAATATTAACCAGCTTCAGTCCAGCTGGTGCTGCAGGGCCAGAACTCCACATCAAAGATTCAGCAAAAGAGATGAAGCCACACACTGGATAGACATGTACTTCTGTGGTCATTGTGATGAGCGACACCAGTTTATGATTGGTGTATACACATGCTTTTTTCTGCAGATATCTGTTCGCTCTGTGAATTTCTGGTTCATGTGTGCTCACAGAATTTTTTTTTTAACATTAATGAACAAATAAAAATGGACATTTATCACTGTTTCTGACATATCAACCAGTGGAAGATCAGATTCTTCTTGTATAGTCTGATGTCCATGCTGGTAAGGTGTCCACAAAAAATGCCTGTTAACCATCGAGTAATAAATGCTTAACATCTACTGTCACATGCTTCTTTAATAAGCCGCTCATGGATAGTTAGTTATTGGACTTAAGTGAAGACAATGCAGAAGTGCCTTAACTATGTTTTCTTTTTTTAATAGCCAGGAACAGGCACATTTTTGATCATAGTCAAGGTTTTTTTATATTATATTATATTATCTTTGAGCTGTTGGTGCAGGAATTGAAGAAAACTCAACAAATCACTATGAGCTCTTTTCGTTGTTCGATTTCCTACATTATTTAAAATAACAATTGTCACTGTAATTCATTATGAAAATGAAGGTTAGTTGCAGCTTTTACCAGCAAACATTCAGTAACACCAGGAAAATGTGTTTCATTGTTCTGTATGTCAGCTCAAACTTCCAATTTGACGACGTTAAAAGTCGATGGCTGCATGCAGGTTTGGTGTGTGTGAGTGTATGTGAGCGTATGAGTGTGTGTGTGTGTGTCTGTGTGTGTCAGACAGTCTGCCTTGACAAAAGCGAGGCAACAAAAGCACCAGTGCTCGGCTGAGTCGTGCCCTAATTTCCTTCTCCTCCACGCTACGTCACAGCCAGAGGAAGACCCCCAACCCCCACTGTGCTTTCCTGCACAGAGGCAACACACACACACACACACACACACACACACACACACACACACACACACACACATCAAGTACATGTTCACTGAACAAATGTCCGCAACTGTAAAAAGCGGAAGCGTACTACAACAATGGTAAAGGTGCATGTTGTACAGTTTCTGAGAAAAGACACAATCTGAGTAACTGCAGACAAAATGCTGCATGGATTAAAAACACACACGCGCATACCCTCTTCTTCTCTTCTATGCAGAGGAATGCTTTCTTACAGTGACACCCCATCTCGCTTTTCTCTCCCCAATTCTTGCTTCTTACCTCCTCTATCCTCTCCCTCTTCATCTCTCCACAAACTAGATTGCTCTGCTCCATCTTCTCTATCAGGGCTTCTCAAAATAAGACCAATGTCGGCTTTTAAAGACAACTACACCCCCACCTCCTCTTTCCCTTTCTTTTGCCTCTTGGTGTATACTCTGCCTCCACTCTGGACCTTTTAAAAAAAGACTGGCCGCTCCCTCCATCGACCATTATTGACAATTAGTTATGGTGGGGTGTGTGTGTGACCCTCATCTATCAGCACGGTTGACAGTTGAGCCCCTGAATGACTGCTATTAACCCTTCTTTTTCCTCACAAACAGCACAGTGGGTGGCGACAGAAAAAAAACAAAGACAGAAGGTTAAGAGAGAAAACGATTGAGAGAGACTTTAGATTACAGCAGTACGTTGTCCGCACCTGGGAATTCCCACTTTTCTTCTTTTCTGGGACATTTACACACATGTCTTCAACCCTCAGCTGCTTTGTTTGTGAGGCTGCTCAGGGCGGTTAAAGGTTCAATGTGAAGTCACAGTAAGCCCATGATAAAAGAGCTATTATCAAGACAGTGCTAAGTGTAAGAGGGCTGTTTTTAAGCACTAACAGTTCACACACACATGTCTGAACAATGTGAGTGTTCTTCAGGACAACCAGTCTTCCAGGATCACTATCATGCAGTGGCTTTTCAGGGAGTAGTTTCAGTTTTTGTTTAAAAGTTTCACCAACTTTACCCCAGATGAATTACAGCTCCATTGTTTTTTAACTCAGCTGAAATAGCTGCTGAAAATGTTATGGTTCCATCTGCCTTTTTTTAAATCCAAATTCAACCAAAGCCCTCTCCTTCCTTTCAAAACCTCTAGCTTTTAATAAATTAAGACAGGGTCAGACATCAGGGGTCAGCTCATCTACTTTAAAGAGGACATATTATACCCCTTCTCCACCTTTTCAAACAGTCCCCTGGGGTCTCACTGAAACATCTGTGCTGTGCTTTGGTCGAAGTAAAACATGAATCAAGCACCAGAGAAGGTTTGTGACCCTGTATAAACCAGCTCTCTCAGAACGCTCCCTTTTGGTGTGTGTGTCTCTTTAAATGCAATGAGCACCCCCCCCCCCCCCCTTTCCAGGTAGACATCACTCCTTTGCTAGCGAGAAGAAACAAAATGGTGGACCTGCGCAAAAGTTTTGCTCTAGACTGGGGGTGGAGTCCATGGGTGGAGATAACAGGGGAGGGGAGGGTTTTTTTTGTTTTTTTTTCTTGTGATGTCACAAGTTGAGCGAATTTGAAACGGAGCATTTTTCTCTGTGTTGTAAGACTTATGCAAACCACAAACAAACAAAGGACTGGACGGGTTTATTTCACATTTTGTGTGGATTTTTCACAATATGTCCCCTTTAGGTTTTGTTTGTTTGTTTGTTTGTTTTCTCCTAAGTGCTGCTTTGATTCATTTCAAAGGGACTGGGTGGTTTCTTTGGGCCATACATCATACATGTGTTACTTTCTCTATTTAATGTTTCCCTTTTCTATCTCACTTAACCACTGTTCTGTGCATCTGTCAGCCTTACTCCTTCATCCTCAATCAGTTAGCATCAAGTCATCAGTTTGTTGAAGTCAGCAAACACACAGGTAACATACTGAACATGTCTCAGACTGCAGATTGTCGAGCGTATAAACCATGCAAGTATAGCTCACTCAGTCAAATAATAATGGATATATGGAATACATCAATGTCAACAAACTGCATTTGTGAACATGTGTGCATAGAATCGTACATACACACAGATAAAACTAACACACTCTCTAAGTCTCCAGCTGCACCCTGAGCTCAGTTCTCTAATGTTCCATTTAATCGTTAGGAAAAATAATCAACATGACAGAATGACTCTAATGTGTGTGTGTGTGTGTGTGTGTGTGTGTGTGTGTGTGTGTGTGTGTGATGATGATGGGATTGTGTATGTCCTAATGGTAAGATGACTCTCAGACTCAAACATTCCAGGAAGCAGTACTGTCAGAGCAGAGGACAATGACCTCATTGTTAAGAACAAGTTCACAACAGCTGAGCTCTGGGACTCCAAGCCAGCAACAAGCATTGGTCATTTATAGTTACAGGTTATAGCAGTGATTTAATACAGTGACAATCAACAGATTACAAAATAATAATAATAAAAAAAAAATAAAGAGTAACAACTTCCACTGATCTTCATGACATGTGGTTCAGAGGAGGATCATGATTTTTTGACTGGTAACCGCTAACTCAACACGACGATTGCTAATATAACAGAGTGGCATATGTATCGTGTAAGCTTAATTCTTTAAGGACTCAAAAGAAGATACATGTCCAAAGTCACAGGTTAAAACAACCAGGCGTAAATAAGCACAGATAGCATCTCACAGTAGCATCGCGATAAGGGGGGTATTATGATTTAATTGTGATAAAAAAGTTTGCAGGCTGCGTCAGGTTAAACTGCCATATCGACCTGAACAGTGCAAAACCACATTTAGCCCCCGGGATGTGGATGTTAACCCACAAGGAGGACCACAGGCTGGCGGTGCAAGCACTAATAGTAATAGTAATTTAGTCTGAATTTAGATTTCTGTTAAACCAACTAGGAAATGATTCGCCTAGTAACATCCCTCGTTTCAAGCAAGCCTAAATAGTTGATTTTAAAATTTGTCCAGCCTCTGACAAGGCAAATTGCAAATCTAACGTTAGGACTTAGGGGTGGGCAGCAGATTTGAAGGGGGGCACACACCACCCCTGGCCACTCCCTGTATCCTCTCCTACCATGTCCAAAAACCTGTAAGAACCCATTCAGCAACTCAGTTATATTCATGATTAATAAGCTGTGTGTTTTCGAAGAATACCTGCATCATTTCATTTCTGCAACCAAAACATAGTGATGATGATATGTTGTAAACAAAACTTGTGTCAACCACTACTCAATGTACATTCCACAGACTCCTCATACATGAAGTACTCAACTGAGCCAAGTGACTGCAACTTACAAAAAAAAAATACCTTGAGCTGAAAACATGGAAACGTCATGTGTCAGTGTCACATAAAATGACTAAACACAGTGTCTTGTTTCCATCACAGCACCAGCGACTGCCCAGCTGGTAATTAGGGTTTGTTTGGCTGATTGAGCCGTGTCATGTTAGAGGTGGAGTGAAGAACCAAACGTTTCTCCAGGCCCCGTAATGACAAGCTACGACTGCCCTGAAATGACATCTGGCTCACACACATTTACACTCACACACATCTGTGACCGTTCAGATGCATCTTCCGTCTTAAGTTTGTTTAAATCTCAAAAGTACTCATTGAAGGGAAAAGTTGTGGTTTTCAAAGTCTATATACCGAAACAGACTTTACGTGTGTGTTAGTTTGTGTTCAACATATATCTGTATGTGTCTACAAGTGTTAATTGTGACATAAACCAATTAGGAACCCACAATGATGACAGAGCTGTTGTAAATTTAAAGTGGTGGGGAAAAATTCTTCTTTATGAAATATTACACTAATGATCAAAGACACAATCGAGCGTGTGATTCTCATGCAAAAAGAAAAAGAAAAAAAAGATAATAATAGTGTCTGAAGCTCGGAACAAAACATTTCATTAAAGTTTATTATTTTAACTGTCATCCAGCCAAAAAAAATGCAATGTCACATAAGCCAGTCTCATAAAGAACTCCTGAAAATATCTAGATAATTTGAGGGGGACTTTTTATATGCTCCTCACAGCTGGAGACTATCCCTGTCAGACAGGAGGGGGGTCGCCCGGGGTCTCCTGAGGTAACACGTGGCATTAAAAAAAAAAGACTTGGAATTGAGGAAAAAGCAACAGAGTCTGATATACGACTTTTTTTATGAGAATATTTGCCTTTATATCAGTGCTATGTGTAGTTCCAAGGAATCACATTATCAACAACAGAGCGGAGAGCAACATAGTGACAAACACAAAACATAATGCAGCCATTTAATGACACGCATGGAGATCTTAGCAGTCGCGTGCGCTGTGTTATGCCGTTATAACCAGCCGTTATTACGTCAATGGAATGTATATTTTTCCATCCATACCAAAGAATGCTGTTTATGTTGTGATTAAAGGTGTTACATATAAGCTCTATTGTAATATCTAATGTTAACATCATGTCTGATTATTAGACAGTTTTTGTTTTTTTTCGGTCCAGGTGCAATTTTTTTTTCGGTTCACAAAATGCTCTCCACACTTGGACACATTAATTATTCACAGAGAAAAACATCAGCTAAAAACTTCCAGCTGCTGGCTTCACAATGCACCCAAAATGAATCCTCCACAGAAATGTGCTCCACAGCCCGGAGCTGGAGAATGTGATCATACAGTAGTTCACTCAGTTGACTATACATTGGTTCGTGTTTTAATCTTTAACAGTGTAATGCTAGAGTCCTGAAAAAAAAAAACTACCTTCATTAGGGTTAAGATATACAGTAGTGTTGACGTTTCCTAAATCTTTTAGATTGGTTATATTTGAGGCACTTGGTGTATAGTGAAATGCACTGAAGTTAATTTATATCGTCATGTTTACCACATTCATATCAATAAGAAAAGACTAAAGAAACATGCACCTCTCTATATCTGGATTACGTTAGCAACATTAATGGATTTTACGATTGTTTTGAAAAATCAAACGCTTAATCCAGTATTTATGAAGCCTTTCCTGCTCACTGACATGCAACACTTCAACAACGTGTTACGATCAAAGACATCGTGAGGGCGATCCATTTATCCCAACTTAAAGTACTTTTTAATATCTATAACAATTGTCATATGTTTTTGTTTACTGTCTAATGTTTTTCATTATAGAAGACGTGGATGGAAATGAATATCATGTCACATGTTGGACTGAATGTTTGTGTAAACATATGTGAGGACTACAACTAAAACATAAGTGTAAGCAGACTTCAGGCCTTCTCCTCCGGCAGCAATTGGTAACTAAACTGATATTTAAGGGCCTTCCCAGGACACTCACACAACCTGTAAATGCATCAGGAAGAGCAGAGGAGGTCAAGGCGCGAACAAAGATCCAGCAGGAAAGATGAACAGCTGCACAGGGAACTTCAGAGTGCTGTTAGAAAATACCTTTTAGAACTGATTCATCTTGTGCGTCAGGCCAGCAAACACAAACAACGCAGTGTAATACAGGTTAAAAAAAAAGAGAAGAAGATTAACTCGAACGATTCGCTGACTTGCTCTTTGGCCACAAAGAGTTACAATGAAACCTAACAAGCAACTGACTCTGACCTCAGCCTCAGTGAATCAGGGCCATGCTGTTTGATTTCTAGACCTCACCAACGGACAAAAGCAGAATTGTCTTTATAGCTGCACATCAGCTGACAAAGCTTTGTGGTGACAGACGACTGAGCATGTTTGTTTTTAAAGGTACAGATGATAACACCAGCCTGGAAAGCTCTGGTTAAACAGAGGGCTGGTCTGCTCTGGGCTGTCCAGGGTTTGCATGGCAGCTCATATTATTCACAAGTTTTTAATGCTCCTTATAAGTAGTAACTGCTTATACTATGCTAGAAAGTCAACCAGGAGAGTTTTTGATAAACTTCCTCAGGAGTTTGGCCTCTTATTAAATCATGATGATCAATACAACAATTGTATGATTTTTTTTTAAAGCACTTCAAAGACTTCCATTTAGGCTTAGAGTAACTATATTTGCCAGACAGTTTTTTGTGATACAAGACATCTATGAGTAAATCTCTTCAGTGAGGATCATTTCATTACAGTTTTGTCTGAAGAAGTGAAGCACCGGTGTCCCAGTTAAAAAGCTGCATCTGCCAAATGGCAGGTAATGGGCATGCAGTGGTGCATGTGTATCTATGGTGCCACATCAATTTCATGCTGGCAAGCCATTAAATCCCACTGCTGATTCAGAGAAGAGTGTTTTTTTTTCTTATTGGGCAGAAGAAGTCACCTGTTTTCATGATCAAAGGTTAAAGAAAAAGGTCGGCAGTGTTTGAGTCTTAAACCGTCTCTGAGAAAGATCAGCGACACGCAGTTTGCGAGACAGCTTCATGTGACATTTCAAGAGGAGGAACTGCTCGCAACAATACCAGTACATCAAAATCTCATTTGAAAAAAAAAAAGACAAAACATTGGTTTCGGCATCGCATCTCTACTTTAAAGTCACCATCAGGTTTAGTTGTGGTTCAAATAGTGATTTGAAAGAAGCGTTTCAGATTTTTTTTGATTTTTTTAAATGACAATAGCGTGGAAAATATGGTTAGAAAGAAGCTAATGTAATGTATATCGTGTGCATATTTTTTCACCTCAATGGTTGCACATACGTTTATGTGTGTCTCTTCATAAACACTGTTCTTGAAACTGTGAGCCTTTCCACAAGAAACTGCAGTCAAAACCCCTTATATGAATACACAAACGGAGCCAATAATGCCAACTCTGATCATTGAAGTCACACCAAATGTTGGACAACTTGCAATGCAGTGAAGTCCTGCATGACTTCTTATGTCTCTAAACAGAGAATCCTAGAGAAAACACAGCCTCATAGGATTCCTAAGTTACCAAAACATAACCACATCTAGTCTTATTTCACTTGACTGTAACCTGCTCCCCGTCCTGTAGGATGGACAGGGACACCTTATCAACACTAAACAGCATCACACACGTACCCAACGCACTCATGACTGTGAGTTCGAGAGACACATTTCACACACCCTCTCTGCCTCTTGATGTCTTGTAATGTAAGCTGATGGGAACAAATGTGCTGACAGCTTCAGAGGACAGTACACTGTGCACTTGAGCGCTCAAATTCACCCGCCTTTGTCTGATGTGCCTTATCAGTAACACACACACACAAACTCTTTAGTCCAGTGTTGGTGGAACACAACTCTGAGAGGAATTCAGATGTGTCTTTGTCACATACATGTATGCGTCTCAATTTTGTCAATGCTCCTACTGTGAGAGCACATGCAACAAAACTGCTTATGGATCAATGCCAATCAAATGACCCTCGTTAAGTAGCCTTAAGGACAGTCATTTACTCACATTTCAGAGCCTGGATGAGCGCCTTGCCGTCTTTTATCAGCTCCTTGATGAACTTGTTGGTCTTGTCCAGCTCCAGCTCGTGGGACTTGAGTCTCTCCCTGAACTGTGGACTGTCCAGGTAACAGTCACTGAACTCCAGAGCAGGTAGTCCCATCTTCGTCTCCTGCTAAAACCACAACAACCTGGGCCGCCCGGCGAAGAGCTCCGAACAAGAGAAGGAGGAACAAGAATAGGAGGAGGAGGTGGTGGAGGAGGAGGAGGAGGGAGGAGGGAGGAAACCCCGAGCTACTGCTGCTGCTGCTGCTGCTGCTGCTGCTGCTTCTGGAAATGATGGACAATCCAATTACAACATGTAAACAAGGGTGGAGGTGTATGCGAGAGAGATGCCTACCTACATAACCTAGGTTTTTACAGTAGGCTATGCGGTACACACATAAGTTGAATGGCAGCAGTCCGACACACCACCCAACTCAATGAGATTAAAAAGTCACAGCAGAATAATTCTGAAGAGGAAACAAGTGTCCACTTGCTCAGGTAAACCGGTGCTGCATTCCACTCGACAGGGTCATTGTGGACCGGACAGTCACCCAGGGCGAGGAGGATGAGGTGGAGGAGGGAGAAAAGAGAGGGAGGCAGCCAAAAAAAACAAAACTAGCCTCGTAAATGCGGTGTCTCCCCCTGAGCGGTTTTAAATGCACTGCTTTTTTAACTCCACGGCCCCGCTCAGCTCAACGCGGCTCTTCACTGTAATCAACCTACCCCGACACGGATAATCTCCCCGCCCCCCCCCCTCCCTGATTGACGTCTCACTCGGCCAATGAGAAGGCCGGGATGGAGCGCTAACCGTCCGGGGCGGGTTTGTAGGGAGTTACTCCAAATCAGAGATAGAAAAATAAGGCGGATGGGTCACTCTGATGTTGGGGAAAGAAAATCAGCAGCTTTTAATAGTTTAGTCTTAAGTTCTGCATCTCCTTGGCGTGCAATGCTTTGACGCAAGTTCTGAAGTTAATTTACCATTTTTTTACTCGTACTTTAGGAGTTTGTATTAATATTAGGCTACTTCTGGCTACCTGATTCCAGGGGGAAATATTAACTTTTTATTCCAATTCACCTGTTATGGCCAGTTAATGTATAGATACAATAATATACAACAACAACAACAACAACAACAACAACAACAACAACAACAACAATAATAATCATAATCATATTACTGGTAGCCTATATTAACGATATGTTGGCTACCAATAACTGTATAAAGTCATTCAACATAACCTCACTACTGTATAGTAGTAGTAGAGTTAAACACGCATAATTATTCATGTTTAGCACAGCATAATGTTCACGTCTGGTGCATTGAGATAATCATACAAATAAAGTTGAAGATAAGCACATGCACAGTAGCCTACTTAAAAAAAAGGCGAAGATGACTTCCTTCTAAAATAATAATATTAATAATAATAATAATAATAAAGTGGCCTTGTAGCCAAAACGAATACAGTTGTAGCATAATGTGCAATTCTTGACTCTTTTTCTCCCCAAAACAAATAGTTTAGATGGCCTGTGGGGGTAAAAAAAAAAAAAATCAGATGTGAAGGGTGGGCTATTGAGTAATCAGAATCAGAATCAGCTTTATTGGCCATGTATGCTTACACACACACACACATAATTTGTCTTCAGTAACTGTGCTTTCAATGTACAAAGTTTAACATAAATATAATATAAGCAAAAATAACACTAATATGTAAAAGGCTAAATAAGACAGCAAGTGCAGTGGTGAATAGTGCAAAAAAAATGCTGAGATGAACATGATAATAAATATATAGTTATGTAACAAATGGTTAATACATATGAGGTAGAGTTTGGTTTTTTTAAGCGAAAAAAAGACTTTTTTTTAGACTTATGTTGATCAAACACTTTAAGCATCGAATAATCATGTTGAGAAATTTTCTAAATTTCATTTTACGAGGTTCCTCAGTCAGTGGCATTTCGGAAGTGGAGGGAATTCATCCCAAGCACGAAGGACCAAATATTTGTTAATCATTACATCTTACCCATCATAGACAATCTTTGAATGCAGCGAGCAGAGAGAGATCCTGGCTCGTGGGAGGAGCCGGTGATGTCATTTCACGTAGAGCGGGGAATTTCTGTGGATGGGAATCTGCCTTGGATTAAAGACTTCATCACTCTCTGGTGCCCTCTGCTGACACTACACTACGTTGCAAAAAAAATATTTAACCGCCAATTTTATGTGACACTTCTCATTCTAAAAAACTAATGGTTCATATTTCAATGGAACAAAAATGATATTTGAAGTTGTGATGCAATAGCGAAGTCATATAGCCTAACAAATTGTACCTCTAAATTTCAAACTAAAAGACAAACCAGAAAAAGATAGACCATAGGGTTGCCTCCCGTCCCGTAAAATACGCAATCGTCCCGTATTTTACACTTTGATATTGCGTCCCGTTTGGAATCAGTGCGGGACGCGGTTTGTTCCCGTATTTCCAAGATGCCTTGAACTCAGCATCATTCAGCCGGCTAGTTCCCGCCTCCTCGGAGCGTCCGTTGGTTTGTTTGGTTGATTTTTGGCATGAGCAATGAGAGCTCGTCAGTGATTGGGTGAGAGAAAGTCATAGGAGTCAGAAGGAAACATGTCTGCAGCTGCCTCTGATACGTGAGTAGACGTGAGTAGAAAGTAATGCCTGGCTTGACAGTGTCAGTGAAAATGAATATAATGTAAAGGAAACTATTGCAGGCCTACTTAATATATTTTCTCCCATGTTTATAGATAGGCTAGGTTATTCCAGTAGCCTACAGTTTGGATAGTGTGAATATTTTTCGGTACGTAAAACAAAAAGATGACATTTATTTTAGCCAAATCTGTATTCACACTATGGCCTGGGCGAGATATCATCAATACAACATCAATATATCGACAGAAGACACTTAATTAATACAATAAGAAAATAGTTCAAAACCATATTAATAGTATCATTCATGATTTCATGAGAAAACAACAAAAACGAAAGAAAGAAGGACAGAATAAATGAATAAAAATACTATTAAATTCGTACCGTTTATTTAATTAAAAATCTGTCATCCTCCTCTCTATGTTACAGCAGTGTCAAAAGTACTTCAATAATACTCTGCTAATGAATTAATGTTAAGTTAATAACTTTATTTGAAGTTTAAGTTAAGTTGTAAATTAGATCGGTCTAGCTCGTAGTAAGAATAGAATTACTTTATTGATCTCAAACTGGGAAATTGTGGTAAGCATCTGCTGAAGTCCTGTTAGGTGCATTTCATTGTGCAGACATTACTGTATCTGCCTTTACACTGAACTTTTGTGTTTCTGTAAATTATTTCAGAAAAAAAAAAGTGTTAATAAAGCACTTAAAACTTTAAGTATGACTCTTATTACTTCATTAAACCCACGTTTTAAATCATGATTCATGATTCACCACAACTGGTGCCCCACACCGTTGGGCCAGTGGTGGTCAGGCCCCTGCTGAGTTGCACCCCCCGCTGCGGGGTGTCCTTTATTCTTCTGCTTGGAAGGTGGCAACCCTAACCATAAACCTACTACTCAAATAATAGGCAAATAACCTGAGCAGCCTATCTGCTTGGACAGCATTACACAAACTTATTGTATTCACAGTATAATGCAATGACAGTACTGCTTATTTGCCATCTAAATAATAACACATTTGTATAAATTTGGAACACAACATGCATGCCATTGACACATGCACAGTTTGTTCTTGTGGTTATTGTGTGAAAACAGCTCCGATTTAGCGCGCCACTTCCTCTGTAAAAGCACAGCACAGGCACAGCGTCTGCTCACTTGCTTATATCTCTCCATCAGTCACAGTGTGGTGTAGTCTCTAATGATAGCCATTGACAGGAAGTCACTGAATGCTGTTCGCATGAAGTTTAAAATGCAGAAATGCTCGTTCAGATTTGACAATTTGTATAGTCAGGTTTATGTGCTGAAAAAGGTAGCTGCATTTGTCGTTCACACTTTAACGTTGGCTGCTCTTGTAAATCAATAGTACCAACTTTATAAAAGAGAAAGACGAAAATCACTGCAAACACTGTCATAACTGCCTGAAGCACTGTAGGGAAACTTGACTTATTCAAATGGTTAAGCCCTAAAGTTTCATCATGTCATCAGTTCTTGAACCAGAATACAGTTCACCCTTTAACATGCTGCATAAACTGAATTATTGTGAATATTTGCATATAAAAAGGCTTTCCTCCTTTCTCAGGAGCTTTTCACCCAATCCAATGTGGTTTTACTTTCAAATAATAATCCTGACCTCTGGCTTCTTTCTAAAAAATCCACTCAATGAAAGTACAACTGTATTCTGTACATAATATAAAAAGAATTAAGTGCATGACATTTGTTGACAATATGAAAAATGTAACAAACCCCCGAAAAAGAGTAACATTCATGAAAATAATGAGTTTATTTCTTTTCTAAGTTCAACATGGTTTAGAGGCTCTTAAATGACTGAATGGTTTGGAGGACTCACCTGCCTCATTTCTTTATAGGACTGTCATCAAATATAAATTATTGTTGGTTTCCACAGTTCATTGATTTGACCAGGCAGAGATCATTTGAGGTTCTTTATATCATAGCAACTGCTTAATGAATGAATGAGTGATGTGAAGCAGTCACATGCCACTGAGAGCTTTAACAAGCCTGAGCTGTTTTCCTATTTTTGTTTTTGGTTTGTTTGTTTAAGAAGAAACTAGTTGACATTGAGAATAACTAGCTCAGTAGCTTAGTAAGTACTTGGTATGGGAACCAAAGGGGTCGCTAGTTCAAGTCCTGTTACGGACTCAGGATGGAATCGGACTGGCAGTTGGAGAGGTGCCAGTTTACCTCTTGAGCACTGCAGATGTTCCCTTGATCAAGGCACCTCACCCCCAGCTCCTCAGTCCAGGACAGCCCCATCACCCTGACATCTTTCCATAAATACATGTCTCAGCCCTTTCTTTGTATGTGTGTATTTCAGGCCTACGTATGCGTGTAGCATGTCTCACAGTAACAGAGTGAAAAGTTGTCATTTCCTCTCAGGAAATAATAAAGTATATTAAATTAACAAAAGTTCTAGTGCAGAGTTCTAAATAGTCAGACTCAAAACAAAAAAAACAACAGGACTGAAACAAAACCAGCGACCTTGAGTATAGTGCAGTTCATTCTTTGCAGTTTTCACCTGATGCATGAGGGGTTAGTACAGCTATGGTCTGACCTGTATGTTTCCCTCTGCTGTTTGTCCCTCCTCGCCTTCCGTTGTCTTCAGCTCTGCCCAGGTGAAGCTGATGATCCCCTAAGGAGGTGCACCTGGCCTCAATGCTTAAAGGCACAGTGCTTGCTTCAGAAAGAGAGAGGCTTTAGGAGCTGGGACTGCTGTGCTGTGGAGTTGTGAGTTCATCTTTGTTTAATGATTTAGTTTGTCTGTTAATAATAAATCCTTTGGTTTTGACTTTGGTAAGGTGTATAATGTGTTTTTTGGGTCAATTTGAGTGTTTGTAGTTAGCCCCATAGGGCCGCCTTGTGGTGGGGTATAACACTGATATTTTTCCATGCTGTGCAAAGGAGAAATGATGTAAGTGTTTTTTGCTGAAAAGTAACCTTTTTCTTTTGCTTTCCTTTCTTGAGAAAAAGGCTGAGGTGAAGTTGTGTAACCGCAGGGATGAATTTCCATGATAAGAAGATGGAGACAATGTAACCGCTGTGAAAAATTCCCCCAGACTCCTGCCCGTCTCGGCTGTTTATTATCGTGGAATTGCGAGACAGACATTGAAAGAGTCCAAAAATAGATCTGAGATTCTTGGAAGGCATTTCCACAGTTTAGAAATGGCAACAATCCTAAGTACATACTGAAGATATAGTCCAGCTGACTGCTTTCACTTAGAGGATCACCATTTAGAAGACTGCTTTGGAAAATGCTTTTGCAAAATTATGAATTATTAACCAGTACCATCCTTTTTCATCTTTAACATTTAAAATGATTCTGTCACCACAAAAAAGGTTAACTCTATCTGGATTTATTGCTTGATGTAACCGTTTAAAGCCAGAGTGTAATCTGTGTACAAACAGAAACTGTCCAGGAAATGTGTGCCTTTTTTTTTTTTTACGCTGATGATGAAGCTTCCAGTTACTAAACTGCAACCTGAGAGGCAGAGTGACTCTTCACTGACGTCCACGTCCTTTTTTCAAAAATAGAACACTAACTGTGCTTTTCATGTATGAAGAATTGCAGCAGAAATGGCACACCATCATCGCTTACATCATACTATGACTGTGCCTGCTTTCATGAATTCAGTACTCAATATTTAGCAAAGTTCCAGTGGAATTGAATAACTGCCTTTAAGAGGCAGAAACCTCGAGCAAAACCAGACTCATGAGGAACAGCCATCTGCAGCAACAATTTTGAACTTTGAAGGCATGTGAAGCAGGCTTTGTACCAACGTTTTCAATCACACTGTTTCTCCTGGGTTGAGCCACGAGACTTACTGAAGAGGAATTCTGGGAACTGAAGAGGTCCTGTGTGTTACAGTTTGAAATGTATCTCTCTCTCTCTCTCTCTCTCTCTCTCTTCTGTATGTTGCCCCACTAAACATTGAGATTCATGATTACATTTCCTTATTTCATGTTTTTATTTATTTATTGTTATTCTGGTATTATTGAGTGCTTCATAAATTACAGAGTCAATTTAACTTTTATTGTTTCCACCTCCCTGTCAGGAATGGTCACCTTAACTGTAGATTTAACTCTCTAAGATTGTGTCAACGGCAGGCAAAATAGTGAGAAAACCACAAAAACCTCCATCTCAATTATGGACTGATATGACAATGAAGAGAGCGAGGAGTATCCCAGCAGATAATTCCCAACCTCTCTTCTTCCGGTTTGAGCCTTTGAGCTGTAGGAGGCGCTATATAGAGTCCGTCTGGCAATTAAAATATCTTACAACATGACTCTGCTCGCTTATCTGTGTTACTGACTGGCTGAATGTGTTTATACTGTTTTATTTATCTGGAGAGCCTAGGGCAGATTTCCACCTCTGGTGGACAATAAAGATTTGATCTATTCTGTTCTATGCTAGGCACGTTGTGTATTAAAAGTGTTAAACAAATAAAGTCTGATGGCTCTTATCTTTGGAAATACTGTGTTGCTTTTATTGGACATGACCGTAAGAATGGGTCAGAATTCAAACAGACTGCCCTGCTCATTTCCAGGCTCTCACGGCCTGGATGCTTACAGTCTGTCTTGCTCACTTCTCCTCTGGTAATTTTAGTCTTGACGTTAGCCTGTTAAAATGACTCCTCTGACGTTATTAGAAGGGTGGTGAGGTAAGTAGGGGGGTGGGCTACAAATACAGACATACCAACTAAAGACTCCAAAGGCTGGCCACTTCTCTGGTGGAGACAAGGACAAAAAAAAATTCCCCACAGAAGAAAAAATAGAAAAGATCATTTCACAGGAAAAATACAGTAAAACAGAAAAAGAAGGACATGCTGGTTCATCTGGGGGGCTGTCACATGACTTTCTCACAGGTAGGAGACTGATTCACAGGATGACAGGAGTCTTTGTGTATTTGTGTGGGGTCTGTTATGTTTTGTTAATTAAGGTAAGTTTAAGTTACCAAAGCTGGTTCTCTTCAGCATCCGTTAACTGTTTCTTTTTTTAAACATATGGCTTTCAATGAGAAACAACATTGTTATTACCAGCAGAATTTAACTCAGAATTTGCCCAGACATGTTCCTCTTCAACCTTCAACTATCTCCCTCACCAATCCAAAACACACACATACACACACACACACACACACAGGTTCCTTTCTCACACTCTGCACCTGCACTCTGACTCTGTCAACGATTGCACCTTTGATGTCATTCCCACCAGCAGCTCTGTCCAAAGGTCCTATCGGGCACAAAATAGCCCCTCATATTCCGTAACAGCAGAATTATTTGTGTCATTTTCTAAGGAAAAACCTCAGCTAGTGGGTAGGCCTTACATTCCTCTTGTGGTTTTGCACTACTCTCTCTCTCTTCCTCAATCTGTTTCTGATGCTTTTCCAAGACATTCCAGATGTGGGAAAGAGCCTGGTCTGGCTCTGTTGCAGCCACTTTCTACCTCTTGCTGAAAATGCACACTGCTGCTTTGGGATTTTTTAACCTCTCAAGAAGAAATCTTGGCTTTAAAATTGGCTTTATTGTTTTCCTTTTATTCAATACAGTTTCAGGATGCAGGCAGTCAGACGACAAGGAGGGCTGGTTGGGTTCCAGTATTCCAAGTGGAAAGATTTCAAGTGTTTGGACACTAATTTGTTTGACTCGACAGTAAAATGTTGAAGCCAGCTGATGCATTTATACCTCAGCAGCAGTGGGAGGAAAATAGCTCTTGTGTTTCACTTGTGGATTATAAAGTAATTTGTTAAACTGTTGCAAGTACTTGTCAGACTTTTGCTTGCACTTGCAACATTTCCAGCAGGGAGAAGCAGTTAATGCCTTTTGTTGTGCCCACATGTTTGCGATGTTATCTGGCCTTGCACAGGTTTAAGGTGAAGTTACATCACTGCCATCTGGAAATTATTATCACAAAGAAATCTACGTGATGTAAGATAGGAAAACACATATGGTCATGTGGTCTGGCCCTGGTCCAAATCTAATTCCATCACTACAGGGGGAAAAAAAGTCGTACCTTAAAAGGTTGACTGAGAGAAACAGATACACAGAGAGAGGGAGGCAGAGATAGAGGGAGTATTTCCTCTCATCTTATCATGAAGTCGTCTTCCCCTTCCTGTATTTGGTCCTGTTTCAGTCACAGTCCAGGAGACATAAACAGTGAACACGCTGGATCTGCTCTGTCGTTTCAGACACGGGGTCATCACGCTGCATCATCATCCCAGCCTCAAACTCTCTGCAGGATGTCCGAGGGAGACGTGACAGTCCTGCCATTCAATCCTGCAGCTCTGGATCTGTCAAGACAGGAGAGCCGGACACTTACAAGGCTGTACAGCATGAACGGAGGATATCACCTGAGGATTTTACCTGATGGGACTGTGAGTGGTGGCAGGCAGGAAAATGACCCAAACGGTGAGGAAGGCATTGATTTGTATTCTTTGTTTGGGGGGTGGGCTTGTTGTATATCAGAATCAGGACCAAACTAAAGATGGAGCAGTCCTCTTGCTATGGTGTTTTTTTGGTTTACATGAAGGTTTTTACTTAACTGATGATTTTGAAAGTGTTCTTTGTTGTCCAGTGATTATAAATAAATGAGAAGAAGTGCACATAAGATGCTTTGGTTAGAACTGATTTAGAAAAAGTGATGAATGAAAGAATATGAGAGCAAGGTAATTATTACTTAAGCAACCTTTTCATTGCATATTTATAATCCATGGTGATCGTTCCGCTACAATCTAAGAACACATCTGCGCTCATCAGCCTCTCAGCCCAAAGGCCAACATTTTTGGATTTCCGTTGGAGCCAGCAGAGTTCTAGTCAGAGCTTACTTTATCTTTTGTCACATACTGTTTACAATCCAACAAGCAAATAGAGAAGAGAGACCGGAGTTGGATCTGAGTAATGATGAATAGCGGACTGTAAGGTGAACTTGCATGCAGATATCTGTTTAGTTAAAGCTCAAACTATGTCAGACAATAAGTGATGGATACAGGATTTAATTGGGGCTGAGGTGTTATGCTTCTTTTTTTTTTTTTTTTGGCCTTCTTACAAATACTTCAGCACTACGTCACCAAAAATTGCCTCTTGTGCTGACAGGCTCTGTATTCTGTCCAGAGTCTGTTAATATAGATTAGTTCCACTATGGCTGCTCAGTAATTACAGTATGTTTTCACATGTGCACACCCTGTGCACATATTTAGAAAGAAGCCTATGTTCCCTGATCATTTGGTAAAGTATTACCACTTTTTTAAACTTAATCATTAAAAAAAAAGCAACAACCTTGTCATATTCATGTGTTGCAGAAGTCCTGGGCCTGAAGGCTGTGAGTGTAGGAGTGGTGGTCATCAAAGGCGAGTTGACTGGAAGATACCTCGCTATGAACAAAAAAGGACGCCTCTACGGATCAGTGAGTTTGTTCTTTTCTTTTAGGTTTGAAACAAAATGACTACCGTGAAGTAAAACTAGTATGAGATGAAAAGTGTCAAATCATGGTAGAGGTGGTGCCAGATGTATCAACGTGAAATAAGAACCTGTGCGTGTGAGATTAAGCTCGATAATCCCTGCAGTTTAGTAATCGTCTGGTTATTTCCAAATCTGCATATGACTGGATATTCTCAACGCTAAAGTCAGAAGACAAATCACCGTGAGCAATTTTTTGTCACAATCAATTACCTATGAGTAACATAACCACTTAATAATTACACATTTGTAATATAGATTATTTCTATAGTTAAGCATTTTATTCCATTAACACAGTAAGAGAGATCAGTAGACAAAAGGTTATACTGCTTTTACTCAATACTTTTGTGTGTTTAAAGGGGACATGTAAAAAATCCACTTCCACAGTGTTTTTGATTTCAAATTGTGATGTCACAGTGGGATTCTGGTAAAAAAAAAATCCCCTCCCCTCCCCTGATATCTCCACCCCCAGCCTAGAACAAAACTTTTGTGCAGGTCTGCCATTTTTACTCTGATGACAGAGGAGTTATGTCTACCAGTAAAACTCAGTGGGGGCTCATTGCATTTAAAGAGACACACACACCAAAACAGAGCGTTCTCAGAGAGCTGGTTTATACAGGGTCACAAACCTCGTCTGGTGCTTGATTCATGTTTTATTTCGACCAAAGCACAGCACAGATGTTTCATTTAGACCACAGGGGACTGTTTGAAAAGGTGGAAAAGGGGTATAATATGTCCTCTTTAAATCCATTTTATCAAGATTTAGAGACTTAATCCCTATTGTGTTTTCTTGTCTCAGCAAGCACTGAACGATGAGTGTTACTTCCTGGAAAAGTATGAAGAAAACAACTACAACACATATCGCTCTCAAAAGTACAACTGGTATGTCGCGCTGAAGAGGAACGGCCAACCCAAAGCAGGACCTGACACCCACCAGGGTCAGAAGGCCGTCTTTTTCCTGCCAAGGCCTGCAGAGAGCATGTAAAGAGAGACATCAGCAGGAACTGTGGACATGCTCACTGAAGTCTTTATGTGCACATTAACTGATCCAGGCAAAGTTTCCCATCAAAAGGTTGGTGTAAACCAGTACCAGTAAACAAGGCTGTGACGCCTGGGGCAAAGACTAGCTGTTTTTACAGGTAGTTCAGGCTTTAATTTGATGTATATCAGTTAAATGTTTTTATTCCTCTGCGTTATGGTCAAGTTAAGCACCTTACATTAATAATAACTGGGATACAGTATTAGCTAATATCTGTTCTTCCTATATGCACATTCAGTCCCTTAAACTGCAGAGAGAGAACATTTCTGTGAAGTATATCTGTTCATGTCAGTCTTGATAAATAGATGTTTACTTTGAACCCTGCTCTAAAATACCACTGCTGGAGGACAGCACAAGCTGCTTTTACACAGAAATAGTTTAACAGTTGATCACGTCTGGCATTAAAAGACTATCAGGGCAGTAAACATAAAAGGCAGACCATCTGGATTGAACTAAGAATGAAGAAAGAAAACAAAATCTCCAAAACAGGGAATTATTAATATAATGACTTGAGTGCATTGCTTAATAATACTGCAGTATGGATGGATATTTGCTACTTTTCATCTCGAGCCAGTTTTGTGTTTGTTTTGTGACTACTTTTGGTCTATTTGGAATAGTGCAAAAGGTAATTTTATGAAAGATAAAAGTTCTCCAACTTACATAATATTAGAATATTAACTATCGATCACCACCATAAGGCTAATAGTGTTTTTGAATACTTTAAAGGACCACTGTGTGAGGGATCTACTGACAATCAGAGTAATTTCTAGAAATGAAATATTATACTGTGTATAATCACCAGAAACTGTAATTATATGATTTTCATTTCCTGATAAAGCACTTGTTATATCTACAGAAAAAGAAGGGATCCATGGAGTCACCTACATTACTCAGCCTGATTGTACAAGCCAACTTCTAGTTGTCAGAGTAAAAGGCTCTCCTGTTGTTTCAGAGGGGAGACTGAAAAGAGAGAATATCAGTTGGTTGTGGTCTGAAACTTAAACCTAAATGCCACTTATTCCAACTAACTGGTGTATACACTAGACAAAGACAAAATGATATAATCGTTGTGCAACAATGCTACTTCTATTCATAGAGGGGTTCTACTGACCAGAGTGAAGAATGTTAATGATAGATTCAATATAATGGTAACTGTATTTTCAGTATGTGCTGGATTCAAGTGTAACTTTGTTTCAGTGAGGTTATTATAATTTTTTTTGTATTTGAAAGAATGATGAAGCAGAAAAAATACAACCAAGACTTAAGTGTGGAGCATTGACTATAAGTAAGAAGAGGGAAAAAGAGAGGGGCCGTATTATGGACTCTTCATCTTTTCCAGACCACAGAAGTCACAAAAAGTTTTCTTTCACAGCAGCTGGTCTGATCTTTAAATGTTTATCTATATTCAGTAAAAACACTATTACTATTACACTATATAGCTGTTACATTATTTTAGGTCAAATGACTTTTGTGAATATTTATAAAGTCTTTCTTGATAATAATTATTATTAATATTGCAGAATGTTTTAGATACTTTTAAAATAATAATTTATACGTTGAAGGAGTGGAAAGGCAACATAATCATCAAGTATTATTATTGTTTGAAGTGTATTGAAATGTATCATATAATTTATCCTGTATCCTGTCTATATAAACAATGAAAATGTTTTATCCAGCATCAAATACATCCATTGCTTTCCCACTGATAAAATGTGAGTTTGTGAAACTGTATGTGACTGTCTGTGTTTATAATAAATTACAACGTTACAGGTGTTAAACAGATGTGTTTGTCCTCTTCAACACAAACATCAGTAATAGCAATGATTAGCCACAAGGTGGGAGCATTGATTCATGTTGAGTTATTGTCACGCCGGTTTGGAACGAGGACTTAAACAGTGTCACTGTTTCAAGTCTTTGTTTTTTCTATCATGAAGTTTAAATGTCTCACCAAACCTCAGTCAAAACAAAACATAAATAAATATAATAAAAAATTAGGCAAATCTAAGAGACTGCATGTGTGGTTTGTGGAAGTGTTAGGAATAAATTGTCTTAGTGAATGATGAATGACCTGAGTTCTGTTTAATAATTTGGGGAGTAAAAAAATACAGCGTTTTCATTTTACAGAATAAAAATAAACAATGAATTATTTAAGTGTCGGTTCTTAACTTTTATGTAACCTTCTTGCCTTGATTTGACGACACATTTTCTGAAATTATCGTACTTTTATAGTTTAACACAAATTTTATGAATCAAATAAACAATTTCATGTCTTATCCCAAGCATCATAAATAATCTTTGCAAGAATAACATTTAAGCAAAATGTGTTTTAAAAATGTGATTAATGTCAGAGAAGCTCCTATCAGAAATGTGGACACACGTTTGCTGCAAAGTTTTGTACTGGACAGAGTTTTTATTTTGTGTTTAAATGTAATGTTAAAAGTTAATGCAGCCTCAAAGACTGTGAAGTGAATGGCTTTCTGCATTACTTTTAGTGAAGTCTTGTTGCTTTCCATTTGGAGTGACTGAGTTGGTCAAGTTGTGACAGATGATACCTGAAAAGACTTCTGTTCACCCTGATTGAGTATTCTCACCACATTTTTGGAAGTGATGGAAGTATTTGTCTAATCTCTACTTAATGTGTAACGGCTGGAGCCGTACATGGGCGGAAACGTGAGAAATGAGGCCAGAGTCCCAACACAAAAAAAGATCCTTTTCACAAAAACAAATTGGGGAGGACTTAAAGTGCTATGAGCTTTTAATAACTGCAATATTAAACAGAGACTTAAACAGAGTGAAAATGAGCATTACTGAAAGAGCATTACTCATTAAAGTGTGACAAATAACTCGTTTATAATTTGCAATACTTTAAAATTTCCAGTCAAAGATGTTACTTTCGTGGAGGTAAATTGTAGAGGTCAGATTAGAACTACATTTTGTTACTTACAATCCTTCCTTGCTTTCTCTGATGGTTTACTGGATCATTGATTTATGTCTCTTCTGAAAAAGTCAGATTAATACTCTTATCGACTAAGATTACAATATATATTCATACATTTAATCATACATTAATTCATACATTTAATCCAATTATAAATTACTGTAAAGTATAAAAGATTAAACTTCAGAACAAGATCAATGTTATTGCATCAGATTGACAAATCTAATAATAATACATTAAAAAAAAAGACTTTGTATAAGGTGCTAAAGAAAGTGTTTGTTTGATCTTTGTAAATATTTAGGATTCATTATTTCTACAACTAAGTATTGACACTTGTACTTGAGTAAAAGTTATTTACTGGAATAATGCATTTGCTTTGTTTTATCTTTAATTGTTTTACCTAATGCAGGAAAATAAAAAAGTAACACGTTAAAACACAAAGACATAACCACTAAGAGATTCCATTAAAATCAAGAATATTTCCTTTTTACAACAACCTTAGTTCCTGCAAAAAAAAACCTGTCCGTAAAAAAAAACAGGTAGTTCTGTCAAATGTGAGGACACTGACCGGACATCGAGCTGCTGGTGGACAAACAGTGACTATTTCACAATCTGCAACCCCTCATTTACAGGACAGTCTCTCCTTCTTCCACCAACCACCCTATGTGGCAGCACACACACACACACACACACACACACACACACACACACACACACACACACAAACACACAAACCTGGTTGGCTGTTGGCCTGCAGGGCTGTGCAGGGCAGGAAGGGAATCATTCACTGTAAACTGAACAAGGACTGGCTTCCTCTGGGAGTCCCCGAGCCTGACAGCAGCCAAGATCCCTGCAACACAAACCACTTTAGCAAACACACACAGTCACACAGTCACACAGTCACACACACACACACACACACACACACACACACACACACACACACACACACACACACACACACACACACACACACACACACACACACACACACACACACACAGCTCAACTTGTACACACCCTGAAACTGGGAAATATTCCCTCATCAGTTACTCCTCTCTTCCCTCAATCCATCTTTCTTTACTGTACTCTCTCTTTCTCTGTTTTTTTTTTCATTCTGGTTTCCCTGAATTCATTTGCTTAGCACTTTATGAGTTTATCTACGGGACCTCTATATATTCATCGTTCTGTGTATTTTCTTGTTCTCTTATGTATCCAAATGTATTCACTCTTTCCAGGAAAATTTTGCTGAGCCATGTTCATGGTGGATGTTATCAATGTTGCCGTCTCAATGTGTAACTTTTTGTAAGAAGAAAAAAACAGCTCTGTTTGAAGAGGATCGTTCTCGTGTAAACGTGGCCTTAGTTTGTCTGTGAACTTGTGTTCAATTGTTCTGGCAGACACAGAGACTTTTGGAAACGATGCAGAGAGGGCCACATTTGCTTGTCCATTTGGGTCCTATCATTACTTCCTTGATCTGTATCATCTCAACCTAAGGACCCTTTTACTAGAAGTAAACAAACCACATCATACATGACTAGCCGTGCTATGTTCATTCATTTAGGGGAACACCCAGAGCTGCTCATGCCCTTCTGCACTACAAATAAATTGAACAATCCAAATGTAAAGTTTTATAATTGACCCAACCGAAGCACAGAGCTGAATAGGAGAACATTGTGGCTGCAAGTCATCTGGCGGGAGGACGAGCTTGGTCGCCTGTGGGATTCAAAATCCAAACAGGTGTATGTCTGTAGTCAGCACTTCAGCACAGTTTACTTAAACATTATTTTCACCTTATCGAAACAGTGTAAGATTGTTTCAGGGGTATGTGTGCAATTGTTTGCATCTGCATGTCCAGCGCACGTTCACCATCAGATGATGTGTATGGTGCATATACAGGACAAAGATTAGTTTTAACAACGGTCATCTGGAAAGCAAATACTTTTTTTTTTTTTTAAACACAGTTTTGAAATGACAGTATGTAATAGTGTGTACATTGGCATTAAAAAATAATATAACAATCAAATGAAAGTACTTCTTTAAAGCAGGGTTATTCAACTCAAAGTTTCACTGGGTGTTACTTTGTCAAAAACTAGCTAAGCTCCACTTTATACTTTTATACTTTACAGTGTTATAATTTTACAGTCTAATGCAAATAGATAACAAAAGTGGCAAAGTATGAGCCGTTTTCAACTTTCAACTTCATGGCCCTTTAGATTCAAGAGAGACATTTACGCGCTCGCTGTACGCTGTTAGCTAATGTGAGTTTCTCTGTGAACTGCCAGCACAGTTCAAAGTGAGGCTTCAGTGCCTTAATGGCAGGTGTAGGGCAGGTGTTATCATGAGTTAGCCAATCACAGCATGTGTAGATCCTAGATAGTTACTGTGCAATTGGTTCAGACCATACAGTACAGTTCAGATGTCTCAATAGCTCAGCAAAATGTATATTAGTCTCAGTCTTTCTTTATCATATACAGTAGCAGTAACACCAGTGTAGGCTGGCTCTTGCAGGTCATTGAAAAGTTATTATGTGGCTTATCTGACTTGCAAGCAGCCAGTTAAATAGGACTACAATAAAGCTAACAAAGGCAATTTGAAAAACTCCTCTTATAGGAGATTTACTGAGCCAAGGATTAACAAATAATAAATAATTGTTTGGATGGGGTTAATGTCACTAAATTCCTGTGGTTGCTCTACTCTGCTCCTTACTTCACCCTCATCTTGTTCTGGTGGCCTTGTCATGAAAACAGAGAAGCTTTGTCAACGTAACTGTAGCCTACACATGATAATCTTTTCACCTTTCTACATACACATCCCAGCCACTCACATGCACACACACCGCGACTGAAGCGGAAACAGGGATGCATTTCCGTCAGCTGATCCAGCTGAAAACGCTGACACTGCCCCCCCCCCCCTTCTGCTGCTGCTCATCCCTGAGAAGAAAGGGACAGGGGGGAGAGAGGGTAAGAAAATAGGGGGACAGAGAGAGAGCGAGAGGCAGCATTTTGACGACCCAGAGGATTGCCAGGATGCTTGTGGTTGGCCCTACAGCAACTGTTTTCCTAATAGATGATTTGTGCTGCATCGACACATTCTGTAGGGGCTCCAAACATGCAGCCTTCCCCCAGAGTGGGATCCAGTGGCATTTGTCAACCAAAAGACCCTTTACGATTATTTTAAAGAACTGACAGTTTTTATTTAAAAAGGCAGCAACTGTAAGTGTAAAAAAAACTCCTGAGAGATTTATGCTGCCAAATTTTGTAGTATCTTTAATATTTGAAAAGGGTCTCGCTCACTCGCACAAAGCTAAGATTTGCAATCATTTTGGTGAAACAAACGAAAACAAAGCAACAAGCTAAAAGTGTAGATTGTTGTTCAGTGCAGCTCGGAGTCTTCAATGTGTTTGAGTGTAGTGTTCATCAAAGTTGCCACATAAGATGTTTTAATCCAATACCGACAGGTAGGAGTGTGTCTATAGTTCAAGAAGTAAGTATGAATGGTGTGGTTAGCTTAGGTTAGCTTAATTTTGTTCAGTACTTTAGCCTTGAATGTTGGCTCTTGCAGTATGGGCTAAAGAAATCCAAACTAACTAGAAAATTGTGAAAATTCTGAGCTGAGGAGGTTCCGGTCGGTGGTGATGGTGCTCAGAGCTTCCTCCGACTGCTAAGTCTTGATGCTAGGTTATATGCTAATGATATGATGCCTCTTATTGAACATCTAGAATAACTCTTAGCAAGAACATGAGACGTACTGTAGGTATTCCATAAATTTCAAGCTTGTTCTCAGAGCAATTCAATGAACAAGAAAGACTTGGGCAAATCTCTGAACCAGTTAAGACGTACAAAATGAATATGTGTACAAGCAGCTACTCAACCCATGTTCATGTGAATAGTGGCGATTACCAAATTGAGAGACTGCCCTTAAAGTACTTGTGAAAATTAACCATAAGCATTGTAGAAAGAAATAACTAAAATGATATACCTATTGATTTATTGAATAGGTATAGAAAAAAAGATGTTTACTGAATGTTATTTGAGAATATGTCCGCACATGGACAGTCATTATCGCTTCAAAGAGGCTATTAATGAAGGAACAAACCAAACACTGAGAAATGGAGGCTAGAAGAAAGGACTGTTTTCCCCCTGCACTCAGTGTGACTTGTTCACACACACACACACACACACAATTCCACTCACAAACACACACTTGCTTTACACCAGTGTCTCACACGTTTTGAGTGTGACTCTCTGTCACTGCTTGAACTTCCGAAACATGGAAGAACTGACATCCATTGTTTTAGTCCAGAAGGCACAACACACACATCACACATACGCACACTCACATACCTTATCTTGAGACCGGAAGCTGGCCTGTCTTCTCAGCTGTGATGTCTCAAATGCACAAATACACTCTCACACACAGACCCACTGCAGCGATGACGCCTGTGATGGTCAGAAATATCCTGAAAGGAGCGTAAAGAGTGAAGTCATCTCTCTCTTTGCTTCTTTTATCACTTTAACATCCTCAGAATTAAATGAAACCAGGGATTATTTAAACAGTCACTCACTCCCACATGAAGAGACACATTAAAGTCAGGACATTAGTTTTGCACAACCCTTTGAAGACTCTGAGGCGGCTGATTTCTTGACATGACCCATATTACTCAGCATCCCATAGGAAACTGCGCTCTGGTTCCTACTGCTGAAAACATATTTTCTTAGTACGTCTCTGAGAGTCTCTGTGACGTTATAGACTTCCTGATGACGTTCAGACGGCAGGAAAGGGCCTGCTGTTCAAATGTGCTGTATTGTTTAAAGGTATTATTCACTTCTATGCTATTACTGTAAACCATCAAAATAGAGAAACATAAACAGGCATGGGAACATAATGTCCACTGAAAGGACGCCACTTGCTTGGAAATGATGACAGTGACCTTTGCTAAATACAACTAAAACGTGAGTAGCATGAGACCTGAATAGCATCGAAAATGAAAGAATAAAATGTATTTTTTTTTTAGGTTGAACATTTAAGTCCCATACATTGCCTGTACATATAAACATATGATAGAAATACACCAAAACCATAAGGTTAGATTTTAATTAATTAATTTTTATTAACTATCATTAGCTATTACTTCTGAAAGCCAAGGTACATTGGACATGTTCATCAAGCTCATTTAGCTTAATAATAATAATAATAATAATGTATAGTTTATTGATCCCGCGAGGGGAAATTCGTTTTTACACTCTGTCTAGTTAACATGCTACACAAACATAGGCCAAAATACACACACATGCACAAACAGGATCCTATGGACATGCACTAATGGAGAGGTTTCAGAGTGAGGGGGCTGCCCACAGTGGGCACTCCTGAGCTGGTGGGGGGGTTGGGTGCCTTGCTCAAGGGCACCTCAGCAGTGCTCAGGAAGTGGACTGGCAACTCTCCAGCTACCAGGCCAATTTCCGGACTTGTTCCGTGCCAGGACTTGAACCAGCGACCCTCCGAAATCTTCACAAAAAGATTATCATCTTATACTAAAAATCAGTCTTACTCTACTAGATTTGGGAAAAAGTAACTCTTAAAATGAAACAATCTCTAAAACTGTCCAAGCATGTTATTTCGAATGCACACATGGGAGCAGAAAAACCTCTGGTGTTTGTAATAAAAAAAAAAAATAAAGGCATGATTTCATTTGTATTCAGGACGTGATACAGTATCCTTTATATTTCTTTCCCTGGAAGTTGTCATGGAATAAGTCATATTCTGGCAAAGAATGCGTGAGCAATGTCATTACACCCACTCTTCTCTGCGTCGCTGCTCACTCTCCTTTCTGGGAAAGAAACGTATGAGTTTAATGTCACATCTCTTCCTCTTCCCTATCCCCTCCCTGTCATTCAGAACATTAAATAAAAAAAGAAGAAAACTGAAGGCAAAATAGATCTCTGAACAAACACTGAGGACTATTCATGGCAAATACCTCACGTTTCAAACACCCCAGATATCTCACACTGTTTGGTTGTGGCTGCGGCCATGTCATTGCAGGATACTGTGGCTTCCTCCCTCTTTCATTCAGTCTTACTCACTCCCACGTTTTATTCCGTCCTTGTTTCCGTTCCTTTCTGTTTTTAGGCTACATCCTTTTTGTGTGTGTGCTCAGACAAGAGGAGAAGCTATAATTGTCCTCTCGTACTCCAGAAAGAATGTCCAAAGCAAACCGGCCTTTTGAAGTGGTCCATTGTCTGCTGACCTCAGAAGGTGAGGAGGAGGTGGAGGGGAGATGAGTGGAGGAGGGGTGGTGTAAAAGCAGGAAGAAATGAAAAGGTGAGCAAATAAGACAAAAAAGGAGGGGAGGGAGAGAGAAATGACGAAAGAAAGTTCTGTAATAAATTGCTTATTAAGACCAGAGCAATGTCTTCACAAATGTACAAGTCAAATATCATTTTTCTACTTTAGATACTGGCAGATTAACCTCCAGTTTAATGTCAACACTGTTATACCAAAACAACTGAACACTGACTGTGGTTGGGATAATCAATTTTTTTCATCTTTACGGGGCAGATTTAATTTATAGAACCAGAAGATCACCACTGATACATTTTTTCCAACAACATGTTAGCTAAATGCTTTTGTTTAGCTAAATGTCAGTGTCTTGTGTTAAAGAAAGGGATGCTAGCTACCTAGCCTATTACTGTGTCACATGCTTGTTTGGCCCAGAGGGTAAAAAAGTTCAAGGTTTATGTATTTGTACCGAAAGGTAAATTTGGGTTCAGCGTTTACAGAGATAAATACATCACATTACATAAAAACAATACAAAGGAAACATTCAAACAAACAACATCCGTTACATCTGGCCATGGACAAGTCCTCAAACAGACACCTGTTAAGAAGCTGAAAAATCCCGGCATGGTTAAAGTGCATCATCTTTTGCTAGATTTGTTCAGGAGTGCTACAGCTGCAGGTATAAAAGAGGTCCTGTAACGTTCTGTTATGAGCAGCAAATCGACAGCCAGAGTGGAGAAGCTGAAACTCCCCATTTTAGGGATGAGAGCGGTCGTTAAAAATAGTGCTCGCCACACGCTGCAGCTGTAAAGAATAGAGATCCATCAGGTTGGATTGAGACTCTCCTAAAAGTTTGCTCGCCCACATGACATTTTGGTTGAGAGCATTTTTGTTCTTAAGAGTCAGGTTACCAAACCATGAAACAAGAGAAAAAGACAGGACAGATTCAATGAAAGCTCTGGAGAACAAAATCATCATGGTTTTGTCAACATGAAACTGGGAAAGTTTCCTCAGACAGAATAATTGTTGATGCGCCGTTTTGCAGACTGCCTCACAATTTTTGTCAAAGGTCAGTTTTGAATCAATTATCGTCCCGAGATATTTGTAGGTATCCAGGTCCCGCCTGGTTTTTGATTGTGGGCTGATGCTTTGGAGTATGCGCTCTAATGTCATGTCTTGGAGATGTTGAGCTCCAAGAAAGACTCTTCACACCAGGAGACAAATTCATTCACAACCAAGTAGTGGCTATCATTGGACATTATATAGAGCTGCAGCACAGGCTGTCTTCAAAGTGTCTATGTTTACATAACCAAAAAAACCATAGAACAACTGAGATAACTGCAAGTTATGGGCTCTAACAACCCCAACAGCCCCCGGCACACTATTTCAATCACTTAAAACACCAGAGTCCTTGCCAGAACTTTACTTCATTGATGTTAAAATATTTTTAGTGGAGAGTCCTTCCCCTTACACTGCTGCCAGGATCAGAGAATACAAAAGTGCAGAAGATTTTTTTATTTTTGACATGGTTGGGTCAATCATGCTGCCGTTTGGAAAGTGAAGGACAAGAAATTATTCATCAACAAAATATAAGTGAGTGCTAACAATAGTATCAGGATCACTTTCAGCTGCAGTTGCAATCATTTTTTTTGGGAGAGTAAAGCATTTAATAGCATTAATCCACAATCTCCTGCACTCTTGGTTTTCTCCTCCTTGGTTAGGTATTGCATCCAATTGAACAACACCTGTTTATATTTGAAAAATAAAGCTGGTCAGAACAGGAAGGTAGCAACTGTGTCTGGTAACCTCTACATAGGAAGCCTTTCTTGCCCACAAGGTGGACAGTTCCATAAGTGTGTGACATCAGTTGAAAAGCAGGGATTCTGTCTATAGGCAAATTGGTCTGCTATTCAATGCATATGCTATTCAAGCTGTTAGCAAATAGCTTCCTGAACGTTTCACAACATGCAACTGCAATGTAGAAGATCTGTCAAAGTTTATAGATGTTATCCTTTAAGTGCACCATCAGGGCTGAACGTAGCTCTGCTTTCATTTGAGATGAAAGTTCTACGTATTCACAGTTAAAGAACTGCTCTGGGCCCACATGTGATAAAGTTCCAGTGTGGATCATTGTTTGATTTATAAGGGACTTATTTCAAGCAAAACCTCAACATTGTACCTGCCCCTCGCTCAGGGTACAGACAGGTCTTAAAGGGACAAAAGGAGGGAAACTCTCTCTATTTCCAGTCCTTAAGTCATTTTCAGACTCGCTCTGTTACGGACTGTTCTCTCCTCTCTCCTCTCAGAGACTTTGTCTGTATAATTTACTGAAAAGAAAGCCAAGAACTTCTCACTCAAAATAGCACATCTGTAACATGACAGTGGTAGGGTTAGTTAGCTGTCGAACAAGGAGTGAAAAGAACTGGGCTGTAAAACATTTTAAGATAATAAGAACACATATAAAAAAAAAAAATAATAATTAAAAAAACAAATTCTAACAATTTACAAAACTGTAATTAATTTATACCTTTAACAATTTGTCTGAGTCACATGATGATTCCTTGCACATGAAACTAAGAATAGTACGACTGAAATGGTGTGAAATATGAAGTATTCTATTGTAACATTGGGTTATCTTCATATCAGTTGTAATAAAAACATTTGCACACCAGAAACACTATAATGGTGAAAAAAAATTGGTCCTTGCTTTTCAAGGGACACCTTGCATGGGAAGCATAGACGTCCAAGACTTGTGAGTCAGTTGCTCAACAATGACTTGCTCAACACATAAAGATAACAAATTCACAAGATGTTTGCCCATGATTGTGGTGTAGGTTTGTTTTTCTGGGAACACAGGGTGGGAATGATTTGTGAAAAGGGGAATTTGAAATTTTGAGCATCAGCATTTGTGTTTGTACTGCATTAAATTGAATACTTTTCTGAACATGTGGACTGGAGAGTTGTAGTGTTTCTGCACTATTCCAGCCCTGCAGGTAAAAATGTTTTTGTTTTTTTATACATGTACAGTTGTCTATGTAAAGCTGATATATCATTTAGTATGACATTATTTTAGTTTGTTTATGCACTTGTGAGAATGGCAAACAATATACAAATGTAAACATGATCCAGAATGTGATTCATTTCTGACACATGTTCATGCAGTGACGAAGTGATCTTGTTTGAATTGGAATTCAAATTGATTGGAATGACAGACACACTCACAACAGCCGGCGTGTGCACTGAGCAATTATACAGTATGCTGCATGGAAATAATTGCTAACGTCCAGATTGCACTGAAAGCATGGATTGTTTTCAGGCCTCAGTGCAACACAATGAAACTCCCATTTTACAAAGTTTCACTTTCGACCTCGTTATCACAACAGGTGAGCCTCGTGTGGACGGAGGCTTGTTAACAAAATACGACAAAACTGAAATTATCAGGAGTTCATGTGTGAAAGCGGCTGAAGTAACACATCCACTGACTGTGAATGATCCTAACCTGCTCTGTTCAGATGGCCTCAGATAGACGTTACACTAGCTTATACTAGAGAGTTGGCAGTGGTCTCTGTTTAATTTCTGGTTCAACTGATTGTGACATTTGCATCGTCCTCTGTGTTGTATGTGGTATTTTCAGGGTTGCAGTGCATGTGTGAAAGGGATTGGTTTACAGATAAATTGAATGTGCAAGCATGCAATCAAACCTGTAATTATTCGAATGTATCACTGCCTGTGTGTGTTAAAAGTTAAGTATGCATGTGTGTTAAAGGCAAATGGAAAGAAGGCTTGCAGCAATCAGTTCCCTGCTGACTCCCTCATCCCCCTCCTCTCCTCTCCGTTTGGCCCTCGCTCTCTCATTCAAAAACACAAACTATTTGCTGCTCACACTCACACATACGTAAACACAAACACACTCCCTTACATGGCCCTAGGCACACATTGTACAGTTACTCACATCCCCAGGAAGTGGAGGTATGACATCACCTTACCATCTCCTGCAGGCCCATGGGAAGGATGGAGGGGGAGAGACTCAGAGAGAGAGAGAGAGGGGGAGATTAGAAAGGAAGAGGGGGACTAAGAGAGCAGGGGGCAACAGAAAAGAGTCCAAGAAAAAAGACAGAACAAGAATGATAGAAAAAAAGGAAATAGAGTAAAAACGATGACGTGTTAGAAGATAAGCGACAAAAAAGATTCTGACATTACTGCAAAATATGATGAATGGACTGTTTTCCTCTTACACAATGCTGTATTAAAGCTGTTACTGTTAATCCCAGACACACACACACACACACACACACACACACACAAACTGGCAATGCACAACACTTGCTTTATGGCATGCGTTGAAGCTGGTATACTTTGAAAACAATTGCTGTGGGGGGTGCAATAATCCCAGTTATGACTGCTCTGAAAGAGGTCAGGTTGAGGAAATAAACAGAGTGCTGGACTTTGTTAGTCACACATGACTAAGGTTCACATTTTGCCGGATTGACAAGTCATGATAATATCAAATTTTAAGTTAGTTTTACTTCAAGTCTATGAAAATGTTGTGTTAACTCAATATTATACGTTTATGTCACCTCAACTATTTGAAAGTTTTCCAACATAAAAAAGAAAATCATATTAACTTAAAAATGGCAAGCTCTATTTTCAATTGAAAATTGAATACCTATTCACAATGATTCCCACACACCCATCTCCTGTAAGGTCTCCCTTGCCTTCCCTTCCTTTACCTTTTCCCTTACCCCTTCCCCATTCCCTCTTCCCTTTCCGTTTGAATTGCATCTGTAGCTCTCCTCGCATAAAACGACCCTTGTGGTCGCTCCGTGTGGCTCGATCCTTCGATCCCGAACACGCACAGGCGTCACCAGAAAAATGCTCAAAGTTCGCCCCGTTATGCGTCAGTACTGTCTTGCATCACCAGAGGACACACCGTGTTCCACTGCTACAGTGCATGCCAAGTGTAACCCAGCGACAGCGCAGATGCAATTTGAAATCCTACCACTGTAAAAACAAGAACCCAGTGGGCTCCAGAGCTGAATATGAGAGGGTGTTCACAGGGTCCTCCACAGAACCACTAGTGTCAATTTCAAGTGAACTTTACACAGTGTCCCATACATATGCATTGCATGTGTAACTGAATTTGGAAAAGTGTCCAATTCATTTGAAATTGACACTGGTAGTAGTATGGGGGGACCTTAGGACACCCATCAAATTTGAGCCAGATTGGACACTTTTCCAAAAAAAAGTCAGTGACACTTGCAATGCAATAATAGGAGTGCCAGTAAACTGAAGTGGAACACCACTGTAAAGACATGAACCCAGTGGGCTCCAGAGCTGAAAATGAGAGGGTGTCCTCAGGGTCCTCCACAGAACCACTAGTGTCAATTTCAAGTGAACCTGACAGTTTTAAAAAATCAGTGACACTTGCAATGCAATTGTATGGGCGTACCAGTAAATTGTAGTGGAACACCAGTGTAAAAACATGAACCCAGTGGGCTCGAGGGCTGAAATTGGCACTAGTAGTAGAGTTGGGGCCCCTTTTCAGAGGTCTTTTGTATATTTTGCGATATTCCCCCAATTTCGTCCAAGCGGCGATATATATAAGTGAACTTTAATAAATTTTAGGTAACCAGAGTGTTTCATGGAGGAACAAACACCTCTGTGGCAAATACTGAATGAAAATCAGGAGGCCATTTCCTTCCTAATCAGGGGAGGAACTTCTTATTCTTCCTCTTCTTTAAGTTTGATGACAGGTTTGCAAACCAGCTTGCAGGTTCATTAGAGCCTCCTTTTGGACTGGACAGTGAAACTGTAAATCAATAAATAAACATAAACCCTTTCTATAAAGATAAGACAATCCTTTATTTATCCCAAGAGGGGAAAGTCAGGATGAAATAAGATAATTTACAAGTTAAAGTAACAGAGAAGTTAAAGTGATGGTATGATGAACATGTCAGGTACTTTGTTTTTAAAATAACTGTAAGACTGTTAATTCCACTTACTGTTTTTTTATCTGCTAGAAAAACTTCATGAAGTGATGCTAAACTTTAAAATAATCCAGCAGATCATTTGTCCACTTCTTAGTGTGTGAGTAAAAGGTAAGCATTTTAAATATTATATATGACATGTAATATTTGACACGTAAACAAAAGCCAAAACCTTGATTCATAACAGATTGTATTGTTATCAGTGTCATTGTTGTGTCTTGTTTAGCAGCGTCACCAGTTGCAGAAGTTCATCTAACCCAGGTTATGTCTCAGGCTTCATCAAAAAAAAAAAAAAAAAAAAAACATCTTACACCAAAGGTTGTCTCTACAACGGGCTGTAGACGCTTGCAGGCATGTCATCGCAAAATGATGTAATATCACTGTACCCTGTCAATCAACAAAGGGTCTTCTTTGCTTTCTATAACCCCCCCCCGTGTGTTTAAAGAACAGTTGCACTCAGAGACCTTTGGTGGGCGCATAATGTAGCTTTAAAGACACTTTCTCTCCTTTGTGCGTACAGACTAGGTGTCTCATCATACTACCAGTCACAGAGTATCTTGTTTTTCTTGCACTCATCTTCCAAAACAATCAATCTTGTCTCATTTCTGTCAAAGCCTCTCACCTCTTCAGCTGCTTTCTGCAAACACCTAGGAGAAGCGTCCCTCAGAGGACGACACAGACGCAGGCTAATTAGGCCAAAACTACTGGCTTTTTTGTGATTCTTTGGAGTCTGCACACATTTCTGTCGCACTTTTCACACCTCAGCCTGAACTCATCCTCCCTCCCCTCTCGACCTGCGTGGACACCGGCAGAATTAATGACCAGCTAAACTTTATGAGGGAAAGTTATGAATAATGTTTACGTATTAATCATTCATGGTGGCCAGCTAAGCACAGAGGCTCCGGCTCCCCTGGAAATTACAGGCTCACCTCCACAACATAAATTATCCATCAGATTTCAATCAGGCTTCTCTGAGCAGTAAGCCAACTGCAAACTATCTCTGTTCAAATACAGATGCTGCAAAGTCCAGCGTCAATGAGCAGCAGGGAGGATGCAGCATTAATGAATCAATCAATCATTAATGTTTTTGTTTCTAAATGAAGGTGCACAATGCATCACTATCAGTTCTGATGTGATCTTTTGCTGCAGTTAATCTGCTGTTAATGGTGTTATTATTAGGGATGTCCCTGAATAAAAAACGCATTTCTCATAAATCCCCTCTCTAGTGGTCCTGGATGAAGAGTTAAATACAATGAAAGAGTTCTATCTGATTCATGTCTAACTTGTTCTGTTATTTCCAGAGACTCTGTGTGCCGCCCTGTTCTCAACCTCCATACTGCACAATGTTTCCCCAAGGTAAAACGAGAAAACTTTCTGACCTTCAGTTCTATCCAAGAGATTTCACAGACTCCCACATATCAAGAGAAAATTTGTCTGTGAAGTTTCAAGAATCATACTGAGGTATGTAGATGAATCAGAAACAGTTTATTTTCTTTTTGTTAACTTTCACTCAAAAGATCCTCGTTATACTGGCGTCTGTAAAAACCTTAATTTATGTAACCGTTTCAGCTGCTCCCTTAAGGCCCTGATAAATCAAGCAGATGGCAAAGAACTAGTGGCAATGAAGGCCGACTGAGGCGTCACCTCACATCGCCTTTTGTCCTGGCCAAAAAATTTGCACTAGAACACACCACAAAGACTACAGCCGACGGCCAACAACCACGTACGTTCTGCACATGCGTGAGAGGAAATAACTCTCCATGCCAGCAGGCGGCAATGGTCCGTTGTTATGATAAGAGAACACCATTTTCACACCGCTGTCGCTCACCACTCGTATTAGGTAGCATACTAATCGAGAACAATGTCTGATAATAAGTTGAAAATGGCGCTGAAGTTGTCAGCCCTTGGTCTTTCAGTGGAAAAAGAAGAGGCGGACAAATAAGGAGAAACCGCAATAATGGGTGAAAGCATGGATACTACAACGGCATGCTCAAGGGGCTTTCGTGAACCTGTGTCGAGAGCTGGAGATAAATGAAACCTCCGAAGAACCAATCAGAGAGATTCCTCTCAAAGACCGTCTACGTCGTTTTGACAGCTAGCGACGAAGCCGGACACACGCTGAACGCTGCAGGGCTGCGATGAGAGGGCTGCGATGAGAGGGCTGCTACTGTGTACTAGTAAAACAGCCAATGAAAACAGCTCCACCATAAGTAGAGGTTTACGGACTCAGAAATGTCAAAAATGTTCATGAAAATATTTCGGCTTCAAACATTTTCAAGAAAAAAATTTAGCTTCAAAAATCTTCATGGAAAAATTTGGTTTCAACAATTTCCCTAAAAAAAATTTGGCTTCAAAAGTTTTCATGAAAAAATTTTGGCTTAAAATTTTTTCAAGAAATACATTTCGGCTTCAAAATTTTTATGAAATAATAATTAAAAAAAAAAAAAAGATTTAAAAAATGTCAAATTTTCAAAAAACATTTTTCTACAACTTTCTCAATTCTTGTAAATTTACGACTTTAATCTTGTAAATTTTAGATTTATTTTTTTTAACGTGGCCCTAAGCCTTCGTCGTACACAGACAAAGTTTTGACTTGACATTCTCCACCTCTTTGGAATCATAATTATCCTCCTTAAAAAGAACAAAAGTAAAACATACGTCAGGGTAGGCTATAGGGCTGCGCAAATAAGTGCAGTTACATCGTTATCCCAATGAAAAGATTTGCAACATTTTCTTTCACTTCCTACCACCGTCCTAGACACTTGTGCTAACTACTTTACAAACATTGAGATTGACATGTATCTAGCTCCTTGAAATGGCAATGTGGAGGGATATTGAGCTTCTCACCAACAAGGATACCAACGCTGTCTGTCTCGGCGTTTATGCCATCCGAACAAATGATATTTTTCTAATTTAAAAAATAAATAAAAGTGCTTGCAGGATTCCTGATAAAACAAAAGATAAATGCAGAGAGTAAATAATGCACAACTTATATCCTTTGGATTTCACATTATACTCAGTTTGTATGCCAGTAGTCATTTATTAATGTCAAGGTTTTTGTGGAGGAAGACATGCTGGTCCACATGCCCAGCTTCTTTGGGCGGTAACAATGTCTCCTGCGGTGGAGAAAACTCTCTCCGCCTCACTTAGTAATGATGTTTGCCCCTGTGTGGCTCTTGCATGGCTCATGTTTGCAGTACATGTGAGTCCAGCTTCCACTCATTAGTTATGTGATGCGCTGTTATTGTTACGTACAATTCAGTGGCCCTCGATGTCCAACCATCGCAGGTCAAAGCGATTCTCTCTGCTGAGCTGAAAGAGTCCAGCACCCTCGTTTTAACTTCAGTGTACAACTTTGGCAAAGCAATGTCAGTGATGTGTTGTCGGGAAGGTATGGAATATGGTTTTACCATATTACGGAAGCTGTCATTTTCCACAACGCTAAGAGGGTGCAGGTCTTTGCAAATAAAGTTAAGTATTGACTGCGTTATTTTGGTTGCATGAGTTAAGGTCAGTGGTAACTTCAATGTATAACCTTGTTCAAGAGTTGGTTGAGAGGCATCCACTCATTTCACATTAGCCGTTCGATGTAGTGCTACATCGGTATGGTGTCTGGCCATATGTGCGTGCAGATTCGTCGTGTTGCCAAAGTATTTGACTTTGGCGTGGCATATCTTGCAAACTGCGTGGCTCTTATCACAGTCTTTACTTCCTTCTTTTTCCTGAAAGCCAAAATGAGTACAGACATCAGCCTGTTTTATCTGCTGGAATTCAGCCATTCTGCTGGCTAAGCTAGCGGGGCGCTGGAGACCTGTATTCAGGGTTCGTACAGAGCCTTGAAAGTCTGGAAAATGCTTGATTTTAAATATAGTGTTTTCAAGGTTTGAAATATGCTTCAGATTTGAACACTGTGCTGGAAAATGCTGGATTTACTCTATATTGACCAGTGTTTAATTTAACAAATATAAATAATTCTATTCTGTAAATTAAAAAAAAATTAAGTCGTAATGTTTTTTTCTCCGCTGTCTCGTGTGAGTGTTGCTACCCGTGTTTTCTTTCCTTGCGCACGCGCCTCACCTGGCTATCGCTTCAGGAATTATCCAGAACCACGTCGCTGCTCGCATGGACCTATCGCTCTCGATACTACCATGCCAGGTTGCCGTTTCAACGGTAAGTCAGTTGAGACAAGGTTTTCGTTCAATCATATCGGACAATGTCACTTTGGATTACTGTTCATTCATGTTCTCCTTTGTAAATTACACCAAATTCCGAGTTTGTGTGTGTGTTATTGACTTGTCGATACAAAGAAATAGCATGCTAAATTGACGCTCAAAACCGTTAGCAATTAGCTGGCCAGCTAGTTCTCATTCATTCATTGCATCAAATGCATGTTTTTAGCTAGATAACGTTAGCTCGGGGGGTTACTTCATCCTAACGTATTGTGACGTTACACCTAGCTGGGTGATAACCGATACAGCCCGATGCATTTTCCTTAGATAACAAGTTGTATAACCTAATTGGTCATTGGTAACATTAGTAGATCCAAAATGTTAATTTTGTGAAGTTGTCGAAGTCGAGAAAGTATTTGTTGGCAGAGTCGTTGCGGTGTGCTGCCAAAATATATATATATTTATTATTATTATATTATTTCTTTATTATTATTATTATTTATTATTATTTATTATCAGCCGGGGGAAAAAGGTGTGTGTGTGTGTGTGTGTGTGTGTGTGTGTGTGTGTGTGTGTGTGTGTGTGTGTGTGTGTGTGTGTGTGTGCGCGCGCGCGTGCGTGCATGTAATAAGTTCGTAATTAGCAAGTATTGCCTACATCTAGAGCTATTGATTATGGCATAGGTACTGTATAGTCATGTTGTTATTAACCTGATAGATGGTAATTTTGCTCATGTGAACTAAACTGACAAAGGTCTGTTGTTGAATCAAATAACATTTGATTTGTTTCCCCTTTTTTTCAGGCAGGAAACATCAAGACCATTTAAAGCATAGGTCCGGTCCTTCCCTGGGGGCTTATTTCCAACAGCCACATAATGCATCTAGCAGTGGAGACGTGACCTGCTCAACTTGGGCATTATTTGTACTTGAATTCAATTAAATTTTGTTTAAATGTTTGCCTAATGTGCACACGAATGTACATTTGTTATAACTTTTCATTGTTTGCACGTAAAGTACATTACATGTTAATGTTTATTACATGTTTGCTAAATTTGAAAGTAAAGATTCAATTAAATTAAAGTTATTGTGTTTATTTATCATTCATAGAGGATTGTTCCCTTGGTATGTAAATTGGGTTGTCATTTCTGCAAAAGAGCAACAGTAAAACAGAAATGAAGGTAAACAGGGAGGATTATTTGTCATATATATGTATATATAGAGTCTATTTAAAGCTTCCTTGAAAAAGTTGACATTTTATCTTGAAAGTGCTGGAAAAGTGCTTGAATTTTACTCTTAAAAAGCTGTACGAACCCTGTGTATGCTCGCGAGATCTCGTTGTCTAGTGAGAGGAGTGGAAGGAGGCCGGAGAGGCAAAGACCAAATGCCTGCTGCCAACTATTGGTCAGAAGTAGGGCTGCACGATACATTGCTTCAGCATCATCATCGCGATGTGTGCATGCGCAATAGTCACACCACAAGAACATATATTTGAGCCTTTCAATTAAGTTTATGTAGCCCGTCTAAGCCCATTCACATTACTAATATATCTAAATGAGCATCCATTCATATATTTTACCACATCACATGCAACAACTTGCATAGTTAGAACACCTTCTCAGCGCTCTGTCATCTCACCTGCTGTTATCAGGGTCAGGCAGCGTGAGTGGTCGAGCGACTGAGAGAGAGGGAGCAGTGAATGTGAGCGGAGAGGAGAAGGGATTTTGACAATCCGACAGTTGGCTTACAGTTAACATTACATAAGGGGCTATATTTAACACTTTAGGGGTTAAAGGCAGCGGCCTCCAGATCTGTGGGTTCAACTTTGTCTTCAGTCAGAACGGGCTCTCGGTTTTGTTTTTGAGGTCTTGAAGTTTCGATCGAGTAAATGCTCGGACAGAAATAAACAGATCCTCGATTCATAAGCCATAGTCTCTGTCTGATTGTTCAAGAGCATTTACTCTTCTACATTGATAGCCCATTTTATTGTTTATTTCACATCCTCCTTCCCACGCCTTAAAATTTCATGAGCTGCCATAAAACTTGACACTGTTGTACAGTTTAATGTTGAAGTAATCCGTTGCTTAAAGTTTGCTTTGCTTCCTGCAGAAAGCGCCCTTTTTTCCTTTCCAAGGCAGATCATCTTCACAAAATGCATTGTGCTTGTTCTAGAAATGTCTCTAAACATTACTTTTCATTGCTTCACATCTCTGGCAACAGATTACTCAAGCCTACAAAAAAGACAAAACGCAGGAGGAGGACAAACTCTGTGAGCCATTGCACGTCTGCTCAGCCTGTATGTATGTGCGCGCTCCTGCTGTGTGTCTCTCGCGCGCACAGGCTGGAGGGGCGCAGCACGTTAATATATTTAATAAATATCCCCGTAATATTCACAGAGGCAGTGAGAGACAGAGGCAATCAGGTGAGAGTCTGTAATCATCATTTCAGGGAGAATTCAGCTGAACGGAGTGAAGCAGTAAACATAAAAAAAATATCGCAATATATATTGCAGGAAAGAAAAATATTGCAATGTAAATTTTTCCCAATATTGTGCAGCCACAATCAGAAGTTGAAATACAATACAATACTACCATCACAAATGTATGTAAACTATTAATTAGGCTAATAAAATATCAATACTAGGCTTTAGAGAATCGATACAGTAACACGTGAAATATCGTGATATTTTAGTATATATCGATATTTTCTTACACCACTACTATGGACATGCATTAATGGAGAGATATCACTGTTGGGCTGATAAACAGAGAGCGTGCCAGAGCTGTTAGGAGGGTTGATGCCTTGCTCAGAGACACCTTGGCAGTACTCAGGAAGTGACATGGCACCTGTCCAAATTCCAAGCTTTGGTTTGCAGGGACTCAGACTTTGTCTGACAATAAAGAGCAATCGATCAATGTCAACACTAGTGTGCCGATTTGTAATTGTGGGAATGCTGTTATTTTTTTCAAGTACAGGCAGATCCCAGTCTCTCCTCCTCCAGTGGTTCAAACTGTAGTATTTTTGTTTCTGATAAGACGGTTATTCTGTTTTGATCAGTTATCAAACCATCCTGCTGCTTCTTCACTTTGGTCATCTCAGTAAGTTCCTCTCGTCTCTGACTCATTCTTTGCTATCTGTCCGGGACCCGTATCAGAAAGAAGGTTCCACAAACTTTCAGGCTGTTTTTGTGTTTTTGAAACATCTACTATTCTTGAGTACGTACTGATTTCACTGGCCAGAAATTCAGTAGATCATCAGACCAGTCTTCCCGATGACTGTTTCCCACAATGCAAAGCATCAGGTCAAAGATTGAAAAGACGGACAGCAACGGCTATCTTCCAGACAAAATAAATACACAAAGCAGTATGCTATAGCATATCGGTGGAGAGCTTAACACTACTTACTGGCAAGGCTAGAGGTGCTTATGTGCATATAGACATTGACTCTTAATTATGAAAAAGTAAAATATGCCATTCTTGCTAAAAATGACATTAACCTCGAGACTTACAGGCCAAGATTCCGCTCCCTGGATGTCAACCCTGATGAGAGCCCTAAATAGTTGTATGTGAGGCTCAAGGAGCTCTTTAGGAAATGGATCCAGCCAAAAGGTATAATCATCCAAGAAGTAAGTGAAATGACCAGCCAGCTAGCAGGCCAACAAAACCCTCTAGCAAAAAGCTAATTTGTTATCTATGTGGACTTGGAAGGCCATACTAAACCCATGTGCCCGAAAAACTCTGCTAAGATGATACAAATGTGTGTTGTACCACATCCTCACATTGAAAATTTGCTTAGATCCCTGAGGGCCTGTTGGCCTCACTGAGGAAGGAGGTTGACCTGATGCTGTCCCTGGGGATCATCGAGTAGTGTAACCCAGTGATGCTCGTACCAAAGAAGGATGGAAGCATAAGGTTCTGCATTGATTTCAGGTACCTGAATTCAATTTCTTAATGTGATTCCTATCCAACACCAAGAGTTGATGAACTTTGTGCGACCAGGTAGAACAGTCATTCAAAGCAGTAAAAAAAGGTTAATGTGAACAAACGGTTTCTCATTATGATGTGAACATTATGATTGTTACCTAAGTAGTGTATTTGCACATTTGTAGCTTTTATTTATCTGACTTTAAATCGGATGCTAAATCCTAAATTAGTACAAGCCCGACTACCTCTTGTACATAACGTTGTAATGCAACACATGCATGCTTAATGTTATTATGAAGAGTGCTCATATTACAAACAACACAGAGAATATGACAGTTACTTTACTGACTTTGTGTCTTGTTGTGAGTCATTGTAATCAGTCATTGTAATGCCTGTTGCACTGGCCTAGCCTCTGCTGCTGGTATGCTGCGTGCGCTCCTCCGCATTGCATTTATCATGGCCCCCCCACCCCCCCCCCCCCCCAAAAAAAATCCTTTGCTTCTCGAAAAATGCAAAATTTATGTCCTAAAAGTAAAGTCATTTCAAGTCATCTAGTCTAAGTCAAGTCTCAAGTCTAAGTCAAGTCTTTTATCACTGTCAGTCAAGCAAGCCTCAAGTCCTCAAATTTGCAACTCGAGTCCAACTTGAGTCTAGTCATGTGACTCGAGTCCCCCACCTCTGGTTAATACAGCAGGAGGACAGGGTTTTATTGAAAATTAGGCTATTCATATGCTATTAAAAAATCCTCAAAAGTATTAAATTCCAATCTAAGAAATGTAGTATGAAAAACGTGAGATCACATGTGTAAAATTAGACACTACACCTCTCCTGGGTGAAGTTATTGAATATTTTTGTAGCATCTTTTTCGGTGTTGCAATTTGCAGACGGTCCCTGCGAATCCGAGCACCAGCCGGCTACGCGTAGAGGCCAATGCAAGTTCCCCAGCACGGAGGACGGCTCGTTTAGAGGCAAAATACGATTGTAGTTTGCAGAGAGGTGTCGGTTTTGTAAAAGCAATGTTCAGCTGATGAGTAATTGATCCAGGGAAAGCCGAGTCTGTGACTATCTTCTTACTTTACCAAAGTGAGAATCACTCTTTTATTGTTTCGGAAAATGACGTACTGCTCCATGTCCACGTGTCATGGTAGATCGCACAGCCGTAGCGCATTAGCCTACTGTTTCTTCTACACAGCACTGTCTCAGAATATGAAAAAACAGGCCTTTTTTTTAATCTGTTTTCTAGTGATTTTATTTTTTGTTATATGAAATAGAAAATGAAAATTGAATCACTTTCAAAATTTCCCTCATTCCTTTTTGACCATGAAAAAGAGAAAAGCCTTGTATTTCAAGTTTATTTTTTGTATTTTCAAAAACGAAAATCAAAAATCCACTCGTTTTTTTGTTTTTTAATACCCATTTCTGAAAGGAAAATCGAATGACCAAAAGATACCCTGACCGGTTTGGCCTCAGCAGCTGCCATGATAACGCCTGCTTGTTACAACCAACCACCTCTGCTCTACAGCTGCTGACTCTCACGATATTACTGTGATTACTGGCTCAAGCTGGGTGGAGTCCGACTGAAAAATTTGGCTCTTTGCGTTCATACATTCAGCTCCTGAAAAAGTAGTTTTCTGCAAGTGTGAAAGCGTTACGTCTTGTTTATTGCTACATTGTTGTTGTTTTTTTCGGGTTTAACTGAGACTTTATTATTGCGTATTGTTGGGATTTGTACGTTATGTAAAGCACTTTGTAGCGTTGGTGTTTGATGCTTTGTAAACAAACTTTATGATTTCTAATGGGTAAACGAGAATAACTAATAGAAACACAACGTGAAACAATTGCACAAAGTTCAAAGGCCTGTTGGAAAAGATTGTGTGACGATTGTTTAATACTTTATCTTTCTATGTTTGCTTTAAAGGAGTGAGGAAGATGGTGGTGGTTGAAAATGTTCTTGACGGTGAGGTGAGTTCTGTGCTCTCACTTAGAAGCTGTGATACACATCTGGACAAGTATTTTAGCCTTTTTTTTTTGTTGTCTTTTCTTCTGTGTAAGGATACACTGAGTCCTTGGGACCTTCATTTCCTGGTCATGATTCACAGTTGGCCCGATCTGGCCGTTCATGACTTTAAACTCACCACAGAGTGCGGCTCTGCCTCCATGGTGGTGTATGTGTCAGTGTTTTAAAACATACTACAGCTGTGATTTATACAGAGAAATGGGACTTAAATAATGATATATCTGTTTCACAGCCAAGACAAAAGCCGCATGAAGATGATTACACTGACCAATTAAACAAGACGACTGTCAGGTATTTATACAAATCCTTTTACAGAACAGTGATATGTGATTTTCACGAGGCTGTTCTCAACTCAACATAAAGCTTTATGATTTTTCAGATCAACTCACTGCAAATACGATTCCTGCCCTCGATGACTGTTTGTTACTCTCTGGATGTAAATTAAAAACATGGTAAACAATCAACACTTATTACAGTGGTAAATGGATCTTGCATGCATTAAATGTAAAGATTTCTGCACAGTAACATATTTTAGTCCTGATTTCGAACACGAAGACGCAATAGTGCCAACATTCTCATCCTCAGTTGAATCGAAACGTCAAGATCTTGTTTTTACTTTCCTTGCCTGCTCAATAACTACTCAAAAATGTGATAAAAGTTTTAACATACTAAGCGGTCTTTGTTTTTTTTTGTTTCTCAACACTAGTCGAAGAGAGCCTATTTCTTCTGTTGTCGTCAGATGCTTCACAGAGGCTTTGCCCAAGAACAGGTACTTGACTTTATTTGGATACATTTCTGTGTTTCTTCCATTTTGTAAAATATTTTCATAATTATTTTGACTTAGTGGACTTCTTGACTCTTTGATTCCCAGACTTAGCAAACTTCTTCACAAACACATGTTTGAAGAGGCTGAAAGTTTGCCATCACATTTGAGCTGGATTTAGAGGTAAGGGACTGACTGTCCGCCTGTCCGCCTGTCTATCTCAGCCTTATTGTAAACTGTAATAAAAAGATGTTTTCTGAGTCACATTTATTTCAACTTTATTTCGTAGTGCACTGTATTAAAAATAGTTTTACAATCATCTTTATGTTTTTCCCCTTTTTTATAGGATTATATTAAACAGACATTATTGTGCGCTTTATGGTGAGGATGGCGCCAGGTGTCATGGCATGTAGTCTCCCTGTCCTTACGTCTTTCTTTTCTCAGTTGTTTATTGTGTTTATACTGGCGTCTTTGCTGGTTGTAAATAACCAATCGCTGTTGGTGTACGAGTGCCAGGCACTTTATGACATCTGTAACGTTGTTGGGAGGTTTTCTCATGTTGAGTATGGACAACAACAGACCTCGAGCCTCCCTCCTTTTTTTGGCTTTAGTACCGGAGGAATAGTTTTGCCGCGAGCCAGTTTTCCTGCCCCGAAAGCGGAGATGCTGACGTGCTCGCGATACACACTGTGGCTTGCGTGTGACGATTAAAACTGTTGTGAGGATAAGTCATAATCAAGTGGATTTCATGTGCCGACAGCGATGGATTCTTCTTGTTTACCTGGCGTCTCTGGAGCTCGATCAGCTGATGCAGCCTTGCTGGACTCAAAGGATGCGCTGCATTATTAATTGTTGGTGATTTTAATATTCACATTTGTTGTGATGACAAGCCTCTGCTTAAATACTTTTTCAAATATTATTGAGTCTTTCAATCTCACACAATTTGTGTCTGGTCCAACACATCAGCGTGGAATACACTTGATCTAGTGTTAGGCTATGGGTTGACTGTCTCTGTGAATTAAATCTGTGTTACCTGTTTTAGATCACTCAATAATTTTATTTGAAATTTCAATTCCAAATTCAATTATCCTTGGGAAAGAAACAAGGATAACAAAGTCATCGCGTTAAATCAGCCAGAGAGCTTTACAAGATCTTACGGATGTGGTCGATCCAATATTCAATCAAGCTCCTTCAGTTGACCATCTTACTGTTAACTCTAACAGCGCTCTTTGGGGCCTCCTTGACTCTGTGGCTCCAGTAAAGACTCAGAGGTTCCTTTATAAAGAACCATACCCCTTGGTTAAATGTTGATTTACTCATCCTTAGAAAGAGCTGCAGAAACATTGAACGTAAGTGGTGTCACTCTAGGCTTCTAGTGTTTTATCGTGCATGGAAAGACAGCCTGGCCAATTCTCTTGTCTTAGGGACATTGAGATTTAATTATTGTTATATCTAATTCAGTTGCAAAAACAGTCTACTATTCTAATTAGGATTTAAAATAATAGGCATAACTCTAGACTACTATTTGATACTGTTTCTAGGCTCTCAGCTGTGCGAGTGGGCACAACCTCATCACCTGCACTAACCACCAACACCGGAGCATCACAAGGATGTGTACTAAGCCCATTCCTGTACACACTTTACACCAATGACTGCACCAGCCCATCACCCACCACCACATACCTCAAATACTCAGACGACACAGCCATCATTGCCATGCTCACCGACAACAACTCTGTCCACGACTACCACAACACTATCACAAACTTCACTCAGTGGTGTGAGAATAACCATCTCCATCTCAATGTCCCTAAGACAAAAGAATTAATAATCAGTCCTCCCTCACCTCAGCACCCACTTCTCATCAATACTCAAGCAGTGGAAATAGTTAACAGTTTCTGCTCTATCAGAGCATAATCCAGCCCATCTTGTACTGTTCCACCTGCTTTTTCAACTTGTTATCTGTAAAGAAACAAGGCCAAACTCACACGCATCACAACCACAGCTGCCAGAATAATCGGTCTCCCCACCCCCAACCTAACAGAACTCAATAACAGGGCCATCACACGCACTGCAGCCTCAACAGAACAGGACATCACACACCCACTGAACACTCACCTCGCCCCACTTCCCTCAGGACGGAGGTATAGAGCACTGAGGTGCAGAAAGGCTCACCTCGGGAGGAGCCTGATCCCCGCCGTAATAACGGTCCTGAACAGGCAAGAATGGGAACTCTTGACTGTTGTCTAACTCTGTTTGTTTGTGTTATACTCTGTTTTTCTGTGTATGAACGTTCTTTGGTGGGACTCTGTTGGACAGTAACGGTGCTGTGAAAAAATAATTTCCCCTCAGGGACAATAAAGTCTAAAGTCAAAAGTCTCAGCGTTATCAGGCAGTCAGTGGCATTGACCTCTCTGCACATGATTTTTTATTGTATTTTTAATGACAGGGTTGAGGACTTCAAAGTCAGAATACTCCAGTCTTACAATGACAAAGCAGAGTATGTTGTTGCTATGTCCATCTGCACAGGACTTTTCTGAATTTGAACCAGTTTCCTTGGCTAAGGTTGTGATGGTGGCACGATGTACAACCTGCTCACTGGATCCTGTGCTGTCTTGGGTTGCCAAAGAGCTATAGCCTACATTAGGACCTTGTGTTTTATCTATCTCAAACTCATCCCTCTTCACTGGAGTTTTTCCAGCTTGCTTCAGAACTGCTGTGGTTAAACCCTTACTCAAGATGCCTAGCTTGGATGCAGACTCCCTGACCAACCAAAGACCTGTTTCAAACCTTGCTACTTTCTATAGATTCAGAGTCAAGTAGTGTTTTATTGTTGTTGGATCTTAGCACTGCTTCCGATACGGTGGATCACTGTATACTATTGGATAGACTTGAGAATGACTTTGGTATCTCAGGAAAGGTTCTAGAATGGTTAAGATCCTACCTGTCAGAAAGATGTCAATGTGTTTCAAGGGGTTCCACAGGGGTCTGTACTGGGTCCATTGCTGTTTTCACTCTACCTATCCCTATCTACCTATTTTCATTGTTATGCCGACGATTTGCAGCTGTACATGCCATTAGGTGTAGGAAGGGAACTCAGCAGATGACGTTTTTCTAAGAGGTGAGCAGTTATTTACAGTGATTAAACCAACATGTATTAACTTAACAAAACATCAAAAGTTCAATGTAAATACGGCAACTTAATTCATAATTAAATCAAACAAGCAATACGTTAAAGGCAGGACATCCTCACTTCTCTTCATATAAGAACAAATGTCTCCTGGCTTTATAGACAGGCCCATTAACAAAATGGCCACCGCTGGGTGCAGCACAACTCAAATAGTGGGTTTACACTTTTCTATTAAAGCAAAGAAATCATAAATAAACCCTAAAACTAACCTCAGATCATTTACTCAACTAAATTTACTTTAAATATTTAAATTACATTCTGCCATGACAAAAATTATTAGAAAAAAACCATGGTGGAATTCATGGTGTTTTAATTACATACTGTTGCAGGAAGAAAGAAATCCTGTGGTCTTACTGGAAGCTACCATATGTTATAGGTCATGCCTTTCTTTGTGTGGAGGCAAAAATAAAAAACTGGACATGATTTTCACACTTGATTGCTGTTAAACTGTTTAGTGAGGTTGAGTTTGTGTCATGCCAAGTCCTTTTTTGTGGAGTTTTCTTTTTGACAATGTTTTAAATGTAAATTGAATTTAAACATTTAAAGGAAGAATGTGTGACTTTTTGATCCAGTAGATGTCGCCCTTGAGCACCAGCATGAAACCAAAACAACTTGCGCTGCATTGTTGTGTTAGCATGCTAATGCTAGCGATCTTTATTATGCTCGGCTCTTCAACCTGCATGTAAATTTACACGAAATGACCGTGATCTAAAAATGCTAATGTGACGTTCATATAAGCAGTGAGTACAGTATGGTGGTATTCTTTTCTCTAGTCCCTCAATTAAACAACTTTTATACACAAGGGATGAGCTGGCCGGCCGTCCCGTCCATGTAACCACGCTGTAGATACGGCTCAGAAAGCTTGGAAAGCATCACAGACAGCGGGCCTGGGTGTCACACTCATTTTAGACAGTCACGAATCAGAGTTATTTTCAGAGCACATACTTGTATCTGCTACATTAAAGTGTGAAAAATAGCATATTCTTCCTTTAATCAGGAAGAAGTAAGCATCCTATTCCTGTGTGTTAAGTTGTGTGAATCTCCAGTTTAGATTGCCTGATGATTTTTGAGCTGCACCACTTTTATCTGATAGCAACTCTGGCAAGTTTGTGTGGTTTATTAATTGGACAAATCACTTAAACATGGCACTATCATGATACTAAACTAAGAAAGCAGTGAGCAGGTCCTGCAGAGGAAATTAAATAGAGAAATGATAGTCCAAAATGAGAAGAAATAGGTAGAACCAATACTGTGCTGTGTGGAAGAATGGCAAAGCAAAGACCCCTTGTTTGTCAGTTTTTTGTTTTGTAATTCCAGAGCAAATATGTCACATGGAGTTCATCAATAAACCACAGTAACCTTATTAAAATTTATATCAGATAAACGCCTTGCGGCCTTGGTATCATCATGCAAACTGAGTTGGAGGATCATGTAACTTTATATTCACACAGGCCTCCTTCTAGGTCAATAAATGTCTGGTTACTCCTATAAGACCACTGTCCACACAGAATCTGACATTACACAAACTTAATGTTCAGCAGCAGGAAAATAAATACTAATGTTGTATAAAAAAAAAGCTGTATAAAGTAATATACATGTTTGTGATTGTGACACACACTAGTTGCAACTGATTTGACTTCAAATCATTTGACCAGACCCTGATGATTGCACAAGTAGAAAGAGACATTTACAATGAACTCGTCTTTGAAATGCAACCTGTGCTTATGGTGACCTATGGAATAGGAAGTCCTACCAAAAGGTTTTATTAGTGCTAATCAAAAGGTCCCAGGTTTAATTCTGCAACAGCCAGAATGGAAATCTGTGTGGCCTTTCAGAGTGACAAGAAGAAGTTCAAGCAGCAGCAAAAATATAGCTTTAAAGAGGCAGAAAATGTCAATCTAGAGCAAGCCATCTGTTACAATACTTATCAATTGCTATTAATAAGTTTGTTTATTCATAAAGACATAACTGAGACCTAATCCTATTGTCTAGTTATCATATTATCTGAGCAATGTCATCCACTCGGTACAAAAACAAGCAGGTCTGAAGCGTCACTATGTGGCATGTGTCTAAAAATGGCTCCTGGTCTATTTATAGGTTAATGGATGGATGGGGTGGCTGTAACTCTGCTCAATGTCAGCACAGCCCAATGACATAACATAAACCAATGTGCAACCAACATTGTGCTATGTTAACTATCATATTCTATTATAGTATCAGTCTATTTTATCACGGCTGACCGGATTCTACAGCACAATTTTCTCTCAGTGTAGTCCAGCAATTCATTCAGCAGGATGTACTTCTTTTTTTCATGTTTGAGTGGGAGTTTTTATGTCCACACTCGTACATTTATGTGTGTGTGTTTTACTAAATATAGCTCTGTTTCCCTGGCAACACCTGAGGATCATACTGATGCCTCTAGAGTATCAACTCCCATGAAGATTTTTTGTCAATGAATGTGTTTTCTGAACCAATTCAGAAAATGATCCCAAAAAGGATGAAAAAATAACGTTTAGTCTTTAATTCCCTGTCATTTCTTTCACACTCAACACAACCAGCACACACATAGGCTCTCATAGACAATGACACACTCTCTCCACTCCATCTCCCATCATGCATTAGTGATCACATAAAGTCACATATACTCCAGAGGGGGTGTGTGGAAAGGAGATCCATTATTTTAGCTTCTGCTTGCCGCTTTTGTGTGCAGCTCAGCTGCTGAAAGGGAGCGATCAGCCAACCATAACAATCCATAATGGCTTTTCTGCCTCATCCACAAGTCTAGAAGCGTGCCTCCGGTCGGGGCTATCCCTATGTGCCTCCCCCCTTTACCCCCTCCCAATCCTTTCCCAAACCCTGTCCCCATCCCCATGGCTCCAACCTCTACCACCCTTGATGTCTGTGAGTGTGTGTGCACGTGCGGGTGGATGGGTTGGGACTGTGTTTGTGTGTGGAAGTGTGTGTGTGCTAACGGGAATTTAGGGCCATGGCTGTGACTGTGACAGCGGAAGACCCCAATGAAAAGGAGTGGAGTCAGCCAGGGCAAGTGGGGGCCCCTGAGTCGGTCTGATCACGCAACGACTGGGGCACCAGGCTCAGGGTGGGTGCAGAGGTTGGAGGTTCTGAGGATCAGGCTGGAGTAAAAGGCAAAAAAATCTAATTTTATTCTCATTAACAATCTATTTAGAACTTAAAGCAAAAATCAAATACATCTAAATGTTATGCATTACTTATTAGCAATCATTTGCTCAATTAGGCCGCTGTATAAGGCAATCACAAAATGTGTTGTACTTTGGGTAACCGGTTATTGATTCATTTTTTAAATTTAAGGTCTATTAAGGTTATTCCACTGCCCATGTCAGGTAAATTTGGAACACAGTACATCCACAGCAGCATTTTCAGATGTTCCCTGTGTGGCCATGCTTTTTTTTTTTTAAAGCTCCATTCTGTTAACTCCTTCTTTCCATCATCACTTGTTGTGTTTGAATTCTGTCAAACTAGTTTTATTTTTTCTCATTCCCATGTATTTTCTGTTTCTGTTGAAATACTTTGAGATGGGTAAATAAGTTAAAAAGTAGTTGGATTGCAGCATTTCTTTTATTGTTTTTGTTCACTCTATATAGAAAGCATTCTGAAAATGTTTGTAATTGGAAAATGTGCAAAGATACAGAGTAATCTCAACGTAGCTTTACCTCAAATCATACTTACTGCATAGCTGTGGGTCCATGTGATGTGTTTGCCTTAAGTCTGAATAATGAATTGAAAAGGTCTCATTAGGTGTCTACAAAACTTGTTTTTTAAAAAATTGTATAGAAGCCTGTTTACAATGTTTACAATTTGACGAAAAATGTTGGGAACACACAGTTATGTAGAATTATCCAGAAGTGGATTTCCAGTTCAAATCAAAGTGTGAGTACTGGAAACAAACTTTTATGGTTAGTTTAGTACATAAATTATGGAAGGTACACTTCCCTCCATAAACGTCTGCTTGAGTGCTGGCTAAGACCACAATCCGGTTTCCATAAAAGATTTACCTGGTGAAGGCAAGTTGGCAAAGTTCTTGCACTCTTTACAACCAGGACAAACACAGACTTCTTATGTTTCAGGCACTGTACAATTAAGAGGCTTAAAGGTATGCTATGAAATATTCCTTCTCATGAACTGGTATGAGATATGGCTGCATTAGATAATGTATAGATTATACATGGATGGATGGGTTATTGGCTTTAAAAAAAAAGTGTGACTAACGAAATGTCAGGCATCATTTGTAGCTGCCCACACCTAGCACCTCCATAAAGTAGGCCTACCTGCTTTTACATCAATGTTTAGGCACCGCTTCTCACTCAGTAAGTGCCTCCTCCTTCCTCCGCTCTCTGCTGACCGCTCCCAGGGGAACAGCATCCATTTTAAGGAGGAAAAGAGCAACGGAAGAAAGGCAAGATGATGGAGGAGGACTGGGAGAATTAAGGTTATATGCGGTGGTGGGAGAGCTGGAGAGGAGGGGAGGACGAAGTAAAAATAAGAGGAGATGTGAGGAAGGGAGGAAAGGAGAGGAGACAGAAAAAGAGAGGAAAATCAAGTAGCCATCCGGTGATCATTTTACAGGCTGAGGGGAAGTGTTCCTGGAGCGGGGATGGAGCCAGACAAATGACTGAATGAGAGCTAAGTGGGTGGCAACACTGGTCTGTTACACAGCTACTGGCCTTCATCAGTCCTGCAGGTAGACAAGAGGAACCACAGAGGGAAGCGGTGAGCTACAGGCAAAGGACAGTAAAGCAGAAATATCAGTCTGGCACGGAATAGCCTCGCTTTTAATGTATAAAAGAAGAGTTCAAAACTGAGAGAGTTGTAGAGGCAAACAAGCACATACTTCATCACCATTACCCCCCAAATGTAACCTTTTTTATCAAGCCATGTACAAATGTTTGATAAAATAAGAGACATTAAGGTGATTTAGATTATGAAAATTTACATAAATCAGTGTAATTTAAGTATACCTCTGTATTCAGACACAGCTTACAAGCTGTTGAGCGGTGGACATTTCCCCCAAATTATGTGTGGCCAGGTTTTATATTAGGCTTGCAAACAAACTAGCTAACTCTGTAGGGGCACATGCTAATTCCAGCATGCCAATATGTTCTTTGTGGCATTGCTAATAAACTGACATTTTTGCAGCATGTTGACCATCGTCACCATCATAGTTAGTATGTTATCTTACTAATATTAGCTTACTATACTGATTAATTTAGAGCCTGGGCAAAAGGAAACAGAAAGTTGTGAAAGGTCATCTAGGGAAGATAGTATTCTTTGGTAAATTCTATGACAATCCATGGTACAGTTGAGTTGTTTGACTGAAGACCAAAAACAGCTTACAGTGGCAGGGGAAGTCAGGCAATCACCAAAGACTGTTGGGTATATCCTCCAGGAGGCATGAATACTTTTTAAATTTTAGTCAGTTTACACAGCTGAAAAAGTATCTGATCAGCTTTTGGCGTTACGGGAGAAGTCAGAGGATCACAACTTTTTTTTGGATTTAACGTCTGGGCATCACAAATGAATCTGAATTTATTTTTTACATCACATTGTTTAAACCTCTTTAATTTACCCATTAGGATACATAGACCTACTCCTCCACTCTGTGCATAACCAGGCCACTCTGCATTACACATTATAAATTAATAGCCCGATGTGCTGACATGGAACGTCGAGCGTGAGCTGCACTTTGAGCACCAGAGAAATCTGAGGGTTTGTTGGAAAATTAAAAGTTGTAAACCAAAACGGCTCACATCAGTGTAAGCAAAAAGGCAGATGGTGGGGTAACAGAGGTGAGTTTACATGTGCAGAGCAAGAAGAATATGAGACAGATGGTCATGTGTTGACTAATCTCTCTCAAAGCACCTTTTGCACATTTACACTCTGGCCAGACACAGCTGACTTTAGACCCAAATAACTTTGCCTCCTCTGTTTTGTAAGAATCTGTTCCCCCACATCCCTTCTAGCTTTTTCTTTTAAATTCCATGTCACCATATATGACCATATTTCTTAATGCCATCAACAGGTTTCCTGCTCCCAAGGGCCTTATAAATGTCAGATCCTTCTGAACGTAGTCAATATCTTACACAGCTTTCCCCAAAGTTCAAAATCAGATGAAACCAAATGAGGTGTGATGATGACGAGAAAACTGAGCACCAGGTGTCCATGTCTCTTCTTTGTCTGCCCCCACTTAAAAACAGACACTCTCACCTCTCTTTTCTCCTTCCATCTGCCCCCACCTGGTCTGTTTTGGCAGCTTCATAGTCCTTGGAAGTGAAAGAGAGATGCTGGAGAGCATTTGGTTTCAATGCTAACAGACACCATAAACTTCTGGAGAGAATCTAATAAGGAAAGTGCTCTCTTCCTCTGGCTCAGGAAGGCAAAATTCAGCAGGACCATACAAGAAATTATTACAGCCTGTCAACCTGTCTGTGTTTGAGAAAACGTTTGGCTTACCACTGAAGTTATGAGGGTTGTTAGTGAGCAATACAGACATGAAACTCTTCAACTTTGAAATCACATTTAAGAGCTGAACAAGTGTATCCATCTGTTTTTCTGCCTGTGATTGCACAGATTCTTGTTTGTATCTGTGGCTTTGCTTGTGCATGCATGTGTGCACATGTGTTTGTGCGTGTGTGTGTGTGTGTGTGTGTGTGTGTGTGTGTGTTCTAGAGTCCTGCAAGGCCCCTGGTATCCAGCAGAGGAATGCAGCAGTCTCTTGAAAAGTAGTTATCAGCTAATGAGAATTCCACTCGGAGCAGGAAGGAAGGGCTTAGAATGCGTGTCCCTCAGCGAATTGGGGGCGAATGTTAATCACAATGCCTTTAAGTGCACGCACACACACACACACACACACACACACACACACACACACACACACACACACACACACACACACACACACACACACACACACACACACACACACACACACACACACACACACACACACGCTTGCAAGCATGCACACACTGGAGTCTAGACCGTGCAGAGTTGCAGACCCTGACACATGAATGGACGGGAGGGAAGAAATAAAGAGAGGATGTTTTTAAAAACCAGGGTTGGTGTTGTCTTCGTGGTTTGTAACTAATTGGTTTCAGATGAAAATCAGGGCTCACAAACTCTAGAAGGTCTTAATGTTCCCTGTCTTGCACTCCATCTCCCTTCTTAAAACACCCTCCAACTTTCTGTCTTTCTTTCACTTTCTCCTCCTCCTGGCTTGCTGTCTTCCTGCTGTGTTGACCAGTTAATTCATCAACTTCATCTTGGTTGTATTGCAAAAATTGCTGTGTCATGGCGGTCATAGGTCAAGAGAGCTGTTTTTTTTAGAATTAGCTTTAAAATATAAGTTGAGACACAACACAAAAAAGTAGACATATCTTTGGTTTTCTGCTGCCAAGTTTTTTTTTTTTTTTTTTTTAACAAAAACTGACCACTTCACTTGCTGAAAGTCTGTATCCTCTCTTCTTTCTCCTTCAATCTCTTCTTCAATCCATCTCCCTCTTACTCTTTCTGTCTCTGTCTCGTTCTCGATCTGTTTTGCCGTGAAGGACACCAGGCCTTTGGAGATCCCGTCCCTCAGGAAGAAAGCAAGCATCCCCCTCCCTCCTACTGTTTTTTCATAACCTATTATTTATGTCTGACAGACCTCCTCCAGACAAATGGCTGCCATATGGAGAAAGAAAGGCAGAGGAGATGGAAGGAAGGACGGAATGAAGGAAAAACTCTGTGTCCTTTTTTTCCTGGCCTTGTGAGTTTCTCGTGAAGGGTTTTGAAAGTCGATCAGTTTTTGAAGACGTTCAATGAGCTGTGTTAATGTTTCCTGTTGGATGGCCTCATGTTTCGTGCCACACAAATGGCAGAAAGTAAGAGGGAGCTGCCTGCTCTCTCATTGAGCTGATAAGGACATCAATCTTGTCTCATTGTAAAGAGATGCACAGACTCTAGGCTGCAACCACAACCCCACTTACACCATATTTGTAGTCCCCAAGGAAACATTTCTTTAAACACACATGTGAAGCATTTAGGGCACGTTTAAAAGTGGAGTACAGAATGTCTGAAATAAGGTGATATTATTGCTACTCACCTTTAGTGGCATTTGTTGAATCAATGTTAATCCCTGTGAATACATTAGACAAAGCAACCCACAGTTCAGTGCTAGAAAACAATTCATTCTTGTATAGGAAGTATGGTTTTGCATTGAAAGGCATTGTGATTATGTGTAGGTTTGTTGGTGAACGGGAAAAGGTTCATGTGGAGAGCCTAAATTGTGGAATGCAATGGTCTTTGTGCAATACAGTAACCCCTAAACTATCATGTGACAATAATTTAAATTTAATAAATCTCTATAAACAGATATCTGCATAAAAGTGTGGATAAAAGTCCACTCTTTGACATTGTGTTTCAACTAATTTAAAGTTCTTTCTTCTCAAGTTTCTAGACAGACTGTAAACAATGGCAATAGAAAAGAAAGTCTTTGCCAGAGGTACAAACAAATGAACCAAAAAACAAAAACTTGGTCGTAGCTCCCATAGGCTAGGTCGTTGTTTGACGATAGCCGATGGGATTAAAGATATGATCCCATCGGCCGCCTCCAGCCGCAGCTCATCAGCTATAGGTAATGTTTATATACTGTACTTTTGTTTTAACTTCTCCAACAATCAGTCACAATTTCCACATTTGGTTTTTAATGGGACTTGAACGGGTTACACTAACGTCCCCAACCCAGGTCCCTAAAGAATGAGGCAATTGCCAAAAAAATACTCCAATCAGACGGGGTTTTGAACCAGGAATCTTCCTGCTGTGAGCCAACAGCATTAGCTACTGCATCACTGTAGACCATGAACTTCTATGGATTATGACAGCCTTTTGCTTTCATTTTTTGAAATAGTAATATCATTTGCTTTGTAAAAGTCAAACAATCGAAGAGAAGTAAACTGTTTGACATATGAAACATTTGCCAACAATTGGGATGGGATGTTGGAGATGAAATGCAAACAATTTTTTCGTTGGATTTTGTAGGGCTTGATGTAAAAGATATCTTTGAATAAACTTTGACATGGCTGCTTCTTCACAAAAACTTAAGAATGAAAGTATACAATGGCATTTCCTCCCTTCTACTGTAGTTTCAAAAACCCTCTGCTTCTTCTCTTTTTCAGTGTCCTTCTGTTTTTGCTCGTCTGCTTTTTAAAATGTTTATCCTTCCTCGGTTTTTCTTCCTGTCTCTTCTTCATTGCTCTCCGGAGTCACTCTTCCTGTCAGAATAAAAGTGTCTCTCATGTCTGGTCCCTTGGGGAGCAGCTGGCCAGCAAATCCCCAATGGGGCCTCCCCCTATCCCTCCCACCCCTCCCTCCCTGATTCTCCCTTCCTTCCTTCCTCCCTCCCTTCCTTCATCTCTCATGTAATAGCTCCTTGTTCCATGTAGGACAAAACTGAACCTTTGTTGCCTCTCTCCGCCTCTATCTAACCTCACAACCCACCCATGTTTCTCTCTTGGAGCCCAGAAACCTTTAAAGCAGGAACAGGGAAATTGTAACCAGCAGGTTTTTGAGCCTGGAGGCCGAGGCAGAGTCCAGCAGGGCTCAGTGTCCAGCAGAGCAGAGAAGCAGGCCTTTGTTATTGGGGGATTAGTAAGGGAGGTGAGGGTAGGGTTGCCACCTCTAACACCATACCACACACCTCCTACTTTAATCACCAACGCCAGCACAACACGCCCATTCACACACACATTTTAAAATTTAACAAATGTTGATTGCTTGCCTAGATGTGAGCTGGACTTTTGAAATTCAAAATCTGTCCCTACTTGGGACTGTTTTTAATTTACATTCACAGATGTTTACATCCTGTTTTACCTAATATGTGCAAATGAGTATTAGCTGTTGCATTAGCTGTTCATTATGATACTGTTACTGCTACAGTTGTCTGGGGAAAGTGACCATCTGTTCTTTAGATTGTGATTAAATAAGGATGGCAACATTTTTCTAGAATGAATTATGAATGAGCCATTACCTGCAGTCTCTACCCAATCATTTACTTTGTCTTTGTTTCATTGTTGATTAGTTACTTTTACAGATTTCCTGAGCAGGACAGATTTCTTGGACTGTATCAGTCTACATCAGTCTTCGTTACTATATACGAGTGGGTACATATAACAGAGCCAACTCAAGATAAGGTCTGAAAAGAAAAAAAATGGGAAAAAGGCAGACGCAAGCCCTTTACACATTGCAATACCGTAATTCCACCTTTATCCTTACAAACAGCTACACTGAATTACACACATAAGGAGAAATCTCACAGATATTTCGCTTTATATAATATCAAAAGTTCACATACTTGAAGATCTGAAAATTTTGCCAATCACAGTCTAGGATATTAATATTGTTGTGTCTACCAGAAGGGGAATAATTTGTACCCCACATGGTCTCATGTGATCTCATAGGGAGGGATCAATCAATCCATCATCATTTGAATAGTGCCAATTTATGACAAGTGTTATCGTGAGACGCTGTATAAAAAAGCATGTAAAAGACCGTACTCATTCTTAAGAAAATGGCGTGGGGGGGATGCTTGCTACAACTGGCTGTAGCTTATAGTGAGGAAAAAGTGCAAGAAAAGGGCTTTTCCAAAGTGGATGAGAAAATGTTTGGGGGGATTTTATGCTCCCCTCCAAGGAGGTAGGTGTGCAACATAAAAGCAGAAATAAAAGCTGTTTCTCCCCCTGTCCCCAAACTAAAGAAGGAACTTCTCAAACATAAGAATGACCACAAATCAAAGTTACTAGTAGTTACCCTCTGTCAAACCAGCTGCTGTAGCAATTCACCAAGCTCCACCTGCATACCAGCAACAAAGACTCACACACCAGACAAACCACACTCTGACAAAAAAAAAAAACACAGAACAAACGAACACCCAAAGATTTACAGGACAGACAGAACACACACAAACACAGACATCCTCCACAAAATACTGAAGAGCTGAGTAATATGACCAGGGTCGTAACAATGGACAACATCAGCTCAGGTTGCTGTTTCTTCAGAAAGAAGAAGAATGAGATTGTTTGTTTTCCGTCAGCAGTGGCATTTAAGCTAATGTTAGCCGAAGGAAAGGAGTGCTGCTTTGGTCCCACTTGAAAGTATTGATGTCAGCATCCAGATTCCAGATTTTATTTTATTTTTTTAAGTTTGAGTGTGGCCCCAAATGATACAGCTTTGTGGGACCTGTACACCCCCCAAGAGCAGAGAGTCTTGTATAAATTGACCCTTAATTCTAGTCTGAACCAAATCCTTCGGCATCAAATGACTAACCTGTTAGGTAAAGCATGGTACAGTAAGGGTTGAAGTAATGACAGCATAAACTCTGTTTGTTTATTTATTTAGAGCATGTTTGATATATGATCAGATATTATATGAATAGAACAATAAATAAAGTTTAAAAAAAAAAAACTGCTGCCTAATGATAATAAAAATGAATTTGTACAAACAGTGAACATTGGGGATTCTTTGGTGGATTGGAAGCTTTTCTTTTTGAAAGAAAATGCAGCTGACATTTATTAAAATCCTGTAGATGTCTGCCTTGGTACCAGACCATTCAGCTGGTGCTTTAAATCAACACTCCATTGCACATGAGTGTACAAAAGGGCAGCCCATAAGCACAGACCATTGTTCCTATTTTAGCCATCAATACATCACTGTAAATCAGAAATAGATATTTCCTGTCTTCTGAAGAATTCCCCGGCATGTGTCTGGAAGGTGTGTGCCTTAAAAAAAAGCACATGCAAACGATAGAGATTGATCAAACAGCCCTGCTGGACTTGATGTGCGTCTGCCCTGAAGAGAACGAAGACCTCATGTTGAAATATTTTTGCGTGGAGCCTGACATGCAGAGTGAGCCAGGTTAGTCTGGCTCTTTGATGAGCGATATCAAATGGCTTTTGAGGCTTTCCCTCTCTTCACCTTTAATGTTCCTCTCTTCCTCTTCCATCCTCTGTCTCGCTCTAGGTTTTGCACTGAACTTTCCATCCGCAGCCTGCCTCTCCCTGTGTGTGTGTGTGTGTGTGTGTGTGTGTGCTTTGAACTCCTCAAACTGCTCTTTTGAAGGGCAGTCATAAAACGTCCTTTTATGCTGGCCCGCACTCTTTGATGGGGTTGTCACTTTGTTCAATACTTCGCTCTAAGCCTCAGAAACTTCAGACAGGCAAGACCACACCCCCGGAGACAGATGGGCAGACAGGCACAGACGGACAAACAGACATATTGACCCAATGACTGACAGCAAGACTGTCAGACTTGATGCTTTTACATACAGTACTTCAATGTAAAAGCACTTCGGAGCTGGCTTAATCGGTTAATTATCTGCCCCAATTTTTTAATACATTTTTATACAAGGACATTCATTTTAAAAATGATTATCGCAACCCTTAACGTCCACACCCTGCTCTCACATGGTAAGAAGGATCACGGACAACCTGAGCAAGAGCATACTGCCTCCTGTACTTTTGAGAGATTATTGAATAACGAGACAAAATGCCGGTCTCTGGCCCAGGCGCTTTTATTGTGAAGTACTGTTTGACCTACATTGACACTCCCCTGGAACAAAACAACAGTCCGAGTTTGGGATTTCCAAGTTCTTTTACATTTTCAATAGTCCTCTTTTTGTATTTGTTTTGCACAAATGTCACTGGTATTTAAAACGTGTCCAAGAGTAGAAAACTGTACTAATTCAACTATGGAGAATAGAAAAGAGGGTGAAGCAGAAGAAATGTGAAAGGTCCATCAAGGCACCAAACAAGTTGAGGACAAGCACAACCGGAGAGATTCATAAAAAAATCAAATAAAAGAGTGGTACTTTTGTTTGTAAGATACATGGTTTGCTTTTCATTTGAACATGTCACCAACGGAGTGCAGATATTAACTAAGCTTAGCTTCTAACCCAAAACCAGACAGCCTGTTTGTCTCATCACTAAACCCAACTATAATTTAGACCGATTTTTGCGGCCTATAGGAAAACAGATTATCATAAAAATGTATTTTTTTATGATACCAAAACCCGAGGCTGTACAGATCTCATCTCCCAGGCTCATACAGTAGATCAGTCCTGTCTCTGTTCTCTTGTTGGATCCCAGTTGTCAAATTGTAGCCATTACAGTCTGGGTTGGGTTTCCCATAAGAATCCTAACACTGAGGCAATCTTTGTTCCATTGTAAGCGGCCAGCAATGAGAGGCTTTTGGGAAGCTTGAACCTGGCTGTTCCCAGGATCCCCTTCACCTGAGCAGGAGAACAACACAGATAAAATGGGGTAACACAGGTATAGTGTGACTCAGAACATGAATACACAAACATTAAACATAAATACATATGAAATCAACAGTTTTACCCCAGTAAAGCAGTATAACAGTGGTACGTTTTTGAAAAGTTGATTCACTGCTTGACCAAAGACTTGTGGCATCATATAGTTTATGGTTTACATATGATATGATATTGTTTAATATAATAATACTACCCTATAATATAGTTTAAAATGTGTTTCTCTGTATGTACAAATACATACATATATGAAAGTTACTGTATACCTCAGAGATTTGCTTAGTAGGTTTTGTTAGTTGCAGTTTGAAGACAACATTTTTATGTTGTTTTTTTTCTTTAGGCATATAGCACAGTTTTACAAGCACTGAACCTCTATTCATAAAGTCAGCTGTGTGCAAAGGGAGCAGGAATGCACTTTGACATGTCCAAGCATCAACCCAATCCAAGTCACGACAAAGTTGATCCTCTGATCAACCAAAGAAGAGATCAGTTGCCTCACTATTGTCCAACCAAATTACAACAAATATAAACATGCCATAATGTTGACCCCAAATAAAGGACTAACTGGAAAGGCTGGGGTTATAGATGGAACATTTAACGTGTTAAATATACTGTATACCAGGGGGTCTCCAGCAGGTAGCTCGCGGGCAGGTTTTCAGTAGCTCGCCTATAGGTTGACCGACTGTGTTAAGAATAAAAATAAAAATCTGACGACAGTAAATGCACCTCTTCCCACTATTCATGTATTTGGCCCATAAAAACAAGTATGAAGTACTAATGTTTTCTTGGACATTCATGTGAATTTAAGATTATTGATAAGCATTGGCTTATTGCAATTTCACACGTCTACAAACAGTAGCTTAATTCAGCTGATGTGAGCTATGTCACATAATAAATGTGCAAGTGATTTGATGCAAGTAGCCCTTGGCCGCTTTCATTTTTTGAAAGTAGCTCTCAGATGAAAAAAGGTTGGAGACCCCTGCTGTATACTATAAGGCAGTTGTTTGATTTGTTGTATGATCGCCCAGTGTTAGTTGTGTTACAGCTATACTAAAAAACCTGTTTTGACAGACAGATTTTAACATGACAGTTTTTCAGTCTGATACACAGCCAACTCTTTTGAACAGTTTCTACTTAAAATCATTCAAAGTGTCTTGCTCAGTGCCGTGTACATATTTATTTCATATTGAATCTCCTCTACGATTGTTAATGGTTTGTTTAAGTGATTTTTCAGAGTTTATTTTTCACTTTTGTCATGATGCTTTTGATGTGGTGTGTGAAGCACTTTGAATTGCCTTGTTGCTGTTCATTATCAAGTGACCTTTTCTGTCCTTAATATTTATACAAAATATAATGTTATCTCTTGTGAGAGGGTCCAGTAGAGAGATGTTGGTAGACCAGTCCAGAGCAAATCCTCCCATAATGGGATTTATGCACATAAAACAACCGTTTCTTTCTAGCCATCATGGACAAACTGGGACAAATACAAAGTATTTCTGTGTTATCATAGCAGATCATTGCTTCAGAAGCAGTCGTAATCCTGTGCCAGGAAGCCCTTACTTAAATAAACAGAGGATTTGTGAGACAGGACCCAAGTGACTTCTGAAATATCCATCACCCTCACATCGAGAGTACAGCGGAAGGGCTGATGGCGTTGAGTATGTGAAACAGATTTCAAGGACAAGATCTCTGTAACATCAGAAGTCCTCTGTTAAACCAGTTTGATCAGAAACCTGTTTTATTGCTGGGCATGTCTTCCGCTCTTTGGTGTGTGGAGTGAGTGTGTTTTAATGGCTTTTTGTGTGTGTGTGTGTGTGTGTGTGTGTGTGTGTGTGTGTGTGTGTGTGTGTGTGTGTGTGTGTGTGTGTGTGTGTGTGTGAGTGTGAGTGTGAGTGTGAGTGTGAGAAGATGTAAATCACCCAGTCAAAAGTGAGAATTGCAATAACATCCTGATTGCACACTGAGACAGTCCTACGCACACACAAATACAAGAAGTGTCTGTGTGAGATGAGTAATAATTCAGCTGGTGGGGTAAAGATATGGAAAATTGATTAAATTAAAATGAGTTTAAGTTCTCACAAGGAAAAAATTACATTTAAACATTATTTCGAATTGAGTCATTTTTGAGATTTGAAGATTAAAAAATGTTTTTTTAAATGTTACGCTAAGAAATAAAACCCACATCTAGCACAATGTTTTCCAGATAACCTTTAAGAGTTGAAAACAAAAGCTTTTTAAAGTCTTTTTTCTTAGAATGTGTGCAGATTGTGACACCATATGTCATCAGAAAATCTGACCACAAGCAGTGTTACAATTTTGTTCCTATCTCCTCACCTCGGAAACTTTTTTTTTTTGTCCCAGCATACATCAGAAAGTGTTGCATCACTAAAGAGTTAAATATAACAGTGAGATACATGTGGTAGGAAGGTTTTTAAAGCATACATATATATATATACGCATTTCAGCAACATGAAAACTCCTCATTTAGTTTAGGATAGCCTCCAGACAGGACAATGAGTAAGGAGCATATTCAGGAGATGTGTTATTTGTATGAACCATGAGATCCAATGGACTGAAAGTTTCAACTGTAATGTTAAGTTTCTTCTCCTGGTCGTTATAGACCTGTAATTTGAGTTATGACAAGTTAAGAATGGTCCCTCTCCATATAGTATATACACAATGGTAGGAGTATTATACGTGTTAAAACCTATTTTAGACAGTCAAATACATAGCTTCTTCCGTCAAAGACCACATGAAAGAATGACACCACCCAGTTTATCCTTGTCCTTAACTCACTTATTTTAAACACATCTAAGTCATATATTGTCCTGTAGCTGTCATTGTGAAATAAGAAAGTGCTGTGATAGCTGTCAGAGACCAGTCAAGTCATGGGTCACTGAGTCACACGGAAACAGAGGAAAAAAGAGAGAGAGGGAGACACAGAGGAGGGAAAAAGCAGGAAAAAGCAGACAAATGCTTATCGCTTGAGCGCCCTCGTGTCAGCAGCGCCATCCCTGACTGTCACCACCTTGAGTGACACACATCAGGGTTGAAGGGTCAGCAGGGGTGAGGAAGTGTGATGTAAGTGGGATTGTGTGTGTGTGTGTGTGTGTGTGTGTGTGTGTGTGTGTGTGCGTGTGTGTGTGTGTGTGCGTGTGCGTGTGTGTGTGTGTGGAGTTGTAAACTTCCTTGGAGAGGGACAATAAAAGCAGTGATTGCAGGACAGGTTTTGACCCCTTTTGACCAAACGTAGTCTCAGGAAGTAAACTCAGGAACTAATAATTCCTAATCTCTCTAGCTGTGAAAACCACACTAATTATAGGTCAAAAAGCAACATAAAAAGTGACACATTGATTGTGTTCTCGTCAGACACTCTGCTGTTATTGTAATATAAGACATTGTTGTGCAGCAATCAAAGGGAGAAGGTCTTAAACTTGATAGCACACAAATTGCTTTGGATCAATAAAGGTTGTTCAACTCCACATGAGAAATGGTCCAGGACCCAAGTCAGGTGAGAAATATGTTTCCTTACAACAACATATCTGTTGTTAATAATTTGTTGAATGAGGCCCCACCTAATGATGATGAGGCCCTATGCACAGCACCTGTTCTGCATAGAGGGAGGGACGGCCCTCACGTCTGTTGTGATTGGAGGTCTGATGGGTAACAGCGCTACAGATCCCTCAAGAATACAAAATGTATTCATAACAGAACTGGTTGGTACCTGCAGCCTGCACAGGTTATATGGAACATGGGCTACTAAAAATAATGTTGTTGTTTTTTTAAAACATTTCCATGTCAATATAAGATTATTCCAAACCAACAATTGATAGTATTATGGTAGTAATGGCAATAAAGCATATTGAAATAAAACTTTCATATATTGAACCACAGGTCTTTACTGTACCAAGACATACACTATAAAAAATAACCATTGATGTATTCATTGAAATTTTATACTTATATTTTTCATTGAAACATAATCTAATATATTTTATGATTAAAAAAGCCAATTAGAATTAGAATTGTGGGAAAACTGGAACAACCTGGAGAAAAACCCACAGGGAGGGGGTGACAGGTTGTGGTTGAGGGCTAGTTGGGGGGTAAGGAAGGGTCAAAGTGTGGGGGCTGTGGAATTATTGACACCTTCTTCTTCTACCATCTCTCTGGTTTTCTCAACCAAAAAAGGTGTCAAATCCTTTTCCACGTTGGAGGCTTCCCTGTTGGTGCACGGACCTCAGCCTCATCTTGTTGGTGGTTCAAGGATGGATGACTCCCCTTTCAAGGCTTCCTCTTCAGAGTCTTCAACCTCCTTGAGTTCAATGGTGGATGCATCAGGAATGTATACGTTCTCGTGCTCCTTTTCTTAACTTAAAACATCTTTCTGGGAGGGCACCGATTTAACTCTCTCAGCTTTGAGCTCAGTGGAAAGCTTAGAGTTGAGCGAGGTCTGGAAGGTGAGCTGAGTATTTAGTTATACTCTCTCAGATAGAACATCTCTTTCTCAGATGCCTTTTGCTGTACAGTTCTGATCTTCTTTACCATACTTTCAACGAGGACTTTCTGCTCAGCAGTCCCATTCATCATATCATGTTGGTCCGCAATCAAACTGGCAGAGAGACGGGGCATTGTATGCATGCAGTATGACTGTGACTTATTTTGTTTCAAACCATTGACTGCATACATTTCATTCTCTCCTGTTCTTGGTGAATCTGGAGATCAGCAGCAGACATACTCTGGCTAATTTCTAGTGCCTCATTAAGCTCTTCGTTCTCTTTTTCAAGCTGTTCCTAGTGACTGAGGAGGGCAGCCTTTTCAGCACTGAGGTTAGTGAGCACTTGCTGGTCCTCTTCTACCCATTCTTCCAGAGATTTTCTTTTCTTCTGAAGTTCAGGATGGGAACCTCTTCTTGTTCACACATGCATCTCACCTGGACATTTTTGGAAATTTTCAGGAGTGCAGTGCATGTTTAAAATGGGCTTTAATCCGTTTTCAAGGGAAAAGATGGGTGAAGAACAAGAACCAAACATCCAATTTTATCAAAGTTATGTGAAGTCCCATGAATGTAGCCATACCAACCACGACAAGAAAAGAAAAGACAGAAAAAGGAAAAGGACAGGCTTTTTGATAATTGGCATTAAGCTTTATTTAAGGAGGAACCATGCATGGAGGTTAGCGGGGGATGGTGAGAGTAGGTGAAAGAGTGTGTGTAAGGAGGATAGGTAGGGGGTTAGGCAGAAGGTGGGTGGTGTGACCATTGTTACAGGAAAGACTACTGTTAGTTGGGTGGGAGCTGCAGAGGAGATTGGTGGTGAAGGGTGTGACTGACACATGGATAGAGACAACTAGCAGGGGGTGGGAAGAGGTGGCAGGCAAGGAATAATGGCGACAGGATGTGGGTGTGTGTGTGTGTGTGTGTGTGTGTGTGTGTGTGTGTGTGTGTGTGTCACTGGAGGCTATGCGTGGTCTGCATGTTGTTTCAGGTGTCCATCCCCCCTCCAGCCAACCAGCAGGCTCTGGAGGAGGACTGGCAGCTCATTAGCCTGATCAAAGACTCCACTTCCCCCACTGGTTCAACACACACACACACACACACACTCACTCTCTCCCTCTCTTTGCTGTGTTTACCTGGCTAATCCGAGGCTAATCTTCCTGATATGCAGGATGAGGGGATCAATTCAGGAAATGAAGGTGTGGTGATGAAGGAAAGGGAGGAGAAGAAGATAAAAGGAAGGTGAGCTCATTAACGTAATGTCGCATTTCCAGGTCAATTACGCAGATCAATATCCTTTTACAGAACAAAGGGTCTACAAAATATGGTAGTTATTATTAGCAAAAGAAGAACAAAATACTGTCTCCGAGCAGAGTTGATGTTTCTTTGCAGAAAGAGTATTGTTGTTATGGTAGCCTAAGAAATAAAAATATATGTGTATGCATGTTATTTTCATTTCCAATATATTTTAGCACATTATATCAGCAGTATGGAAGCTTTGGAAGGGGAGTTAAATATGTGGACTTCAACATTAATATACATGCATTTTACATCTGTTTTACGTTTACATTTTAGTCTTGTTTGACAAACTGTGGTAGGTTTCAGATTGTGGTTCTTCAGAATTCACTTTTTTGTCATTTTGCATGAAGTAACCGAAACACATTTTTAATCTAACCTGCGTTTTTAACGAGAGCAACTATTTGACAATAATGATCTCTCTTTCTATCGTTGTTGCTACGACAACAATGATCTTGTTCTTGTGGACAAAGTATTATTATTCATCCTTTGTCCTATTTTTAGGTTAAAATGGTCCCATCTGAAGCCTTCTAATAATAGTAGTAAGAACTGATAACAGGCTGTTTAATGTCTAGTTAGACTTATTACAAGAGATAAGGTTCACTGAGTTTGTTTAATCCCTCATACAATCTTTTTTTTTTCGATTTGGAATAAAGCTGAGTGACACGCTGATCTGATGGAGAAAAATGGTCTTTGTGAGCACATTGACAGTCAGGATGTACTCATTGGGGCTGACTCAGCATGATTCATTTTAGTAAGAATCGTGTAAAAATAGACCCTGCTGTGGAGAGCTGCTTTTGATTTTATTTTCATATTGAAATGGATCCTGATTCACATCCTGTATTGACTGGGCTTTAGTTCGGAAATTGACCACCTCATCATCCATCACAACAAAAGAGCCGGTGAGTCAATGCATCCCTCTCGAGCCACATCCTATCTGCTTCAGAGGAAACCTTGTTATTTTAATCAGAGGCCTGTGAAGCACACTCACTATATTCACATCTGGACACAAATACACACAAGCACACAACATCAGTCAGGGGCTCTTTCACACCTTTGCATATTGTGATACATACAGTAAAGGTTATAATCCGACACAGTTTGTTCAAATCAAAGGTAAATTATTAGCCAACACGGAGTCACATAAGCTCCACTAAAAATGAACAAAATTCAGAATAGATAATTTCTTTCATTTACTTAAGTATCATTGTTTTAATGATGAAAGACAACAAGACTTAACTTTTAATGTTAGGAATAAAAGACCTTCAAGTAAGAAAGTAACTTAATAGATTTACTAAAATTTAAATACAATCAGGTGAAAACAATCGAGCAAATAAGGATAAGATCTCAGGTAAAGGAAAACAGGCCATGAATCTAAGAATAATGTTAAAGTAAGGCAGGGTTAGCAGAAGTTAGCATGGACACTTGACTGTAGTGAAACAGCTGGCATGGCTTTTTGAAACTCCATCTCCAAACATGTCACAAACTCACTCACAATTTATTTTTAATAGTTGAGTCTGCACAGAAATAGTGCAAGACGTTTTGCGTGGAATCACATACTGTACCCAAAATTGAAGCTGGCATGAGAAGTAGAAAGAGAGGCGTAATGTCCCTTTAAACGTTCGAGCTGTTAGGATTTAACGCTGTGTGTGCATCAGAGTGTGTGTGTCTGAAAATCACGAGTTAGTGGTTTTTTTATGTTGTGCCTTTGAACTTCCACAAAGCCACAACACAATGTAAAATCACACACTGCCAGACCAATATGACGCTGTTGCGGATTCAATGTAAAACTAGAAAAGGACTAATGGCAGTGGAGTCTCAGAGCTAAAAATTAAACATCAAAATCTATGCCAATGATAGCGTCACATCCAGTCATATATTAAACAAAATTCTTTGTCCGTCTAAAAAATGTAGACTTATCATCAGAATGTCCAAAAACAACATTTGAAAATTTGGTCCAATAGTTTTGGATGACTTTGGGGCTTAAGAATCAGTCACAATCTGTGCTCACATTTATTTTTCTATTTGAGTAAAGAGACAGTAGACTAGTAGACTAGTCTAGTTGTTACTTATGTCTGAATGCTAACAGGAAGTTCCTTTAGCTGTCCCATGTCTATCCCTCGCTGTCTTTTCTGCTTATGTCCTTTACCCTTAATGTCTCCTTCCTCTGCTCTTCTTTTCTTCCCTTCTCCTCCTCGAATTATTTTGTACTGCTCTCATCTCTTTTTCTTCTTCCTCTCCCCTCCTTCCTCCCCTCCTTTGATCTTCTCACTGTTGTCATTGTCCTCTTTTTCTTCTTTCCTTTCCATCCTTCTGAAATCCTTGTTTATCTGCTTTTTTGCTCTCACCTGATCTTCCTGTCTTTCCTCCTCTCCTCTCCTCTCCTCTCCTCTCCTCTCCTCTCCTCTCCTCTCCTCTCCTCTCCTCCTATGAAAGCTATGAAAGCTTGTTTTTTGTCGTCAGTGAGGTTACTTCTGATCCTGCTGCTGTTACGACGTTTGGGTAGCTGAAAACTTGCCTGCAACACGACTACGTTATAATTTCTCACCTTTTTTTTTACTTAAATCAAATCAAATAAATGTTAAATAGTAAACGGACTTGAGCTTGTATGGAGCTTTTCTAGTCTTCTGACCACTTAAAGTGCTTTTACACCACAGGTCACACCCACCCATTCAAACCCATTTACACACTGAGAGGATGCTATGTAAAGTGTCCATCAGCATTAACTAATCCCATTCATACACACTCAAACACCTCCAACGAAGCAGTGGCAGTAACTTGGGGTTAAGTGTCTTGCCCAAGGACACAGCGGACATGTGGCTGCAGGAGCTGGGGATCGGACTCCTGCCCTTTAGGTTGAGAGGCGACCGACTCTACCACTGAACCACAGCAGTAAAAGACAACATAATATATTTCTCCACAGACACTTGTAGAGTACATGTACATTTTAATGTGTTATCCCCTAAGACAGGCTGCCTTTTAAATTGAACAAAAAAATGATTTGATACAAAATATCATGTTCCTTAAAATAATTTCTCATGGTTGTTGTCAACACTTGGAAATGAGAAAACACATGAAGATGGATGGAATGCAAAACAAAGGAAAAACGGTCCCCATTTTAATATAGCAACTGTTTCATTAACTTAAGAGAACACTAAGAGAATAAACAAAGCTTTAAACTCAAACAACAGATTTCGTTCACTCCATGACTCTTAAATTCTGTATTGTTTCTTTGTGTATGACACTGTTTGCACAGATGTTTGGTAAATAAAAAAGTTGAGATGAATTACTGTAATAGATGAAATACTGTGAGGCTTTCTGTTCTGTTCAGTTGAAAAAATTCCTAAAAGAAAAGGAAAAGCTTTCGATTTTGTCTTCCTACCTTTCATCTAAGCTACAAGAACCCCGCCGGGCGAAGGGAGGAAAGGGGAGCTCCGGTGGAAGTTGACTTTTGACCTTTCTTCACAGGAGTGACAGGACCCCAGCTGCACTCCGACCTCCAGGGAACAACCAATCTCTGAAGCGTGACCTGCCGTGAGGGGCGTGGCCTCAAAGGACCTCACTTTTCCTCTCCATCTCTCACATTCTAAACATTCCAAGTGTCACTGTGAGCACATATCATCCAGGCAGCATGTGGATGAAAACACACACACACACATACACACACACACACACACACACACACACACAAACACACACAAAATTAAATATGTAAGTTTATTTAAGAGCTATACTTTGCTTAGTTGACAGTTACATAGTTATATTACTCTATACTTCTCTATTTATCTGACAAAAACATGTGATGGGCTTGTGATGAACAGTTATTAATCCGCAAAGAGGATTAAATATCAAAGCATCTGCATTACAAATCTGAGATAACACTTTGTGTTAGAGCCTTTATTTTGCTTACCTTTGAGACTTTAAGCACCTTTTGTTGAATATTCTTCTATGCCATATTTGTACATTTCATCACAGGACATGCTATTATTACTTTTATGAAAGCTGATGATCTGAAAACATACTCAGGTTCGCCTAATACTTTGAAAGTTTCTCTTACTTTTAAATTCCCCACGTGTCTCAGGGCTTTACAATCAATATATTCTCTTATTACACCTTTCATCCAGACGATGACAAGATTCAAAGACCAAGTTAAAAAGAAGTAGCAGCAGATGTTACATAGAAAAACAGAGTAACCAGAAAATAAGTATGACACAAAGGGACCCGGCTTGTAATGGAACAGCAACATACCACCTTGAGTTCATATTTAAACAAAATTAGGCATGTAGCCAATGTTTAAAAAGTGAAATAAAGAGTTTTTTGGGAAAGTAAAAGTGTATAGGTTGAAGACTCTCGTAACTTCCAGAGGTTGCCAAGATTGAACCTCAGGCACGCATCTTGCACTTTGTAGTTAGCATTGAGAATTAAAGATTTTCACTTCAACATTGGCTATGTCAGAGAGTCATGATTCCTTTCAGACATGCCACGTTTCAACCCACACATGCTGTTATTCTAAAAAATACTATTTTGTCTTTGATGTACCCCATTACTTCTGGCTGGGACATGGATCATTAATTCCAACTTAATTTGAAAGTGAAAACTCTGCTGCCTGCTGTCAGTCTGCTTAGTTTGGCACATTTCTAAGTTTTAAAAGTAGTGAATCGTATGTTTCGCAGCTGCCTATTAAAAATCTTTAGTCCCACATTGGTTGTTCTTTTCTATTTATGTTTTTGTGCATGACTACTAAGGTATCCTTGGCAAAAGAGCATCAAGGGTACATCTACTGTCTGTCTGTCTGTGTGTGTGTGTGTGTGCGTGTGTGTATGTGTTAGCAAAGCAATGATTTATCTTTTATTTTTTACATTTCTTGTACTGGCCAACATCAGACTTATTGTTCATACAACCACACACATATATATATACATATACAGTACGCAACACACACACCAAACACACACACACACACACACACAGACACAGTCGCGTCACTGACCCAGACAGAACCAGACCAGGCTACACACTAATTACATGCCTGGAATTAGACATAATATCAGCCAGTTGCTTGACTATGGAAACAGAGATTTGAGCCAAATGGGTAGGGATGTGTTTTCATGCGTGTGTAATTTCTGTCTGAGCTCTATGGTCTTGAATGTGCATGTCTGCCTTTACTCCAAAAGTACCTTTTAGTTTTTGTGTACCAGTAGTCAAACATAAAGTCATATAAAGATGGAGAACGGGAAGTGCAGTTTGTAATATTTCCAATAGCCCTAAGAAGAGTTGGTGGTAAAAACAAAGTCATCATCTGCAAAGAGTTGAATCTGCTGCATCTTTTCTTCCATCAATGTATATGGGAGGGAGTTTTCACAAATATTGGAGAACAGATTTATCTTGAATCCTCAATCAATAAGCTTTCCATGCTCAGTTCCAAAGGTACAAAGTGTTTTCTCCAATGTTTTGTTTTGGTCGAGCACAGTGTCCTGAGGAGGTTTCCACAGTATCCATGGTAATAGGAGTGTTCTTCTGTAACTGCGATGACAGGAAATTATGGTGAGGGTTTGAAGAAAGTATTTTCTACTCTACAAAGGAAACACATTATAGTTTTAATTCAACAATAAGGAAAGATTGGCATTGTCTCCTATGAAAAATAGTGCATCTGGAAAGTTGTTGCTGAACTGTTGTGACGTGAGCAAATTTTAAAAAAAATATTGTGGCTCTCCTAACTTTGTATTCTCTTGTCTGTGAATCCACTGGAATGTCTCGCCATGACTACACTGTGTATAACTTTTATATAGTCACATAACTTTATTGACGATTTAAAGAAAAAAAACAGTTTCAAGTGCTGGTGTGGCTTTAAGACAGTGCTTCTACTGTACATCCTGGAAATATAAATTATTACTATAATTCGGTTAGTTACACTGGCTTATACTATATAAGGTATATAGTATAAGCCAGTGTTGGTCATTTTAAAAAAACTAACATGATTTTGAAGGTAAGGTTCAAAAAGGTCTCCCCATAGATGTTTTTGCACCTACATGCATGACCATTTTTATGCACATTTATCAAGTCAAAACCCATATTCAAAAACCAACAGGAAGTCTGCCATAATTTTTTTTAATGTCAGAAAAATGGTTCAATTTCGGGATTCACAGGCAACTCTGGCCCTGTTTATCCGACCATTGCCAACTCTGTGTGAATGTGTTCAAGACATGTTGAAGATCTCCCGTTGTGCTCCGCACGATTCTAACCAACATATGCCACTCATATGTGGCACCGACTGACATTTGGTCATATTGTTTCCAATGGGGAAACAGGTTTGTGGTGTTGCCGTTTTAGCTGCACTTCGGTACAGTTAACAGAGCACTTTACTCTGTTTTTTGTCTGACTGTAAATAGCCAAAATGTCTCTAAACTCCAGAAGTTGAGCAGCCTTTCTTGTCGTCTTGCGGGAAAGGAGCCAGAGGCTGGATTTGAACCTGGGCCACCCGCTTGGAAGACTGTAGCCTCCAAACATGGGGCATGCGCTCTAACCACTGCGCCACCAGCGCACCAGTTATAGGTTTTTTTAACTTTAAAATAAAATAAATGTTGGATACTTGTTTTAATTTGTAAAAACTATGATGGGAATTTATTTAAAGGTAGCCAGCTTCAGGCTAATCTCTGTCAGACCACCCATGCTAAAAATGTATCACAGTGTTTAATGACATGGTTTTATTGATCCCTGCAGGGAAATGCTTTCATCGCTTTTCCACCAACCCAGGAAGTTCAGAGGTGAGGGTCAGCGACAGAGCAGCACCCCTGCAGCTGGTGTGGATTCAGGGTCTTGCTTTAGAGCATTTCAGCCAGGAATCTGATTGTCAGCATGGACACCATGGGTCGGTCCTCCAGTGAAAATATAGTCTACCTGACCTCAGTGTCAGCAGGTTCCAAACTACAGATCCACATGTCAGAGAGATAGAGTCTTCAGTTTATGGAGTAGATGTCCCGTTTATTATACGTCTAAGCCTTTTTTTTTCTTACACGTTTTTTTTTTACATGTGTAAGGTAACTTATCATCACCTTTAGAACTCTTTATATCAGTTTTCAGATTTAAGTAGAGTTTCATGTCCAGAATGTATATCCTTTGTTAGTCTATCGTCAATATGCTTTTAAGATGGCATATATATATACCATATATATTTTTAATATTTATTTTTGGGCTAGTGGATAGAGTCAGAAATCGAGGAGAGAGACAGGGGGAATGACATGCGGGAAAGGAGCCACAGGTCAGATTTAAACCCGGGCCGTCCACTTAAAGAAGCACAGCCTCTGTACATGGGGCACGCGCACTAACCACTACACCAATGGCGCCCATAAGCTAGCATTATCATTGCCAAAGTCTTACTTTATTGGGCTAAAAGTGGCTTTTAAGTGCTTTGATATATGTACTTGCATGTGGTTAGTGATAATGCCTCTTCTTGTTGAAGTTTTCTTAAGTATGACCAATCCCTGACATGGTGAGGCCACATTCAGTTTTGTTTTAGTTCACAGAACAGGCCGCTGCTGAGGCACCAGGGCTTTTCTAACAATGGTTGTGACTCTTTGCAGCCACAAAAACCTCCTTCCTGCAGCATAACCATGTAAAATGATTGGTCACAAGTTTTTCTTTCAAAATGTCAACCTCTCAGGCAAAACGTTTAGAATGACGTGGAATAAAGATGCATAAGCGGAGAGTGTACTGACTCACAAGAAATGCTTGGTTTTGGGTAAAAGGAGAAAAACTGCCGTTCTTATGATCAAACTGATTTGTTTGGATGTGTTCACTATGAAAACATAATACATTTATAATGAAAAAAACTAGTACTATTACATCTCTGACAATAAAAAAAAAAAAACATGAAGCCTACAACAGCAAGTTATCTAAATATCTAGAATGAACTTCAGTAAATGTAAAGACAGAATAGATTATACTCTTTAACTTATCAACAAAGGTTTTACACAAATATAATCTTCCAGACTCTACCAATATATAAATTAAATAAGGATAAGTAATAATAAAGGTTGGACTCTTGTTACAAAACAACCTGTTATATGAGCAGCCGTGGTAACTTATTTCATGTGATTTAGGTCTAATGTAGCCTATTATGGTGCAATGAGGGCAGGCCAAAGTCATCAAACTCTTTATTTTGATGGATGTGGACACACAGACTCACACAACCACATGTACACGAGCCCCCACTCCCCCTTCCTACCTCTCTTACCACACACCTCTCCTGACTCCAAAGCACACAAACACACCTCCTGAGCAGGCAGGCAGTGAGAGAGGAAGTCAATATTTGAGGAGTTGAAGCTACCTGGACTTGTGGTCAATATCCCCCTCTAACTGTTGGTAAACTATAGCGTCTAACACAATGCGGCACAGTTTGAGTGTTCGTTTAAGTTAGGCTGTAACAAGTCATTACGTTAATTAATTCTGTTACTATTGGCCCCGAGCGTATCCTTCTGTTTAAAAGAAAAGTCTGCCCTTACAATAACACATAGAATAGAGGAGTATGCTACTGCAGTGGATTTTAACCCAATTAGCCCTTTTATATGAACTCAAACTCGAAGCCGAAACCAAACTTAGTCCATTTCTGTTAGCAATCATTTAGCCCGTGCTTTCAGCAATTTCAACATTTTAACTCATCATATTTTATCAACCATTGTTAGCTAACTATTTCAACTGTTTATTCATTGCACCCACCATTTAAACAATGAATGCATCTGGAGAACTATATAGAGCAATGGACGTAGGTTTGTGATCTACCTGAAGAAAGCTGCTACAAAAGTGACACTAAACTACCTTGACCATTACTCATGGCTTGGCCAATAGAGAAAAGACGCCAGTTTTTCCATTAACCGCCATATACTGTAGCTGCAATGACATTTATGCAACAGGAAAAATAATTTTGGGTCGGACAGTTAAAGTGAAAGTCCAACAGTTGAAAAATCATGATTTCAATCATAACGACAATTTAGGTGATGAAAGGAGGAAATGGATGAACTATGAATAAAGTTATCTGCTGATTTACATAATTCTGTTTCATATTGTAAGAAGAAAAATACATATTTTCTTTCACGTCAGCCTGGTAGTTGCAATTCCACATTTTTGACTTGCAGCGGGGGGAAAAATACTGTGTCTGGCAGGAGAAACTCTGAGTAAAGTCTGAACGAAAAATGTGGCTGTTTGCAGTCACACATACAACTCCTCCAGCAAATGTCAGGAGTTTTTTCTGCAAGTGTGAAAGCCCTACTAGTGCTGACTCCTGTAACTTACCATTCTAAATGTATCTCATCACCACTTGCATCACGTTTTCCTGAATATTACTTGCCGCAATCTCACATTGGCTCATTGACTAAAGGCAGAAGATTAACTACGGGGCTAGCAGGAAACGTTTCAGATAAGGTCAGAGTGAAAAATTCAACTGTTTGCATTCACACAGACAACTCCAGGAAGTTTTCAGGTGTATTGTACATGTGTGACAGCACCACAATAGGTCTACTATAGCCAGTATTATAGTGAGTACATACAAAATAAATAGAAATAATGTGATAAAAAGAATCTAAAACTGGATGAGTTATGACTGATTATGTTGTATTTTCAAACTGTATAGCTTCTTTATTTATTTGTGTGGGAAATTGTTTCGAGGCCTATTCTTTTTAGGAATGTTTATTATGTCTGTGAGGAGAGCTGTGATCACACAGGCATTGACCTGGTGTGAATGCTGCATTGAGGGCCAAATCTCCAGTGTGTGGCTCTGTTACTGAAGCCCCACATGAATAATTGGTGAGAGATGTGTATTGTGAAGTGTAGGGGGTGGGGGGGTGTAAATGATGGCTTACCTGCAACAGGAAGCTTTTGATGTAAGCAGAGAGCACTCTGCGACGCTATTGCTTTGATTTGCATTGAAGCATTGTGGCCTAACACTCTGCTCAGACAAACAAATACACACATGAACTATCACCAGCTATTGTCAAGTAATTGTGTCTTAAAAACAGTCAGGAAATACAAAACTGGCAAACAGCAATAGATAGGTTACACATCAAGTGACAGACTTAAAGTGATAAATGAAACGAGTTACTGTAATTGTAATTCACACAGAAAAGTCTGAAAAGGTGACAAATGTATAAACAACTAATGTAAGTAGATAGCTAAGAATAAGCAAGTCTTTTAAAAATGCACTATGAGGGGTTTCATAGGTTTGCTTAATGATAGATGAATACTTTTCAGATTATCAAACTGTTGTGGAAGCATATGTGCTTGTCCATTACAGGATCCAAAGCTCACAGCAGTAGTCGGCAGATGTGGCAGGAAGGAACGCTGGGAGGGAGAGACTCTGGAGAGAAATCTGGGCCTCTCCTTCCGTGCATGTATGCCTGGATGATCACACCGACAAGAAATCTACAATTCAACAAGCACTTCATGTAGGCCAGTGCCTGAGAGCCACACAGCTGCAGTCAAGAAATCTGCAAGTTTCTCCAGTATGTGTCTTGGTGCATATATCTGACCCTGTTTGTAGGGGGGGGGGGGGTTGTATGATTTCAGTATTTGTTTGTCTATTATAAATGTTTTTTCTGTATTTCTAAAATAAAATCATTTGTTTTCCTTAAAAAAAAAATCCCTACAGACATAAAGTAAATCCCAAAAATAACATAGCACCCCATTACCAGGTCTGCAGTGCATTACCTGTTATATATATATATATATATATATATATATATAAATACTGTTTGCTAAGAATGTAGGCTATATGGTATTTATTAACATACGTTTGCAGCTTCTAAAATTAATGTATTCATCACAAGTCAGGGTAGTAAATTCCGGATTAGATGAATCATACAATGACATAGATTTGCACACATGTTGATTCTACTTATATAATCTTTTTTTTTATTCTCTTCTTCATATTTTTTCATTAAGATAGGTTTTTTCACTATAAAATTAAACTAATGACTAAGGTAACTGATACAGAAACTTTATTAGGCTATTTGGTTATTTTTGGAGCTTCTACATTATTGTACAATTAAACTGCAACAAGTCAATTGTACCCCTGCATGATAACATTTCACAACAAAGGCATAGGCTAACCTGTAAAAGTAGCGTAAATGATTCAGATACAGAAGCAAAAATCATAAAGAATGATTGATTATCGATCAACAAAACAGGGGTCTCTACAGCTTGAAAGAAGTTAAGAGGTAATGCTTTAATTTTCTTAATGTTTAACATCACTCATCCGTAATTAAAAAATACCTAAATTAAGTTCAGTCGTCCTCTGTCTCTAGCCTACTGAAAAACAATTGCCCCAATTTGAAAGTGTGGTGGTTGCCATAGTGATGTGTGCAAACGAATAATGGGGCAACTGTTAACCTTTGACTGGTTAAAAGCCCCAAGCTGAGAAGGGGAGGGGTGCGGGGCAGGGGAAGCACACACGTACGCACGCACACACACACACACACACGCACACACACACACACACACACACACACACACACATGTCAGAGAGAAAGGAAATTCACACTCATTTCCTCCGTGTGGTTTCGGTACAAATCAACAACATCCTGTCCTTTTGTGAATCCTGCCTGCCCTCATGCTGGTTTGCGTTTCAGAGGAGGCGTTAAAACACCCCACCCCACCCCTCCCCCACCCCCTCCTCCTTTTCTCCTGTTTTTTGTTTTTTTTACACTACCACAGAGGCTGTAGTCATACCTCACATTGTTGCTGAGGAAGGAAGGGCACGTCCTTGTTCGCAATAAACGGCTGTAGATAGAACAGGACACAAGGGGAGCAGACATTATTTAGCCCCGATTAGAGCTCAGGCATGTGATCGTAGAAGTTCACTGAATAAAGAGGGAGCATTATGTCATCCTCAATGGCACTATATATAGGCACTATATATATAGGCATATAGGCTATATATATATATATATATATATATATATATATATTTTCCTATAATCAGAAAAATATTCGACATCACATTTGCCAGCAGAGAAAGACAGACGCTAATTCTCTAATCGCTAATCTCCCTCACCTTCGTTATACAATGGCAATAAAACGTGTAGAAGGAAGTGCGAGCTACAAAGATAAATAAATTAACAAACAAAAATAAAGCGAGAGTGCCAACACAGCCGACGAGTCGACTCTTTATGTAAATCAGCCCTGACATTGCCCTTGTGACAAAAAAAAAACCCTCATTCCCTCACCCCTTTCTTTCTCTCTCTCTCTCTCTCACACACACACACACGCCTCATTTGCCATTTCATCTCATTCATAAAAATCTAGGCATCGCGCCTGCGCAATGTCATTCGGAGTCTTCCCCATTCATAAAAATGTAACCTCCGCATTTCAGCCCTCCCGAGTCGCTCTGCCCTCCCATTCACAAAAAAGAGAGAAAAAAACGCCAAGGCATCTGCGCAGTGCCGTCCCTCTCCTTTCCTCTACCCTCCCATTCATAAAAACTCACTTCCCTCCCCCTCGGTGGTTGCAACATCATATCCAAAGCTCTGTGTCCCCAACCGCAGTCGCCTTTTACGCACCAGCGAGCGGAGAATATAGTGCAGGAGAGCCGTTCTCCTTTCGCCTGTATTACTCATATTATTCCCTTACATTTGGACTTATTTTTTACAAAACATTTGAGGAGATATACTCGCTTTCTGGACTAAAAGCCTGCGCGCAGTCATTGTGCGCAACGAAGAGATGAGCATTTTATCCTGAAACCACAGTAAGTGATCCACTCTGGTGTTTTCTTGTCGTTTAATGTTTATAACTTGTAAGCGTGAGGCTGCAAAAACAGACCAGCCAGTGTCTTTACGGCGTTTACTGCCTACGCTCCACTGTTCCTCTCGAATTACTGGATCGTAGGCATGAAAACGCTCTTGCAGACTTCATATTGCAACAAGCTGTTTCCCCGACCCGTGTTTGCACTTTGAGTCAATATTTAACCACCGATTTCGTGCCGAAAGGGAGGTTTAGGGCACAGAGAAGGGAAACAGTTTTTAGAGTTGAAAACAGGTCTTGTTCCGATTATATTTTTGACACTAGATAGCCAACGTAGGCTATTTCAATTTAAATCCCATCTCTCTATATGGCTGATTTTAAAGCCACTGTCTCGACATAGGGAAGCATAGCGGATATTTACTCCCGTGTCTGTCTAAATCTATGTCCAGTCCGTAGCTTGTACATGTAGGAGTCCACTGCGAGCAGCCCGGTTACTTCTGTCGGTCTCGTTTTGCAGCGACTGCCGAGTTGGCGCACCATGGCGATTGTGTCAGGTGTATTCTTATCAGCTTTTTCGTTTCCAGCTAACTTAAATAAAATGGAAAAAACATACCTCCAATAAGCTTCTTTTGGTTACCAAGAGCGATAACGCCCAGGATTTACGCATTTAACAGTCGTTGCATAGAATTGCCACACAGATGTGTGTCTGCTGACAAAAAGCGTTCAAAATGCATTAACAATTTCGTAATGGAGTCAAGATACAGATACGAAGAGTATCATATGATATGATATATGTTGTTACGTCGTCTATATAAACACGGTATATGTGAACATGCCGAGCGGACGCCTCCGGTTCGTATGACTCAGTCCATTCACATATAGAAAGGACTGACGCGCGCAAGCGCGCACGCGCACTCGCACATGAACTGTTCCGGCTTACATCTCATAATGGTCGAGATTTGACGATCACAAGCGCTTGTGTCGGTGCCAGCAATGTCGCAACAGGTTTTGTCAAACAGGCTTTTGAAAATCCGAGGAAATGGAATGAACACATGAGCTGACTGTCAAGCAAAGCACTGTTGATTATTCCGACACATTGTTAAACAATACAGATACATATTCAGCAATATTAAACCATAGCAATAGCCCTACAGTGTTTGGTACTTGTTCAATTTAGACAGCATTGACAGAATCTTAAACATAAAGCAAAAACTATGACTAAAAGCGCTGGGTTTCCGTTTCGAAACCTAATCTAATTATGCATCGCTAATTTAGGTCAGTGGAAAGGTCGGTGGTGATCGTTCGTTTTCCTTCAATCATCTATGTGATTTTCTGTAAAGTAGGTTAGGTCTTTTTTCTTCTCACTGAGTCCTCCTAGATAAATTGGGTGAAACTATTCATACATTCAGGATCCTGATGACTGGAGTGCATTGATTCATGCTTGCAACACCAAGCTAGCAGCTTTCATTCACAAAAAGCTGCAGTTCACAACCAGATCCATTCACAAATCCCCTGTTTATAGTCTGTTTCTCAGATTCAGCCAAAGTGCATATTGGAAGAAATATGAATGTATAGTTGAAATTACATCTTTGTCAACTTCTTGCAACTGTGTGATTTTACACAAATAACTATCGTCCCTTTCATCTTGTGTTCATTTTGGCTTTAATGAAGTTGATTTTCTGGCCACTTTCTCCTCTCTTTGCTCTGCCTTGTTTTGCATCTTTGAGTCTTTTGCATGCAAACCCTGCTCTCTGCTGCTCCCTGTTCTTTGGAAGGAAGGCGAAGGGAGCCCAACTTCTATTGTTCTAGTGTCAAAATTAGAATGGAGGAAGTCTGAAACCCTGTTGATATGCAGTCTAAAGATCAAGATAGTTTTAAAACTTGGCATTTAGATGATCGCAGAGATGCTTGGAGAAAGAATATTTTACAGACATTGAAAAGTCTTGGTCTAGAGGATTTAATAACAGCCTTGTGTAAATCAAACTACTTTTACCTCTGTTTTAGGTACTCATAGAACTAGATTTTAAAATATGTTATCATTGGAGTTGTAGTTGTATGATTTATTGCAATTGTACTAAAAAATATTCTAATTTCAGTTGCGTAGCTTTATTGGTTTAATCATGAGGTGAAACAAAGGCTCACATCCACACCAGCAATGCAAACGAGCAGGAAATGGCACCAAAGAGTATTTAAATTAGATTTAAGAATCTGACCCTCAAATAAAAAAAATAGTGATCAAATGTTAGGTTAAAAATGCAATACGGGTATCTGATTCTCAAAATGAAGGTTATTAAAAAAGCTTGTAATTTTGTAATCTCTGGTTAGGTTGAGAAAAAAAAAACAGACAAAACAAACAGTTACTCATGCTCTGTTCATAAAAGCTTTTCTCACTGTCATCCTCTTATGCCATCCCCTTTTCATGAAATATTTTGCTTTCTTTTTTTTTTTTTTATGTATACAGCCTTTAGGCTTTATTGCCTTACACTAGATAAGATGCATCCAGTCATAACTGTCTTTTTGTGTCTGTTTTTGCAGCTCTGCTAAATGCTGCTTTAGAGTGAAGACGTGCAAGGCACAAGCCTACACATGGAGTCCAGGGTTCCCCACCACATCCCCGGAGTGTCCTCCTCCCTCATATCCCAGCCACTGTTGGACAGCCGAGTGCCCTACGGCCGCCTGCAGCACCCTCTCACCATTTACCCCATCGACCAGATAAAGTCCTCGCATGTGGAGAATGACTACATCGACAGCCCTGCCGTTGTCTCTCAGCAGCCCCCGAGCCAGAAGTCTCTGAACCGAAGAATAACCTGGCTCGGTCAGAATCAGGAGGCCTTCCTGGGGGCAAACCAAAACCATCATCACAATCATCAACACCAGCACCACCAGCAGGGCAGGTGTGAGCCCCACTCTCATCAGGACACCACCACCCATCCGTGGATTTCCTTCAGTGGTAGGCCAAGCTCTATTAGCAGCAGCAGTAGCACCTCTTCTGATCAGAGGCTGTTGGACCACGCTGCGCCTAACCCAACAGTGGACCACCACCCAAACCTGCAACCCCACAAAGGCACCATGAACACAATCACGACCCGAACTCCAGGCTGCTTCCCTTCCTCTGAATCGAAAGTCCTAACCTCCTCTTCCTCACCTAAATCTCTGGACCTCAAGTCTGCAAAGATGCCTGCAGGAGGCGTGTGCACCACTGGAGGCCAGCAGGGGTTGGGGCTGATCCCTTCCTCCCCTGCAGAGAAGAAGCACCTCCTTCTCTGTGAGCACTGTGGCAAGTGCCGATGCACGGAGTGTACTCTCCCCCGAACCCTACCCTCTTGCTGGGTCTGCAACCAGGAGTGCCTGTGCTCTGCTCAGAGCCTGGTGGATACAGCCACCTGCATGTGCCTGGTCAAAGGGATCTTCTACCATTGCACAGAGGACGAAGACGATGAGGGCTCATGCGCCGATAAGCCCTGCTCGTGCTCCCAGGCCAACTGCTGTGCACGCTGGTCCTTCATGGCTGCCCTTTCCGTTGTCCTGCCTTGCCTGGTGTGCTACCTGCCAGCTACAGGTCTGGCCAAACTGGGACAGAAATGTTACGACAATGTTAGTAGGCCTGGCTGCCGCTGCAAGAACTCTCAGGCCGGCGTGAGCATCCCTGTGTGTAAAAATGAGGGTGTGGAAGCTAAAGTTGGGACGCTAGAGAAGCAGCAGCAGGGGTCATGATGCTGGACCAATCTGGCTGATAGTGGCCTTGCTTAAAACATTGACTGGACCACACAGTACTTGCTTGCTTTTGGATAGGACAATCCAACACCAACCCCTTAAACTACCCCATTAATCTGCTGGAAGATGACTTATGTAATACAAAGGTACTTAAATAGCTTCTTGGCCTATGTTTGATAGGGTGGATGATCAGAAGGGGCCAGATCGTATAGAGTTGGCTAGTAGGAACAGCTAACAGGCCCTCTGTGATGTTCTTTCCTTTTGTAAGGGAGACACAGGAGTAAGAAACTAGATTCTGGGAATTGTGTTTTTTGTTGTTTTGCAAAGAAGGCGGAAGGCACAAAGTCGTTGTACCTCTCTGCTGCTTTGTGTTTTTCAGCTAATTTTTATTATGGTAATTTACCAAAATCTGGTTGCTGATTATCGAGTAATGTTAAGGTTATTTGATGGAGCTAAATATCAGTACAACACCCTCCCGAACCCCATAAGCACAGCCCAGTGTCCCTCTGTTTAACAAAGACAAAATCAAGGGATAACCTATACTGTGGCTGTATGATAGGCTACTGCAAGAGTGAAACCACCACTTACTTGCTCACTCTCCCCACTGTTATGATGATCCCGAATTTTCTAGTGTTGCCATTTTCCCTCCTTAAGCTTGAAAATGCTAGCTTGGTAATTCTAACATTTTTTATCTCTGAGCTGTAAGAACTACAAATTTGAAGGTATAAAATACTTCCCATGGTTAACTCTGTATTGTCCATAAGCAGTTGTACTGCAGTCGAGAGAGCGATAATCACTTCAGACTATGTTTCCTGTTTTGGGGGATGACGACCAGACATTCTAAAAAAGGTTTTTGAATGCTGTTCACCAATCACCTCAGAGGTAATGCATGTCATGACCTGCATGCTCTAGTCAAATGGTTAACCACCGTGCTAGAAGTCGATGTGTCGTAGAGAAATGTGTAAAAAAAAAAAAAAAGTACACCCAACCTTCTCAGGGACTGTTACAGTACTTCTCTCTAGAACTTGGCCTACAGCATGTTGATTTCTAAACTGCCTAAAGAGCCTGGTCTACTTCCTCTTTGCACAAGCAGGCAAAGAAACATTTAGGGGCAAAAAGGCAATAGTGAATAATTTAAAACAAGTAAGCTGAGCGAGAGACAAACTGGCCAGAAAATGTTTCCGTAGGAGAGAGGGATGAAAGTGCAAAAGAGTGAAGAGCAGGAGAGAGAAGGCATAGCAAAGTCGTTGTTGTGTTTGTATCTATTCAGCCTTTGTCGAAATCTAAACCTGCCACTTGCACAACCTTTATAGAGAGACGCAAACCCCTTAAAGGATGTACTAAAGCACAGTATTAACCACCTCAGCTAACTCACATTACGTTTGCGTGCACTGCACTACCCCAGCCCGCCTCTACACGCAGTGTCTTCATTCAATTCTAATCATTATGCTGCATTGCTGCATTAGTCAAAAATTATGTCTTTTACTCTGAATGTCTATTTTAGTGGCTTTCATGACTCTTAGGACTTTGCCAAAGGAAGCTAGCGTACAGTAGCTTGTTTTTTCGCTGTCTGAGTGATCACAGTTGTTATGCACACTCGCCAAATGGTGTTGACGGCAGATGGTTTTTAAAGGCACGCTGCCCCTTTATTATAGATGGCCTTTTCTATTTGGCATACTGTCTTTGTTGATCCATAACACCTCACGTTCCTGTTGGACCCTTAACTTCCACAAGGGTTGCTAACTTTGCTCAAACCTGTATTTTTCTTGTTGCACAATGCTGATATCACACATGAAAAAGAGGAGAAGAAAAACACACTGTCCCTAGTCTTGAATGTATGAGGCAATATTTTAAAAACCTAGCAATTCAGACTGACAGAAAGGTGCCAAAACTTTGAATGATTGTGCAACTGGGCAAAGGCCTAGTACCTGTAGGAGGGGCGACAAAAATCACAAATGTTTTGACAATATATTTAGTAATAGAGCTATGCAGGTGAAATGTTCTTTGCTGTAAATAGTTTCACAACATTTGTGTTCTTTAGAAAAGACTTATATGTCCTTGAAAGATTGCATGGTACATTATAACTACAAGTCTGTACAAAACATATAGACAATATATTAGATATATATTTTGAGGGGAGGATGTTTTTGAGGTTGGGAGAAAGAAAAGAAAAAGAGGGAGGGCTGCAAGAGGGCGGTTTGAGACGAGGTAACAAAAATGATAGGCCTTTCTATCACAAGCACTTGATTTAGAAAAGTGTGCACGACAAAAAAAAAGAGAGAGAGAAAGAGAGAGAAAGAGCTCAGCTGTTTATGCTATCCATGGCTCATTAGCAGTCGAGAGGCTAAGCTAATTCCCCGGTTCCTCTCGGAGTCCTAAAGACTGTGGACTCATTGAATCCACACAGGGAACACAATCTACCCCTATCCGGATCAACCCATTTCCTGCTGTTACTGCTCAGTGTCTCAGCTCTCACTCCCCTCCTTCTCTCCCTCTCTTGCTATTTTTCTCCTTCCTCTCTCCCCTGCTTCCTCCCTGAGAAATTGTCCAACAAACACCCCTGGCCTTGATTGACAAACACAGCTGCAGTGCATAAACTTGTCATACCACAGAGACAGGAGAGAAAGACAAGTCTGTCTCTCTTCCTCTCCCTTTCTCGCTGTTTGCCCCTCCTTCTGTCTTTGTTTTTCTCCTGAGTTGTGTTCTGTGACATCTTTTTTAACCAGTGGAGCGTTTTTTTGTTTCGTTTCTTTTTTTATTTTATTTTTAAGTCGCTGCCTTTATTCTTCTATTCTACGCCTCGGCTCTCTCACTGCAAGACTTCTTCACTTCATAATAGCTTTATATTTTAAAATGTGCTTGCTAGCATGTTTGTGGAAAAATCACCAATAGCGAAAACTTAATTAACAAAACTTTGAGTCCTATTTTTTGTTTTTGTTTATTGCTACAATGCTGTGACCTTTACACATCCCTTTCCGCCGCTCATTTTGCGGCACTCCTTTATTTCCACGAGAGGAAAAGTCTCATACAGCTGGGTGATGCTACTCCATTCCTTTATGCCTTTGCAATGTCAATGTTGGGGATTACGAACGAGATCTGTGCTTTTGTTTTGTTTAGATATAACAAAAAGAAAAAAATCTCTCATATAAAAGGTTCCCTTTATAGATATATTTATTTTGAAGTTCTATTTTATATAGTATTTATTTAGATGCCAACCTTTTGTTTGTGAAGAAAGCTTATGTCGAAATGGAATGTACATTGACAATGGAAATATATATTGTTAAATATACCGGTGAGTTGTGTCGTTACTTTTGTGAGCTGTTTTCAACACAAACATATCAAACACTCAACATTACACTTCTAAATGAATATCTGTTCTTTAAACAAAAAGGTCCTCATCAACATGTTCTACCAAAACTAACCTGATATAATCAAAAAAGGTGTCACATTTTGAGTGAAACTTTCAGACTTGCTACTCATATGCCAAACAGTTTTCAATGCCTTTTAAAACTCTTACACACTTCTTACAAGTGCTGCTGATTTTGCAAAAACAATTCTTATAGGGGGCTGCTTATAGGCTACCTATATGTTCTCTATAAAATACTATCAGGGCACTGAATGCCAAATAAAGCAGCTTTAAACCAAACACTGGATACAAGTATTACATAAGCAACAATAACTAGCACACACACACACACACACACACACACACACACACACACACACACACACACACACACACACACACAAACACAAGCTCTGTTATGAAGCAAGCTGACTAGTTTGGGGTTTCATTTTACAACATCCAGAGGAAGTCAGTGAATTGTGTGTGTTTGGCTTACAGGTTAAACTGACTTCCTCTTAGTTTTTATAGGGGTGGTCTGTTATAATCTGGATGCGTAACATTCCTTTCTGAAGCTGGAGCACACACACACTCTTCCTGTCACACAAACACACAAACACACACACACACACACAGTTGTCACCCCCCTCCCTCCCAGCCCACCTGTGCTGCTGTAACCCTGAGGTGTTCTTCCTCACCCTTCCCCTCCTTATAAGCTTGTTTCCTGGGTGTTAACACAAGAGCACCTGGGGGAGGAGGAGGAGTGGAAATGAGTGAATAAAAAAAGAGTGAGAAAGAGAGTGATAAAAGCAGAAAAGACAAAAAAAATAAAAAGAAGAGAAAAGAAGAGAAGAGACGACCTGGCCCCTGCATCACATAAAGAACATGTTTCCGCTGCAGAAGCCCTGCAGGCGCTGGAGTGTCTGCTTCAACAGGTGAGATCAGAGACCAACCTGCCTGTTTACCTGCCGGTCTATCAGCACCCACCTGGGACAGCACACACATGCACACACAAACACCTGCATTCGACTTCCTCCACACCTACATTGTCATCTACACCCCACCCGGCCACATACATATCATCAACACAGGAAGCTTCAGCACAGGCAGGTGAAGGACAAACCGTTTATTATGGGCTCTGGCAGGCTGGATTCGCGGAAGAACCAGTCCCGGGGTCGGACACTGTGTATGCAAATAATTATTTTTGCTGTGGTTTGGCCTTCCATACTTCCTAAATGTTTGGGTTTACCACAGGAGACAATGCAACAAACACCAGCCAGAAAAGTGTTGGAACTAATTTTGAAACATTTTCACAAACTTATTCTACTCAGAGGAACTTAGCTTTTTATTTGCTTAGCAGGACAGGAAGCAAATGAGTTGGATTGCAGCTGCTGCATGTTTGTGCTCCGCTTCGTTTGCAGCAGTATTGTACAATGTCAAGAATAAGGTCGTCACACCCAGCACACACACACAAACACACGTCAGCTGATGTTTTAGCAAAGTATTTGTACTGTGCTGGTTATTTCTAACACATGCAGCCGTTCTCAGTTCCATGTGTGACAATGTTACAGGAAAAAAAATAACATGAGTTATGTAAATTATCCACCTAATGCAGATACAATGTTCTCAAATATTATTATTTTGTGATAAAAGAGAGGGTAGGATACAAAATGTAAGCAGAATAGCATAGATGGGGAAATAGGGGTCATTTAGTGTGTCACTGGCCCTCAGGCTGGATGAGACCTGTTGTCAGATAGGACATCTGTGACCTCCTGTGTGTGCGTGTGTGTGTGTGTGTGTGTGTGTGTGTGTGTGTATGTGTGTGAGAAGGGTGTCGGATGGACCATGACTACAGGTGAGTGAATCCTAAAGGCTGTTGCAATTATGCAACCAGGGGATCACCAGGTGAAACTTTCAAGCAATGTTATCTGACTTGACCCGGCTCATGTTTTTCATCTAATCTGCTGCGTTTCACAACTGGGAGAAGTCGTTCTGCTGAGTCACTGTATTGCCGTACATCGATTGGACTCGAGATACCACTGAAAGAGGGCAAACTGCCACTTTAAACTTGAATCAAGCATATAGTTAACATACAGTATGTTAAAAACCACACCACACAGCTTCCTACAATAAAGGATGTCTCCCCCGAAGCTGGTCTCTGTATCCGTTTTTTTAAGAAGCAAACTCTAATTGTGACTTTCCAGCACTTATGTGCTTCAGGTTAGCTCCAGTGAATCCCCCGCAGCTAGCTGTTTAGATGACATATTGCAAAAGTCGTTTTCACATCTGGTGCAGTGCTCCCCCCCTCTCACCACCAACCACCAGATATACACACACACACACACACACACACACACACACGCACACACGCACACACACACTTTTCTGGCTGTCTTTTCCTGTTACCTTAATCTATCCCCCTCTCTTGGTTCTTAAAACTTAATTTATAAACTCATATTTATCTAGCTATATTCTTTTTTCACAATTTTACATTCAAATACCTTTTTTTATGAATAATTGCAATGTGGAGATTTGACTTTTATAGTGATTTGGAGTTGCAGGGGCAAAATTGGCAAGTAAGAAAAGCATTATAATCCAACTAAATTGTTTTCAAAAGTCCTATATGTATATGCCCACAAAAGACCGGTATCATTGGATTTACAAATGAAGAAAGAAAAAGCAAAATAAAACAACGGGAATATTTTTGTTTGTGAATGTAAAAACCAGAGCCCCCTTATTATAACAGATTTAATTTCAGCAACCAAGAGCAGTGTGTCTATTTCCCCACTAAGGTTTTTAAAAACACATTTAAAAAAGAAAAGAAGAAAAAAGAAAGCCAGTTTTGATGCCTTAAGCCTCGAGCAGGATGATGGTGGGTGAGGAGGAGTGTGTGTGTGTGTAAATGTATGTAGGGGTATTGGAGGAGGTCATGCTCTTAAACACACAAGACCTTTTGCAGGTCTGCAGGAATACAAGCTCCTATATGAGACAGACATGGCAAGTGTACGCTGGTCGGAAATGGAACCCCTGACATTTAGACCGACTGATTGCAAAATCATGTCGCCTTCCAACACACACACAGACACAGACACACACACACACACAAACGCTTCACTTCCCCTGCTCTCTGTCCTCGTTGGAATTCAAAAGTAAAATGAACCAAAGTGTGTCAGGACGGCTTCAGCTGCAAGAAAATCACACATTTCAACAGTTGAGAATGGGAAAGAAGAGCCAACAGGAGAAGAGAAGAGGAGGAGGAGGGGCAGGAGAAGGGGGGGGGTTGTTAATAATTCTGGGAAGCTTATCGTATTTAACTGGCATCAGTCATAAAATCATGATTTTAAAAAACAGACTCAGAAATTATCACAAAAACACATTCAAGCACAGCTACATCTGTTGGGAAATAACATAAACGTTTTCACAACTTGTATTTAAAAAAATAAAATAAAATAGAGCATTTTCTATGGGACAAAATATTTCCCAGTTCACCGCTTAAGTTTAACTTGTAGGCCAGGAAGAGGAAGACAGACAAAAAGAAAAAGAGGAGAAAAGAGAGATTAACCACGATTTTTTTTTTGGTGCAACAGTTGCCGGTCTACCAGCAAGTCAGCCCGCTCACCATGAAGACAGTCACCCAGCCAGCAAACAAGCCAACCGCTCTGTTTCTTTCAGCGGGGCCACTGGCACGGGACCAAGTAATGCCACCAAACAAAGAGCTACTGTCTTGCATCACTTCCCCTCAGAGAGGCCATCCAGGCCGCAGCCTCTTATCACCAGGCACTGCCAGTCTGCAGCACACCGAGGCCTCCACCACAGCGGCCTCTTTACAGCTTTCTGCTAAAGGCTTCTCGCTTTATACCACCATTATACTGAGCCTGTATGCATGGGGGGGGGGGCATTTCAGCTTTCAGGAGGGTCAACAAAAGATGCAGCACATAGACATAAAATCCAATGAAATCTATCAAACAGCAGTTTTATTCTACATACATACAGGAGAGCTTTGTTTCTTCTAGTATCTTTTAGAAGTGTACATTTAGTTTAAATATTCAAAGTTTTGGCATAAAACATAGGTACTGATAAGTCGGTTTTCCACTTTGATTCAGTGAACTTCAGCTTAAAGACCGCAGTCCTGGTTCTCAGATTTACAGCTAAGGGAGAAACATTTCAGAGAGTCAAAAACTTAACTGTGTTTTCTGCGTATTATTCTCCTCTGTTCTATTGTGATCCTATTATTTTCTTATTGCAGAAGTTAAGCGTGAGTCTGGAATCTTAATGGGCAGCTTTGCTCTCTGGTCTTGATAAGTATTCTACCGGTGTAGTTTGATACTTCCTTTCATTCCAGGAAGTATGTCTGTGTGTGTGTGTGTGTGTGTGTGTGTGTGTGTGTGTGTGTGTGTGTGTGTGTGTCTGTGTGTGTGTGTGTGTGTGTGTGTGTGTGTGTGTGTGTGTGTGTGTGTGTGTGTGTCTCTGTGTGTGACATGGATGCGTGTCTGTTTTCAACAGGCCCTGTGGCTCCCTAAGGGGGGTGGACATGTGTATAGGAACAGTTGCATTCCTTTCAGATCCTCCTCTCAAAGAGAAAATACACACACAAACACACTCTTTCAAATCTATACAAACTAAGCTTACAAGAACACACAAACCTTCAGCCCCCCCTTCTCTCAACTGCTTTCTCCCTCTTTCTGAGCAACAGCCCCCCCACCCCACCCTCCCTACCCTTACCCCCCTGAGGCGTTGGAGGGGCCAAAACTGAACCGACCAAACTTGGCTTCCGACCCCGGAGCAGCGACACGCCCACTTGGCGGCGGCCTGCAGTGCATTCCTGGTGAGAGCACTGTCAAAGCCAAGCACTTCCTCTGGAGCAGGGCCAGCCCTGCCACAATAACATTTCATACATTTATCTCTTGGCTTCAGTGTCTTGCACTCAGTACTGACACAAACAGACAGCAGTAACACATGCGTACATGCATGCTCACACGTACATAAGTCGGTATTGCCCTCATATCTCTCTCTTTCCTTCTTTCTGTCTGAATGATTTTCTCTCTATCCTCACTTCTTGGCTGGAGTGAATCTTCATTAACTTTTTACTTGACATTCTCTCCTCCATGGCACCCTGGGTCTCCGCACATGGGCTCTTAGAAACTTGCTGCATCAAAAATAAATTGCGACAGGATGTTTTTAGATAAGTTCAAATCAGATTATGTAACTCTTTCCCAAGTAAACGTTACATGGCTCATATTTTGATGACAAAAGTCTAGCGGGCCAAAAACAAAAGAAACGCAACAGGAAAGGTAAAGACACCACCTGTTAGAACTAATCACATAAAAATCCTGTCTTGTATTATTCTGAGTAATCAAACTCTATTCAAGTGCCTTTCTCTGTTAAAGAAAAAGGCCCACCTCTGCACACTTAATGGTATGGATGCGACTGATGTTATTGATGTCTGTGATATTAAGAATGTTGTTGATGTTGATTTGAAAATTCATGATGATAATGATATTGCTGTGGAAGCTGTTGATGATGTTGTTTATGATCGTTTAAATCAGGCTCTATACACATTGCATCCATGCACTTCGTTTAGGCACCTGTGTTCGATCCGACTTGATGTGCTGTTTGTAAGTACTTATCTTCGTTTTCTCTTCTCTAGATCCTTGCTTGCTCTGTACTGACCCACAGATTTACATCACTTTGGACAAAAGCATCTGCTGAATGAAATTGTAAATTGTCTTTACCACTGACTCTCATGTATTTGTCGTTGTCCTATCACAGGGAGGGGATTTAGCTTTAACTCATTTAATGTGTGGCATCAGTTAACACGCAACAAACCTGTCCTTTACAAATTAACTAGAAATAGAATTATCAATAAGTACAAAAGGGCAGAGTATCTGAATACACCTCAGTGATGTAAAGGCACATTATTATAAATGATGTTAAACAGGTAGCTTGCTTGTTGTGTGATTGCGCCAGGATCATTTTATTTTACAGTAAAATTTGGGATGATTTCTGAAAAAAAAAAAAAGGCTCGTACTCTGTTCACCCTCTGGTGCTCTCTTTTCAGGAAACAAAGCAGACTTTGAGATCCTTGTGAACTATAAAGTCATTTTGATTTGTGTTTGTATGAACTGATAATAATGAATTATACAATTATCCTTAGTTGTAAATGCACCCCTTAATTAGCAATAGCTTAAAAGTCACAAATGCTTCTTTGTTTAAATCATCCCCTTTCCCATCCCATTTTTCTGACTATCTGTGCTCCAGTTTCTGTTCTGCTATAGGACAAACAGTTCAACACAGATAAAGAGGGAGAGAGGGGCAGAGAGAGAAAGAAAGAGTTATGTAACAGTTATGACTTCACAGGAAGTCAGTGCCATTGTGCTGTCTGTGTGTGTTCGTTCCCTGGCTTGTGTATGTATCGAGTATGCATTTGTGTGAGCGTGTTGTGTTCCAACTTCATGATCCACACTGAGGCTTTGTTGTTGGACACAGGAGAACTAATCAATATCCAGTTTGAATCGGACTGTAACATGGGGATGGTGCTGTTTGATTTAAGCTGGATGGGCTGTCAGCAGTCGCTGTGCATATCTGGTCATATGTAAAGGCCACATGACCAAGATGCTTTGTCTGCTGGGGTTTGGTGCCCTGCTCAAGAGCACGTCAGCAGTGCTCAGGAAGTGACCTAGCACCTCTCCAGCTATTAGACCAACTTCCATCGGTTGTGGAAGTTGTATGTTTATGTTAACTTAATACAGTCATGTATGAAGATAAATACATCCATAACGGCAATGACTTTTGCGAACGCATTTTCAGAGAGGAGAGGAGAGGAGAGGTGAGGAGAGGAGAGGAGAGGAGAGGAGAGGTGAGGAGAGGAGAGGAGAGGTGAGGAGAGGAGAGGAGAGGAGGGGAGGGGAGGGGAGAGGTGAGGAGAGGAGAGGAGAGGAGGGGAGGGGAGGGGAGAGGTGAGGAGAGGAGAGGTGAGGAGAGGAGAGGAGAGGAGAGGAGAGGTGTGGAGAGGAGAGGAGAGGTGTGGAGAGGAGAGGAGAGGCCTCTGAAACTTTCCCTCCAGTAAATTTCACAGGGTCACATCTTCTTCTGCAGACTATCACCAACTTCGCTCTACCTTGAGATGCCCTCTCTCCTTCTCGTTAACCATACATCTGTTTATTCTATATGATGGGAAACAAGGAATCTCACCATGGCAACCCATCAGAAACAAGCAACGACACACTACCTCGAACACTAGCACCCCTATAGGTAAAGAGAAAAGAGGTCATGTCATGTTTTCCCAGATATGTGAGAGTTGTGTGTATTTCTACGTATGTGTGAGTGTGTGTGTGTGTGTGTGTGTGTGTGTGTGCATGTTCAGGACCTCGGGGTGGGGTATCTTGGCATCTCTCACCACGGTTCAATGTTTCCTTTTAGCTCTGTTGGCACTCTCATGTTCCTGTTGGCTGACCTTTTCTCTTCCTGTGAAGTTACCGTCATGCACTCTCTTTTCTCAAAGGTCACAGATCTCTCAGTGGAGGTTAGCTGTGCTCTATATTTGTTAAGGAAGATGTATGTTATTCTGGGTACAAATATTAACAGTATATTTTTCAGTCAATGAGTTTGAATTTAGGTGAAAAGAGGAACTAACTAGATATATTGTCCTTCCAGGGCAGTTTTATAGGTTTTCCGAAAGCTGTCCCAAATGTTACAAATTAGTATTCTTCCCGAAATGGTTCAGTCACAAGCAACAAATAACTTAATTAGTTCATTAAGTTTGAATAAATTCTGTTTTTTGTACAACAATGGTAAAGTCCAAGTATAATCTAATTGGACGATAGGCATTCCATGACTGCTGATATAGAGTACGATGGCACCGGGGCTTTTCAGTCGAAACCCTTTCACACATGCAACCTCCTGAAAAGGTCGATGACATTCCACTTTTACATATGTTTATCACAGAGGTAGATTTTATTTGTGTCTCAAGAGTCAAGAGATGAAGTAGTAAAAAGGAAGCTGCGTTGTCATGGTCTTTGAGTTGAAGCAACAGAGTCCCACACGTAGGAAATATTTTTTTGCCTTTACATACTGTATATGAAAGCTACGTGTAATAGACCCCACTTGTTTCTCACTTGTGAATTTTCCTTATTATTATTAACTACTCCTTTCACACATCAACTCACCCCAACGTCACCCAAACTTTTTGGAAAAAATAATGAGTATCTCTCCATCTGTCCTGAAAGTGTTTGACAGCTCTTCATGAATATAAAACAAAGGGAATTTGTCTAGATTGAATAAGCTGGTACCTCGGACTCATACAGGCCACAGAATACACTGAATGACTATATTTTGGTGGATTGAGTCGGGCACCATCTTAATGTCCAATATTCTGTGTTGTTTGATTCTAAGAGAGAAGCATTC